>NW_024039015.1:1402500-2002500 GCF_016077235.1 Cyprinodon tularosa
AATCAGTTGATTGGACATGATTAGGAAAGGCATGAACCTGTCTATATGAGGTCCCATTGCTGATATTGCATATCAGAATACAAACGCACAGCATGACATGAAAGTAATGGTCTGGGGACCTATAAGACAGGAGTATTTTAGAGCATAAAACATTCATAAATAAAAAGAAGTTTGGGACCGTTGGGACTCTACCTAGAGCTACAGGAAACGTTTTAAGCACCAGGAACTGTTCAGGATTAACTAGCTAGTCTTTTAACAGCAATAATTACTGCCTGTGAATACCTAATAGATGCACTGAACTATAAATTGTAGCCTGTGTCATTGTACCATCCTGGAACTGAAATTTGATTAATTAAAAAACAAACATTTAAGATACATTAAGATGAATAAAAGAAATGTCTGTAAATAACTAACCAGAACTGTATAATCCCTGTTTTTAAAAAATATATCTTATCTTTTCCAACTGAATGATATGACTGAAGATCGTACACAGTAACAAACATGTTGAATAATAATACAGTGGATAATTAGAACACTGAAACCATACAAATTTAAAAATACCTGAAACTCAAAGATAATGGCAAACTCTATGGCAATAATTGCATGCTGTGGAGCCACTTTGTCTGAAAGGCTTGCCTGGAAGAAAAGGATATGGATTGAGAGTTGTGTTTAAATGTTTCAGCACCTAGGACAGCACTCTATATGCCTCCACTGACAAAAGAACCTCTGAAAGACTGCAGTATTCAGGTACAGTTTCCCTCTAATCTAAACATCTTTCTAATACGGAATAGGTCATGGACCCATGCAGGGGTTTATTTTAATACAACACTAACATTAGATCATTAAACCCCTCAGATAAAGGAGATGAACTAAAATGGCAAATAATGTTTGCAGAATTATTGAATTGTGTTCATGGAAACGGAGATCTGCTCCAAACTTACCCTTTTGACTGCTCCTAGCTTTTTATTAAGGAGTTATTGAGCTAAGGGGTCAGGAAGCTTTTATTAAGTGGTTATCAATGGGTTATCAATCTCTGGTGCAAGCCAACAGAATTGGCAAAGACTCCTGGAAAGGTGTGAAAAATCAACTCGGCGAAAGCCTGGTTTCCTTCCAATTTAAGCCTCGTTTGTGATTAAGGGGGCAGTTTACGACTTTTTAAGTAAAGCTCTGTTCAAGAGATTTATGTCGATAATATTTCAAAAGTAGCGAGCAGTTTCAAACTGTGTCCTTTTGATGCTATCACCTGATATGTTTTTTTTCCATACTGCAAAAAGAAAAGCAAATTAAAAGTTCAAATAGGTTAAAAAAATGAAAGTTGTAATGTTTGTGTTTGATTTTTTAAAATTGAACTTATAATAGACAACTGTTTAGGAACTGTTTAGTCTAATGCAAAATGAAGAAAAATCAGGAAACATACAACCAACTATGTAGAAAGTGTGCAGCCAAATCACTATGGTAACGTGACTTTTTCAGAAATACTTTGAGTAAGCAGTGATTTATGGTTATAACAGCGAACAAGCAATCTTTAAACCTCCCTATTTGTTCCTGGTAAAAAATAAATAGCCATCTTACACTTTTTAATGATGTTCTTCTGCATTTGATTATCTATTGTTTAGAATTGAAGAAGATAGACCGTTAAAAGTTAAACATGATAGCTACAAGCTAACTCCTCCCAGCCAGTAAGTGGTCCACTTGTGGACAACTGCCCTCTTTTCATACTGTTTGCCAAGCAATTGCCAGGTCAGCTGACCACAACTTAACATTGGCATTAGCCAACATTTAAACTCTGATGGCTTCTAAATTTCTTTGCTTCTTTGCTAAAACCTTGATTAATGTTCAGACTGGTTTTGTTTTTTCATTTGTTTTTTTTTCTATTTTTATTTGAATCCTAGAAATAGATAAATGATGAATATAATACTAAAAAGAAGCCAATTCTTAGCCCTGTCACAGAAGGTTATGCCATTGGCCATTGTATTAATTTGTGCCACTGGATACCAATTACCATGCTGGTTCCTTGCAAGCTTTATACACCTCACAACATTCTCTATAATACACTCTCACAGGGACATGCAATCCTGCCTCCCACTGTGTTTGAGGACAAAATCCATCTACTTTCAGACCCCATCGTCTTTGGCATGGTAGCTCTGCAGGAAGACCACATCGGGGAGAACATCGACAACATAGCTAAATGGACTTCCTTCCTCAACCCATGCTCAAGTTAAAGGTACACTATGCAACCGGTGTTGATTTTCCAGCGAGGCTCCCCCCAGAGGGCGAAAGTAAAAGTGCACTGTCGTAAATATGCACAGCTGTTCTCCTGGTTTCTCCGTCAAGCCAGGCGCGGTTGTTTTGAGCTTAGCAGACAGGCGAACGCAACGAATGACTAATGCTGCGTTCACACCGCAGCTGGCGCGACAGAAGCAGTGAGTTTACATGCAACGTAACGTCAAGGCGCAACAAAAGGTCCCGCGGCGCGTTTTGAGCAGCAGGCGCAGCACGTCTGAGCAGCTGAAGCAGCGCATCGGGCGCGTTTAAGCATCTGACGCAGGGAGAGAGACACAGCGCTGATGATCACTCCTCTTAAACAGTTTATTGACGCCTAAATTAACTTAAAATGCAGAAATCTGCCGGCAGAATATGCAGTTTGGATTATTTAGATGAAAAACACCTACCAGCTGCCGTGGTGAACCGCGAGGAGGCGACCAGGCCAGAGGCTGCTGATGAAGGGATCCCTACTGTCGGCGCACCGCTGATATGTGGGGGTCTGAGCGGCTCCGACAGAAAAAATATTGAAGGCAGGATAATAATCTGAATGAACTGACGGCACTGATTACGTTTTCAGGTGTATTTTCTCACTTAAAAACATATTAAAACTACAGGTGCTGGTCATAAAATTAGAATATCATGAAAAAGTAGATTGATTTCAGTAATTCCATTTAAAAAGTGAAACTTGTATATTATATTCATACATTACATACAAACTCATATATTTCAGATGTTTATTTTGTTTAATTTTGATGATTACAAATGACAACAAATGAAAATCTCAAATTCATCATATCAGAAAATTAGAATATTGTGAAAAGGTTCAAAATTGATGGCCCATGGTGCCACACTCTAATCAGCTAATTAACTCAAACCACCTGCAAAAGCCTTTAAATGGTCTTTCAGTCTAGTTCTATAGGCTACACAATCATGGGGAAGACTGCTGACTTGACAGTTGTCCAAAAGACGACCATCGACACCTTGCACAAGGAGGGCAAGACACAAAAGGTCATCGCTAAAGAGGCTGGCTGTTCACAGAGCTCAGTGTCCAAGCACATTAATAGAGAGGCGAAGGGAAGGAAAAGATGTGGTCGAAAAAAGTGTACAAGCAAGAGAGATAACCGCACCCTGGAGAGGATTGTGAAACAAAACCCCTTCAAAAATGTGGGGGAGATTCACAAAGAGTGGACTGCAGCTGGAGTGAGTGCTTCATGAACCACCACACACAGACGTATGAAAGACATGGGTTTCTGCTGTCGCATTCCTTGTGTCAAGCCACTCTTGAACCACAGACAGCGTCAGAAGCGTCTTGCCTGGGCTAAAGAGAAACAGGACTGGACTGCTGGTGAGTGGTCCAAAGTCATGTTCTCTGATGAAAGTAAATTTTGCATTTCCTTTGGAAATCAAGGTCCCAGAGTCTGGAGGAAAAGAAGAGAGGCACTTCATCCACGTTGCTTGAAGTCCAGTGTAAAGTTTCCACAGTCAGTGATGGTTTGGGGTGCCATGTCATCTGCTGGTGTTGGTCCATTGTGTTTTCTGAGGTCCAGGGTCAACGCAGCCACATACCAGGAAGTTTTAGAGCACTTCATGCTTCCTGCAGCTGACCAACTTTTTGGAGATGCAGATTTCATTTTCCAACAGGACTTGGCACCTGCACACAGTGCCAAAGCTACCAGTACCTGGTTGAAGGACCATGGTATCCCTGTTCTTAATTGGCCAGCAAACTCTCCTGACCTTAACCCCATAGAAAATCTATGGGGTATTGTGAAGAAGAAGATGCAATACACCAGACCCAACAATTCAGAAGAGCTAAAAGCCACTATTAGAGCAACCTGGGCTATCATAACACCTGAGCAGTGCCACAGACTGATCGACTCCATGCCACGCCGCATTGCTGCAGTAATACAGGCCAAAGGAGGCCCAACTAAATACTGAGTGCTGTACATGCTCATACTTTTCATGTTCATACTTTTCAGTTGGCCAACATTTCTATAAATCCTTTGTTTTTATTGGTCTTCAGTAATATTCTAATTTTCTGATATGATGAATTTGAGATTTTCATTTGTTGTCATTTGTAATCATCAAAATTAAACAAAATAAACATCTGAAATATATGAGTTTGTATGTAATGTATGAATATAATATACAAGTTTCACTTTTTAAATGGAATTACTGAAATCAATCTACTTTTTCATGATATTCTAATTTTATGACCAGCACCTGTACTTTATTCCCACTGATCACAGCAAATATAGCTGCAAGGCAGAGAAAGGAGTGAAGCTCCGCCCAAAGCGCGTCAGACACACTTTTGCACCGCGCAGCCAGAGCAGCAAAGCTGCTTCAGCCGCGCGTCAGAACTAGCTGGTACAAGCAGCAAAAATGAAGCAGCAGACGCGATTTTGCTGCGTCCGATGTGAACGTAGCATAACTGCACAAAGATCACCACTGTGCTAGCAACGAGAATGCTTTTAACTGGGGGTGTGTAGCAGTTCTCGCCGTAAAGCAAGACTGACTCTCACGAGACTTCTGAGCCTGTGGGTGCGGGTCGGTGCTCCTGCAATTGCAAGTGCGGTATTTCCCCCACAGACCACCAGGGCGGCCGAGAATACCTTTGTTCAACCTGAAATGAATCATTTAATCATCCATAATGTTATGGAACACATTAATTAACTGAAAAATGTTGCATAGTGTGCCTTTAAATAGTCCTGAAACCATGTTCAGAACCAGATTACTGCAAAACAGGCTTTAGACAATATTACCATCTGGGTAATATTGCCAAGTCCTAAACTTGGATCCAAAACCATGTGACCTCAAAGGACAAAAGCCTTCCGGTCAGGTCCTGAACTCAGATTCATCCAGCGGCCTTGGCTGAGCTTTCCTGATTTTTGGGGATGCTCCACCTTTCCAAAACGGCGATCAGCAGAGGTTACAGGTCTGACAATGTTAGGGGAAGATTTTAAAAGTAAGCAATTTGGGTTTTTGATGGCATTTAATTGTTTCAATAGTTTACTGTTGTGTAAAGCAAGCTAACAAGAAACTAATGGTGACAGCATGGTAGTCCATACTGATATCAGAATCAGAATCAAGTTTATTGCCAAGTAGGTTAGCACTTACAAGGAATTTGACTTTGTGTTTCTGGTGCAGACAAAAAACAAAACAAAATAACAAAATAAGATAGAATATATATAAAAAAAAAAAAATAAATAAATAAATATATATATATATATATATATATATATATATATATATATATATATATATATATATATATATATATATATATATATATATATTATATATAATTATTTTTATTATTTAAATTTACTTTATATGGCTAACTTTGACCATGATTTCAGCTCAATTCACACTTTTGGTTGTCTTAACATTTAGGTGGATGGACATGTGTTCACAGAAATAACATAAAAGTCAGAAAATTATCTGATTAAATTACAGTAATATTAAATATAAATGTATTTAAATATTCTGATATCAAATATTAAATAGCATATCTTACCTCCCCTCCATTTGAATATAAAAGTATTGTATAACAGGAGCTACGAGCCAAACACCAGAATTCATTCTTATGCACTGTAGGTTCTTAGTTGTGCAGAATCTTGTGGTGTCGATGCTGACATCATAACTAGAAGAAAATATCTTTATATTCTGCACACATTAAAATTCAAACAACAATTATTTACATACTGAACTTTTTTTTTCCAGTTATTTAAAACTATTATTCTCTACCACATAAGACCTTCTGTGGGTGTACCTTTTTTTGGGGGAAAACTAATTGTTTTAAAGAAAAAGTTGTTACTGTGACCTTCAAACTAGAAAATGACCCATTATAAATTCTTTAGTGTGCTGTAGTCTACCGTCACAGTGTCCGGGGTCCAGGAGCATGAAAGCAAGACTAGCACAATATTTTATATGGAATTATAGAGCCTAGCGGGACAGAATTAATTTACCGGTTGCAGATTCTTTAAGAGGTATTGTGATTTGTGAAACTTTTAAATTCTCATTTCAATCACAGATATGGCTAAAATATAATTATGTTTCATTAATCCAATATAATGTATAATCCCAGCCATGCTAATAAATTAGATTTCCCGTCGTTTGTTTAGAATATTAAATGATCAGTAAACAAGTAGCAAACACCTAAAACAATGTATTCATGACTAGCTGCTGCAGAGGAATTACCTTTAATAAATCGCTAAGCCCTCTCTTTTTTTTATCACAAATATGTAAATGTGACCACTGCAAGTCAATCATTAGCTTTTACACTTTGATATTTACGTTTCACTTTATTGTATCCAATTAAGACCTAAGGCTACAAGTGAACCAGAACAATCACATAAAGTATTAATCCTCTTCTCTCCACCTACATCTCAGGAATTAATATTTTTTTTTGCTGCGCACACCAAACATTATTTGCACTAGACCTTAATTAATTTTTGGTCACACTAATTAATTCTCTACTTAAAAAAAATGCACAAGTTTAGGAATTACTATAGGCTCCTAGAAAAAGAATAAGGAATAAAACTGTAAGGTGGCCTTCTGTTTGCAGAGCCTACGCTCAATATTTACCCTGATAGGCTAAAAATATATTACAGTTCTATATCTCTTATTTCATGCTGCTGCGTTAAAGCGGTGTAACTGTAATCTTAGACAGTCTTGCTTCTTACTGAGGGTTATAAGTGCAAACAATCTCCACAGATACACTGGAAAAAAATGACACTGTGTGATCAGGGAGGCACTTTCTATTTTAAACTGACATATTATCTAGCATATTTCTAACACTAATTGCTGCTCCCTGTGGAAAAAGACATCTGTCCTCCAATTATTGAAGTGATTGTTTTGTTTTTGCCATTTAATTCTTAGGGTCAAGGAGGTCGTGTAGTAATAAACCAAAAAGACTCCCGACCGTGGCCGTGCATGACATCTCTGAGGCCTCTGTGAGGAATGTTAAAAGGTTCCTTAACCCTGGAAGCAGCACTGAAGCTGTGCTCTCTGGGAAGCCTGAACCCTTTACCACAGCCAGCTCAGAGGAAGGCTGAGGCAGGGAATAGGCATGAATCAGTGGTTATGTGGAATCCTCACTTCTCCTATTTAGGGGATTTTGATGGTTTGTTCTTGCTTCATGGAAAATCTCAGATTAAAAAAAAACAGCCTTTATGTCCTATTTTTATAGATAGAGGGAATTCTTTTGAACCACAAAGGGTAGAAGTTAAAAAATGAACTAATTTGTGTGTGAACAAAAGATCCAAACCCTGTGAGAAGAGCGAAGCTGTGTTTGTTGATTAAGTCCAAAGTTAACGAGAGAACTTTGTCATATTTTATCTTAATGTATTTACAAACTTTTATATAAATTATTACAATTTTACTCCATCTGCTATAACAAATGGTTAGGTTATTCACAAAAGAAAACCTCTATTGGTATTAAACCTTCCCCCAGTTATTATCCTATAAATTTTCCTTTTCCTCTAATAATCATATATTGTATGTTTCTAGCAGATGCTGCCAAAATAATGATATTTCATGATGGTGTCTTACCAAGATGTTTAGTTGTCCTGAAAGTTTTGCATTTCAGCTAAAAGGTTCAATTTCGGTTTCATCTGAAAAAGCATGTTTTTCTGTATGTTTAAAGTGTCCCCTACTTGGCTTTTGGCAAAAAAAAACGTTTGGTTTTCTTCCTTCTTATCTTCACGAAAAAGTTTGTTATGTAATACACAACATTTACCTGTACTGGCAACATATTCTGATCTGGTTGAGGGGTGCAAACATTATGGGAATACATGATTTGCAGCAATTATCTAAGGGTTTGCAAATTTATAAATAATATAAGCAATCTCAAAAATTAGACTTATTAGTGAAAATTCTACTAACATGCAAACACAAAAAACACATGCAAAGGAGAAAAGCTGCAATCACAAATGCTATAAGTAAAACAAACTACAAGCTACAGTAAAAATTAAAAAAAATCTGCAAAGTAGCAAAATGGAAGTGCTCCTGACCACAAGGGGAAGATGATCAGCAACTCATAAAGGAACCGACTATTTGTAAAGGCATAAAAGGAATGCTAGGATAGATTAGTGCTGTGTCCGAACGTTCGCCATAACCCCTAAGTTCCTCAATCGCTATATAGAGCAGGGACTCTATAGTTGACTTTATAGTGAACTCCGTCCGTTAAATAATCATTCAGACAGATGATCATTACTTTCCGCTCCCCGTTGGTTATGTAACTCTGCCTCCTCTCACGGTGCCTGCGCCATCTTTGTTATTTTTCACTGCCACAACAAATCCCATGATGCTTTGCAAGGAGAGCTTTCGCAAAAGCATCTGGGATATACAGTATCTGCTCATCTAGTGACCACTATGATCACTACCTTTCAAGGTGCATTGAGTAAAATTTCTAATCCACTATTTTTTTCATCAACTCGATGTTCAGACACTCATTTAAAATGGCGTAACCACTATATAGTGCCCTATATAGTGATTAGGACACACGTGCAGGCACAGCCTTGGTTTAAAAAATGATTCAAATTAAAAGTAATTTTAATTTATTTCTTCTTCCAAGATGTCTTGACGACTTTCGGTTTATGTTTCTGCGATCTATTAATATACAGTAATGCCTATGTTCTAGTCACATTTGAGTTAATGACCATCTCCCCCTGGTGGTCTGGAGCACGTCTGTTATTTAGCGCTAGTTTCAGCTTTTCTTAATTTGCAGTTGTTTTTGCAACTTGCAGGATTTCTTATTGTATGTGTTTTGTGTGTTAGCATCGTTTAACTTGTTTTGTTTCTAACATATTTCCCCTTTGCTGCTCTTTGATTTTTGTGTCAGTTACATTTTTGTGTGCAGAATGTCTTTGCCAAGATTTTATGAGTACTGACAAATGGGTTTATTCAGCTTATAGAAAGTCCAATAGGCAGTGAGACAGCAAATATACATCCCTGCGGCAGTAGGAGTGAGTGCCTGTTCCGCATCACATCCAATAACTGCAGCAGACAGGCAACAGGTTACTTTCCTTTTTAATTATCAGAAGGTCAGACCAGGTTTCATCCACTAGCCCTGTGCTTCATGTGATTAAACATGCACCGGGCACACAATTTATAGAGCACTGAGGACGCTTTGACCCCATCACAGCTTTACATTCTCTCAGCAACCTTTGTTGATGGAAATGTTGGCAGTAATTTATGATGCAGAGATGCAAGATTGTAGGAGGGGAAAAAAAGAAATAAATCATGCAAAATTAGTCTTCGGATCCTCAAAGGTCTTGCTTGTTCTAGGGTTTTTTTTGTTGTAGTATTTAACGTTTTTAATGCATGTTCACTAAAGTTAATGGGAATTGTTAAAAAGAACTTTTCCCACAGTAAACCTGTATTTGTAACCTCCTAATGTTTTTGCTTATGTCACCCAACACCAGTTACTACTGTTCTCATAATTTATCCCCACCGAGCTTTTTAGAAGGTCTGCGGACATCCATACATGTGGTTAAAAGCGACATAGCTAACATGTTAAACACTCTGCTGTTGTGGAAAACTTGAAATTTGTTATGGCTGCCTACAAACTCCCAAAAGCTACCCATAACAACAAAAAATGTTCCGCCTTTATTTCCCCAGTTATTTCCCACGGAATGCTGCTCTAATTCACACCACTGTCACATTAAAACTCATAGATGCATTTACTTTGCTTCAGAACTGTTGTCTGGGCCCACTCCATAAGATCCAGTTCTCAGACTTTAGCCTTTTTGAATTTGCATACTGTAACACAGCCGGGGAGGGAGAGCTAACTTTCTCACATGGGAGGCCAAAGACTGTGACATAATTGTTTGGCACATTATTAACACTCACTGACTGTGAATGAAGCTTCCCATGGTTGACAGAAGAATACACTCAAGCAGAATGTGGAGGCTTTTTGTCATCTGTGAAAGTGGGAGGGGCCAGTATCAAAATAATGCGTTCCCAATCGCCCTCTAGGAAATGGGTCTCCACCCTTATTATGTCAGCTAAAAGAAAAACGAAGAGGACACCAACCTGTTGTGGAAGTCCTGCTCTTTGGCTCGGTGCCCAGTGATGCTAATTTCCAGGGCAGTGCCAAGATATTAAATGGCCACCCTATATGCTTTAGGGGAGGTCTATCTTGTGATGCCTTATCTAGTTGCTTATCATCATGCTATGATCACAAGGGTTTCCTTTAAGCTCTGACTACATTTTGTGTTTTTTTGTTTGATATCTGGTTCCTGAGTTTACCTTTGTAATGACCAAGTCGTTCATTTATGACCAAAAACTTTCACTTTATATTTTGGTTCACTGTAAAAAGAAGAAACTGTTACCAAGAAATAGAAAAACTAAAAATCATTTTAAGCAATGTGAGAATGCCAAGGCTGGCAATTCTTTTAGCCACTAATGATGCTGGTGGAGAAATGTCCCATTTTCTTCCTTTCTTATACCCTCAGAGTGGTAAGCCAACTTGAGCTGTCAGAGGAGAACATGATATAAAAAAATAAGTAATATTTGTAAGCCCCAAGCAAAATATCTTGCCAAGACGTCTATTTTAGAGCTTCCTATAGATGCTGAATTATTGGCTTGATTCACATTTTCTTAATCATTGGGAGTGAATTTTGATCTCTGGTTTATTTTTAACCTGTTGAAAATGTAACCTTCTTTGTTGGATCAAACCTGAACTACAAAAATCTACACTAAGCAAAGATTTAAAAAAAATCATTTGATATTTATGAAACCTTTATTCTGTATCCAAAATACTTTGGATATAACATAAAGAAATGCAAGATATAGACTAGTTCACCGTCCCAAGCCTTTTCTTAGCCCCTTGAACCCTACGGACCCACCGGCGGGTCCAGCTGCTACATGACCTCGTAATTTTACCAAACCCCCAGTATTGATGTAAAAAACATATTTGGCACAGTTTGGTGACATTTATGGATAAATGTGCCAAAATGGCCTCTCCGCCTAAGAAATTTCTCACTAATACCATTCTAAAATAAATATGATTCATCTGATTGAGTCCAAATTTGGTATATTTTTACATAACATTTAGATTTGAACGTCTGTACTACTTTTTTGTGCTATAAATAATATTTTGGTAGTGTTTTGCAATGTTTATTTCAAATAAAATTTTGGCGAGGTTCAAAAAATGCAAAATATTTTGTATTTTGTCCCTAATATTTCAGGCAGGGTCAAAGCTACAATGGTACTGACACCAGAAAACCATTCTATGACATCTTACCTTTAGAGACGTACCAAAAGTTTCTTCTTAAATCTAATAGCTTTGAGGCTATAAGTTATTTACTTTTGTGTGTTTTTGTCAGGCAGAAATTTATTTATACCCCCTGAGGGTGTAAGAGGTTAGCATGAGACCATTAGCATAGGAGTTGGGGATGATGAGTTTGGGTGTGATCAAACATTGCATGTGGGAATGAGGTTGTTGATCCAGCAGTTGAATTATTGCAGTGAATTAAAGCTGTTGAAACACCTATGTATATATGCAGAGCCACCTGCTTCTTCATATCAACTGGCACATTTTTCTCCTTACTTGCTGAGCACAATATATTGACTAAAATGCACCATATGCATATGACTAAATCTCCTCTGGCGTTATTCTCACTGGCTGGACATATAATGACACCTCTTCCTTTTTGGTAAGTAATACAATTCACCATCAAGATGCAGCTAATGGTATTCTTTTTAAGTCTCCCTTAAGTTCCCCACTTAGCCCACAAGTATCCTTCAGTATTTTCCGAATGAGACAAAGCCAATATAATGCTGCTAAAAATCTTTCTGCCCTTCTGCTGATGTTACGTTTGACCTCTGAGAGCCTCTAGAAATTCTCTTCCTGGTGGGAAGGTGATTTAAACAATAAAGGTCATTTTCAGCAGCAACGGTTAAGACTGTAATGATCACTTATATCCACTTCAGCATGATGGTGTATTCTTGTTTTGACTCTCACTCCTCCAAAAAAAGCAATTATAACCTGACCAACATGGAGCAAGACCTGCCTTGGAGGTTGGGAAAGCTGCATAAGGCCATTAAAAACTTCTTCAGTTTTTTTTTTTTATGGTTTTCGCAGTCCAATCCAACATGTCTTGACATAGTAGCAAATGTTTTAAGTGGCTTCTTTTGCTAACCTTGTTGGAAGCATAATGAATGTGCAGCTTTTGCTATAATGTGCCTCAGATTTTTTACTGAGAGTTTAGAAATGCTCCAAATCTTTTTCATACTAAAACCTGCTAACTTTCATATAGACTGGTAAGATTTATTTGCATTTTCAGTACGGATCAGTTTATTACATTAAACATATTGTTCTAAGCTGTGAAGAAAAAATAAAAAAATTATGCAGAATCTGAAAAGTCCAAAGTGCATTTACATTAGATCTCCCATTAACTAATATCAATAAAAACGGCACAAAGAATTTGCCGTTAGAAGTCCATAGGCAAACTACGGAAGAGGATTAGGGCCACTGATTAAAAAAAAAAAAAGTTAACTGATTTTTACATTTTATTCCAGTTTAGAATGGGAGAAAAGTCAGAATTTTAACTTTTTTCTCAGAATTCTGACTGAATTCTGACAATAAAAAATGTCAGAATTCTTAGATTAAAGTCAGAATTCTGAGAAAAACATCAGAATTCTGAGATTAAAGTCAGAATTCTGACTTTTTTCACTGAATTCTGACTGAATTCTGACAATAAAATAAAGCCAGAATTCTTAGATTAAAGTCAGAATTTTGAGCAAAAAGTCAGAATTCTGAGATTAAAGTCAGAATTCTGAGATTAAAGTCAGAATTCTGAGATTAATGTCAGAATTCTGAGAAAAAAACGTCAGAATTCTGAGAAAAAACATCAGAATTCTGAGATTAAAGTCAGAATTCTGAGGAAAAACAACAGAATTCTGAGATTAAAGTCAGAATTCTAAAATTAAAGTCATAAATCTGAGAAAAAAGTCAGAATTCCGACTTTTTCCCCATACTAAACTGAAATAAAATTTAAAAATCATTTCACTTTTTTTTTTTCAGTGGCCCTAATCCTCTTCCGTAGAAAACATATTGCAACCATCCATTGTTTATATTCCTTGCAGGGGGGCTAGTGCCTGCTTCCCTCTGTCATAAGTGGGAGGTGGGGTAGATGCTGGACAGGTTGACAGCTCTTTTTGGAGATGCACAACATAATTACTCCTGAGGGCAATTTAGCTTCACCAGTTAACCTAAAATGTATATGTTTGAACTCCATGTATAAAGATTTAAATGCTGGGATTCAATACTAACCTATCTTATTAAGACTTTAAATAAGTATACCTTTGACTATATGTAATAAACAAAAGTAAAGAAGCACCAGACAGGTTATAGATTAAAGCTAAAAGGTCAAAAAAAAAAAAAAAGGATTGTGGAGAACTGCAAACCTAACTAGGCATGACTGTTGACCTGAATCTGGACACTGCGAAAAGAGAGGATCAGAGAGGAAGACAGAAAAAGTGGGACATCTAAAGACATTTGTGATTTTATTGCTTTCAGCATTATAGCAATTACAGGAGACTTTGACCCACATCATGCTATAAAAAACCCAAACAGACAAAGGGAATCTGTCTGTATATTCCTTACTTGTTAATAAAAAGAATGTATTTTTTTATTGCTTCTAAGGTCACCATCCAAATGAAAACTAAGAACACAAAAATGAGCATATATTATTAATTTTCAAGTCATGGATGCCACAGACAACCAAAAACAACAGCCTGGTTTATATCTTAATTGGTTTGCCACTGTTGCATGCACAAATCATAACTCTGCCAAGACTTCCCAGTTAATGGATCCCAACAAATGAAATGTACATTTTGAAAATTGAGCAGGCATGCTTCCAGAATCATTGATCAAGCAAACTTTTGATACCGCACTTCCTCCTTATATCGCTGCCAACTATTCATTTCGTTTTCTTTGGATGACAGACTTCATGTTGAGAACGTCATTTTTACCACCCCCCCAGTACATCCCAATACCAGCATTGTTTGCTTTTGTCGATACATATCCTGTTGTTTTGTTTTGAGGGTGTAAAGGTCTATGGGAGACTGAGACAGCCGTATCAACCCCGTTTAGCATAAACCTTGAGGCTGGCCCCTCGTCCGTGGCCTAATGAAAAGTAGAAGATAGGCTATGCTTGTCATGCTTGGCTTGCCCTGTGATCGGCAGACTGTGGACAGTTACTCTGCTTGCATGCCAATTAATCTCTGCCTCTGAATTTCCCACCATTGCTGGTTTAGTCACAGCTTACTGGGGGGAAAAGACTCCAGCTTGCGATCTCCTAAACAACCCATGCTGCATTTATGGGCCAAATACGGCTTTTACCTGGAGATTTTACAGTTAAAAACAAATTGATTTCTCTGCATTCGCTCTGTGTGCCTTCTTCACGTGTGGACATTAAGAGTGTAATGGTTTTATTTAACCCCAGATAAAATAAGGCAGCAGCCTCAGTTGTGTAGGATTACAGCTTTCCACAGATTTTAAGTTGCCTCAAAGGAGCATATTTTCCACCTTTTGATATGGTGCATTGGTTAAAGGTTGCTTTAAGTCGTATTAGCATGCTGTGCAGGCCGGGCCTGAACATTATTATTCCCTTTTATTTATGTGTCAAAGCAGTAGGAGGGACCTGGATCACAGCTCTGGCTCAAACGCTCCTGGCTTCGTCTCAACAGACAGCCTGAGTGTGTTTAAATGGCCAGTCATCACCATTGGAGGGCGGATAAAGATGGATTTCAGATGAAGATTCATCGGGTGAGAAGAGACCTGAGCTTGCTGTTTCTGGCCTCCATCGCTCATCGGCGGTGGTCGCCTTACAAAAAGACAATCAAAAAGAAAAAAAGGAAAAAAAAGAAGAATGGGAAAAATAAGTTCTTGTGTAGCTATTTTACAAATCAACACAGCTGAAAAATAAAACGAAACACCCCATTCGTCATGAATAATAGACATGTTGGCTAAGCTCACAAGGCAAGTGAGGGAATCCAGGTTACAATTTATGGGATAAATATTTCATCGCTAACATCTGTCTGTATATTCAGTGCCAGCATGTTTTTGAAGTTGCTACAAATGAACGTCAAACGGGAAGCAAGTGAACAAGCCATTGGGGGAATTGAACAAAAGACGTATTGGTGCTGGGAGGAGATTTTCTCAGCAGGAAGAAGAAAAAAAAACAGCTCAACAGAAAACATTTCCCTCTCCTCACTCAGATGTACGCTCACAGTTTGCCGGACTTTAGCATAGTTCTTTTGTAAAAAGAGGAAAGTGAGAAAAAAGGAGAGGAAGAAAGGCAAAGATGGGGGGAAAAAAATGTTTTAACTATCTTCCCTACGCTTCCTTTTTCTCATCCGCCTCTGTTGGGGCTGTGCCACAGCTTGGACAGAACTTACATTCTTCCACAGCTTATCCCAGGACCCTTTGAATTAGGCACTAATAGGCAACCAAACAAAGAGCTCTCAAACATAAAGGAAAAAGTGCTCGGAATGAGGGGATTCCTTTTTGTACGCTGTCAATTATTTTAGACTCTTTTTTTTATACTGAGCCTTTGAGTGGAAATGCACTATTAATTGCCCATACTGTTTCCTATTTCCTGTTTGTGTCTTTTGTTGAGGATTTGGATCTGATGACTCCCCAAGGACATTCCCTCTCCAGCCAAAGCCTCCGCACACACGCACACAGAGAGGATAATACCGATCACTCAAACACAGTCAGCGGCGGCTTGATAGCCACTTACAGCCACACAGCAGAGATCAAAAGTTAAATGCCCAGGCCATTGAAATCTGTGCTGCATATATTGGTATAAATTCTAATATCCATTAAGTTTTGCAGTTTTATGGTATACAAGATTTTTTTGTGCAGATGATGTTCTGCTCTATAGACATGTTAAAATTTTATGAAACAAGAAAACCAACATTTGGAGGGAAAGTGATATAAAAGAAAAAAAACTCCAAATACCCATCAGTCTTCTTTTGGCTCTGCATAAAAGCACGCTGGAGTTAAAGGATAATTCCGGTCTTTAACACTTTTAGCCCATTTTCTGTAGTGTCCAGGATGAAATCGAATGATCGACACCAAAATTTTGACAATTGGTCCTGTCTCTGATATTTGGCTCATGCAGAATCCCCCCCTGGCTGCTTCAGAATGGCTTCCATTGTGCATGTCCGATAATGTCCTTAAAACAACCTTAAACGTTCTTTTTTTAAAATATGCTACTCACCGGGTCGTCAGCGCTCTTCAATGACGTTCCAAAAAAAGTTTCGTGAAGAAAAAACGTTCCTGTCTTGTTTTATTTAGCATTTTGTAAATCCCAGAACTATTTTTTCCGATACATCACAACCGCTTATAAACTTCCGCTTCCGGTTCGAATCTGAAGCGTTGCACACTCCAGACCACTAGTTGGCGACGGTATCCTCTACCGTCAAACTCAAAGTCCAATATGTCCTCCTCAAGAATCCACCTTTCGTATTCCATTTTCAGAGTTTTTTAAAGTGTTTAACAGAGACGTTAGCACCTCGACGTCGGAGTACACAGAGTGAAGCATAAACACTTGGGCCTTGCGAAAAGACTACAACTAAGAGTAAACAGGCCCCATTTCCGTTTCCGGTGGCGGAGGGATATTGACTATTCCAACAGAACTCAATGGGATTTACAAAATGCTAAATAAAACACTACAGAAACGTTTTTCCTTTACGAAACTTTTTTTGGAACGTCATTGAACAGCGCTGACGACCCGGTGAGTAGCATATTTTAAAAAAAGAACGTTTAAGGTTGTTTTAAGGACATTATCAGACATGCACTATGGAAGCCATTCTGAAGCAGCCAGGGGGGGATTCAGCATGAGCCAAATAGCAGAGACAGGACCAATTGTCAAAATTTTGGTGTCGATCATTCGATTTCATCCTGGACACTACAGAAAATGGGCTAAAAGTGTTAAAAACCGGAATTCTCCTTTAAGAAGGACATTTATTGAAGACAATATCTATATCAAACTAGGATCCAGGCACCCGTAGACTTAATTATTTAAACTCATTTGACATTTAAAAAGACCCTTTCTTTAATATTTGAAGAAAAAAAAACACTACAGATCACCTTCCATTTTCTTACTTGACAACCTACCCTGCAACTGTAAAATCAAACAGAAAAGAAAAACACAGAGCCAAACACAAAGCGCCTATAGCAAGGTACCACACAGAGTAGAGACTAAAGCTGCTGCCACATCTGAGCCTATCCATATGAAATTAGAAACTGATGGGGCTGTTTTTCAGCTTCAGAGAATATGGCATGGGTTCAAAAACCCACACGTTTGCAAGTGTGGCCACCCCCGCCCCCACAACTTCCTCCTCATCATCCACCACCAAAAAGAAACGGGCCAGGCCTGCTGCGTGCTGCACTGGTGCGAGAATTATTTATTCATGCAGGAGGAATTAAAAAAAAGGTGTGAAAATATGTGTTATATCTGGTTTGTTGTTGTTGGGTGTGAGTCACGATAAATTAATGTGGGCTTTTAGGGGTTAATTTGCAGCCATCTAGCTAACAGTGCCTCTCCTGGATCTGCCCTCTTGAAGAACTCTTGACTTTTTAAGTGCTCCTCAAATCCCTTTACCAGGCAGGTAGACCTCATTCATATATCGAAAATTATAATAGCCTCTGTGATTTTCCAAAGTATCATCTACTGACTGTTTAAATAAATATATGTATGAAAAATTACATTCCATGTTATATTGATTGGCGACCATACTACTTAGCATCACCTCTTTTTTGTATTGGAATCAAATCCCCAGCACTTCAGACAGCATAAAAGCAAGATCAACAAAGGTCGTTGCTGAAAAGCACCAAATAGCACTTCAAGTTCAAAAGCAAAAAAAAACAGTTCTTCTTTATTTGCATCCTCTTGAGAAAGCGTTTCTCTTTCAAGAAGTGCCGTCATGGCCACAAGGATAACTACAAACAGGCCCAGTTTAATGGTGTTGGTTACACAGGCATTTTAAAATGCACGGGAAACAGCCAAGGGAAGAAATAATAGGCTAAGCTGATTGTAACGTGTTGTTGATGGAGTCAATAACTTGCTAATTTGAGGAGGAAAGTAAGGCTGTAGTATGAAAATTAATTTAAAACTACAGGGGTATGTCAGAGTGGTGTGCACGTATGAACTGTATATAACATGAGTAACTGCCAAAAGTAAAAACGGAAACAAAAAAAGAAAAAGTCCTACATGAACACATGAAAACACTAGTGGGTTATTCATTTCAACCAAAGCTGATTTTACGATAACTTTAATTAACTTATAAATGTTGACCTATTTGGGTTACATAATTATCAACAGAGAGTCTTATCATTGACAGAGCAACATTTCGAATAACACAAAAACTGGATAAGAAACCAAACAACCTCTCCCAGTGAAGCATTGCTGTATAATAATGCCAGTTTGCTGTGTAAATGACCTTAGTTCATGCTGAAGTAGATACGTTTGTTTACTTAAGTTAACTTTAGCCACTCACTGGCCACTTTACACATGTTAAAAAATGCCTAACATAAAAACTGAATCACCCAGTCACATGGCAACAACAAAACAAGTCAAAATGACTTGCTAATGCCTAAACTGGTAAAGAGAAGATCTACGTATTCATTTTAGATTCCTAGAAAGTCAGGAAAAATTGGTAGATTGTTTTGAGATGATAATAATTAGAGACGTAATTTGCAATAGTCATAGTTTTTTTTATCAAGATACAGTATGATGAGTTGAAATCACACCGTGTTTCAGATGGCTATTCCCCCTGGATGCACTGATTTGTATTGGCTTTAGCAAAATTATCAAATTAAAACTGAAGGCTAAACTTCGCTAGGTCCATAAAACCTCTTGATTTCCATCTTTACCTTAAGATGAAACAATAAGAATTGAATTAAAAGGTATAAAAGCACTGACCAATCCTTGTGTTAATCATCAAGCTGATGATAGTGGTGTAAGGTTGTCTAGGAAACGTTCTTGGCACATTGTGTGTCCATTACTAAACATCAAATCATACTGCAGTGTATGATTTTCCCATCATTCCTATCCCTAAATGACCAAACTGTATGGTTTGAGGGATGGATATGGGAGTATAGCAACATTCAAATCTCTTAATGGTTTTGTGAACTTAACACTTTAATCATTGTACTCTAGTCTTCTCCAATGTACAAAGTCTTTCCTAATCCAATCTATTTGACAACTTGTCTATGCCTAAAGTAATTAAGCCAATCTGAAAAAAGTTTAAAAAAACAATCCACTGGACTTTGTTTCGCTTCCCATCCAGGAAGCTTTCTCAATTCAAAATGTCTGGATTCACTTTAGTCCTAGGCTTTATTTAATAGACCAAAAACAAGGCCTTGTATTGCTTGGAAACATGCAAATTAAACCTGACGAGCGGTTCGTTTGGTTCCATTGTTAGCCTGTCATCTGAAACCTGTCTATGATTGTGTCCCGGTCGTGAAAGGGGGGATTGTGTATATATTAGTGCTGTCAATCGATTAAATTTTTTTAATCGCGATTAATCGCATCAATGCCTAAGTTAACTCGCGATTAATCGCATTTTAATCGCACATTTTTTTCCTGATTGAAAATCATTTAAATACTCTCGATGACATACAAAAAAATACATACAGGCTAGGTTTGTGCCAATGTTCTTTTTTTAAAATGAAAACAGGTCACAGATACTGATTTATGCCATAGAAACATATGGCAAGAAGATGGGGAGGCATGTAGCAAAAAATAACAAATATGTAGCCAAAAAAAAGGCCCTGAAAACAGGCTGATGTAAAAGACAGTCTTTACAGTTAATACAGTCTTTTGAACAAAGACAAGCATTTTACCCTACTGCTATAAAATGTAGTACAGTTAACATTAGATGTTAATTAACCAAGGTAATAATGAACAATTTTCAATCAATACATCAAAATCAATAGACCGACATCACTAGATGGAGGTAGTCTATGCTCTAGAAAGTCACTTTTCAGCCTCTTAACAAAAATGAGAACACACACACACCCACCCACCCACCCACACACACACACCCACCCACCCACCCACACACACACACACACGCGATACTGACCTGTGGCGTACACAGACAGCAAGAGTGCCGTAGCAGATTCCATTTCACCTCAGTAATCTGTTTTCTCAGCGTATTTCCGGTTGCTACTAGTTACCAGACACTCAACTTGTTTGTTGGTGGTGGGGCTTAAAGAAAAGGCACTAGCGCCACCCAGTGTATGAGCGTCTTTTTCCCTTGAGGAGCTCCGCTCTGGAAGCCTATGGAAAATGCATAGACTGGGGGAAAATAGCCCCGCCTTCCCGCAGCAGCGGGATGTACTGGGAAAATTGTACCATAAAACCACATAGCGTTAATCTCACGTTAAAAAAATTATCGCCGTTAAAATGGCCTCGCGTTAACGCGTTAATAACGCGATAATTTTGACAGCACTAGTATATATATATATATATATATGTATATATATATATATATTTTGAAACCATTAAAGGTCATGTTAAAAGCTTTCCCATATTTGAAAGACATGCTGTACCAATTATCGAAAAACATAACAGATTTTTGGGAGGCAAAGACACCTAAATGAATAATCATATCTATATTTGTTGTAGGCTTGTAAGTGTCTTTAATCAAGGCATCTGCAACTTTATCTGCAAGGGCCACTGTACTGCAGGCTTTCAACATTTCTCTTCCTAAAAACACCTGATTTGGATTTTTACAGTGCAGCAAAAGCCTCTTAATCAGGCATTAATTGAAGTTAATTGAGCTGAACGGTGGACCCATTTTAAACCTGCAGGTCAGTGACCATGAAGGGTCGACTTTTGACGTGTTTACTTTAGTCCCTCATCAAATATCTATTTATAACACTTCATTACATTGTTCAGCAAACTTAGCTGAGGGTGTATCCTTTTAAACATCTTTTTTTTGCCTAGATGTACCTTTGATATATCAGATTATGTAATTCAATTCAATTCAGTTCAGTTTATTTATATAGCGCCAATTCACAACACATGTCATCTCAAGGCACTTTAGAATTCAACCAGATCATCCAGTCCAATTGATTCAAAGTTTTCTGTCTAAGGAAAACAAGTTGATTGCATTGACTCATTGACTCGAAGGCAATACCTCACACTGTCCCTCACACTAAGTAATCTAATCTCACTAAATTTGTTCAAAATTGGAAGTAGAATAATAAAAAAAAACAAAAAACAGAGTTGTTTTCCAGATAACTTTTCCAGACCTCCTACATCCGCTCATTGCTTTTGTTACTTTGTGCTGAACGCTTTGGTGGGCCGGACCAATGCAGAAAGTGCCATTAACTCATGTATCAGGTTAATCCGGAATCTCTTTACACCAAAGTCTTTTTAAAGGGCCCTGAAACTGGCTTTGCTGTTTAGCCACGGCGGTGGGCCCCCTCAACCCCACCCCCTGGTTTCCTTTCTGTATGTCCTGGGAAGCAGGGTGAGTAATTACATCATTGTGGCTATGGCTTTCAGGCTGCCTGATTGGTTTTGTGGGAAACTTGCTGCTGGAAGGAAGGAACTGCAGGTGTGTTTATAATCAGGACAATAGAAAGAGCAAAGGAAATTTGTTAATGTGCTCTGGTATGCAGATGGAGGAGTGTTTGCATGTGATTTTCCAGTCTAATATATTTTACTTTTGTTCCCAGAAACACTTGATAAGTAAAAACTGACACAGATCAGATAGTTTGAATAAGATCAAAGAGATGTCTGTGTCCTCATTAAGCACTGTTTAAGCTTAATATGTGAATTTAGCTCCCAACCATGTTGTTTACATCATAGCCATTACTCTACCCTCAAAACACAGACAATCTCAGAGGTCTACTTATCGAATGTGCAGACTCGTCCATTAGACCTGACTCACTAACAGCTAACGTAGCGCCGCAGCATGTGGTGAGTGCGCCGCTAAGAAAAGCAGAGTGACACAATTTCTTGCTATTGTTCACTCATTCCCTGCATGTGTGGTGTTTGTTGAGCTGTTTCTTGTGAAGTGGAGTCCCTGTGCGACTGGCACCCGCCTTGGCGGGGACCTGCTGCAAAAAAGACAGGGCTACAGTTTTATTTTTAGAGGAGGCCTACCTTGTATGTGTGTGTGTGAGACTAGTGAATATGGAGCAGGAAAAAAAAAAAGACCAAAGAGAAAACAAGAACACCTGTCACTTTGTACGTGACGCTGGGATCAGCAGGGAGAGGTTAAAAATAGTTACACTCTGTAGTTTTGTAATTTTTAAATTCAAATGTCTTCGGCTGCCGGGTATTGAAGAGTAAAATTGCAGGTGCTTTGCTTTGCAAACCCACATATAGTTCTGGGACTGTGTAACAAGGCAAAATAATACGTACATAATAAGTGGGACAAAAAACATTTTCATTTCCTATTTTTAAAATTCTTGAAGGTGTAGTACACTTTTTTTTATCAGTCTCTTTGCCCTGATACGCCATAATTATATCTAGTTTCACTATTTTCCTTCAGAAAATATTATTAGTTGACAGAAAGTATCAAAAAAGAGAAACATGCTGTACAGATCAGAAAATAAGTGCTGAAGTGGCTTATAGCTAAATTTGGTACGAAGCATTAGAGCAATTGTCAAAGGAACTCTTGGCATTACCATCTGAAAGTATGGGAAGATGGCGAAGCTTAGTACCACGTACAGCTATCCATGTAAAGCATTAGAGAGTCAGCCAAAAGCTCCATGACTTAAAACAATAGCAGCCATTAAAAATGGCCCTTCCCAGGCAAATACCAGCCGAATGGCAGCCCACTTCCAGCCACTGGACTGAATTACAGGCTCTGGCCATGAGATGACGCTTCTCTTTAGATCTTAATTTCCACAAATCATGACAGAAAGAAGATTTTACTACAAATATTGATGTTTAAAAGGAATTGTTGGGGACTAGCCAAGGGCCCATAAAGGAAAGTGGGGAAATATTGAATGGCTACTACTGTCAGTCTCAAGGAGCCAGAGAGATTCAGATGAGACAAACATTTAAATAGGAGCTGCAGTGATGCTTTTAATCAGCTGAAAGTGTCATGAACTGAGGACAGAAGGACCCAGTATTCAAGGAGAGGCAACCAGTAGGAAAGTTCAAAAGGTTTATTAAATAAAACAAAAACTAAAGTGGAGCTGTGGCTCGCAGGTACTGCAGGATGGGGAGCGGGGCACCGCCCAATCACAGACACTCTGCAGGAGAAACACAGGTAAGTGACCACGATCATCTGACAGAAGATGATTATCTGAGTTGGCCACTAACCTGGTTTAACAGTCCAGTCCAAAATGTCCCCAAGTGCTGCAGTCCCAGAGGACATGCTGGAAGCCGATCCTGGTCAGGAATCCAGAACAGACAGGAACAGGATCCAGAACAGACAGGAACAGGATCCAGATCAGACAGGAACAGAAACAGGTGGCAGGATCTAGACCTCCAGGCATTCACAAGATCCCAGGAGGGTTCAGAGTCTGACAGGGTCCAAAAGCACGACCAGGTGGTCACGTACAGGAGCAGAAAGGATCAGGTGCAGCTGAGCAGGCTCAGTGGAAGAGGGTAGCCGAAACAGGACGTGGAACCAGAACTTGATGCAGGAACTTTAAACTGGTCTCCTCCCTGGAGCCAGGCTTACTGGATAAAAACTGAACCTCCCCACATATAGAACCAAAAACCCAGAGGACTCCGCGGGGAGGAACAGTGGAGGATCAGGAGATGAGACAAACACAAAAACCCTCTTTCCACTGGCTGCCAGGATCCAGAACATGAACCAAGCCAAAAACTGAACGGACAAACTAACAGAAAGACAAGTAATGATCTGGCACTGAATGCTCAGGCTGAACTGAATATAAACCAGAGGAAACAGGTGAGAGGAATAAATTGTAATTGAGGCAGGGAGGGAAAATGACAGGTGAAAGGAATGACTAATTAAGGAGGAGCAAACAGGCCAGATCATGACAGAAAGAACGCCTTATCACAGTCAATTGAAAGCTGGATAAAGCTAAAAAAAAAAAAAAAAAAAAAACCTGCAAGCCTTAAGACAATTACATTTCTTCCTTTAATTTCAGTTCCCATAGAAAAATTATGTTTCAGCTTCTCTTATTTTAAAGGACAATGTCAATTTTACACTATTGATTCCAAATAACAAACTATGCAGGATAGGGTTGCATCTGAAGGATTCCTGCATGCTTTAACGACATGATAGACTTAATGTTTCATGATATGTCCTTTTTTTTGATAATAGTTTGCAAAAATTGGAAAATTGATGTGCAAAAACAGTCAACCAGTCTGACTGAGCTTAAACTATTTCAGAAATAAGTAATGGACAGTCTCAGTCTTCAGATGTGCAAAACTCTTAGAAGTTTATCCCCTTTGACTTGCAACTCAAATGCAATCTGCAGTTCTAAAAAGCATTAACTGGGTGATTTTTTTGCAGGAAAAAAAGATTCAAACCAGGTTTCCTTTGCTGTAGATTTCACAAGTATGCTCTGCTTGGTGGTGGTCTACACACTAAATCACAGGTAAGAAGGCTCTAAAACTCTGTAGTATTAGGATAGAAAAAAGTGCCCATTAAAACAGCCAAAGATACCATATCAAACCCCACTGGCATTGCAAATCTATTTTGACAGGTAGTTACACAAGGTTTATTTTCCGGTGTGTACACAGAGCTGCGGCGTTCCTGACTAAAATTCTTTTCAATTTGCTCACATTCTCGCCGTTCACTTGAGGTCAGTGTGCCTCAGCGGGAAGAAACCCGGGCTGTGGGGCATCAATCTCCCACTTTGACTCTTTTGCACTTCAAAGTCTCACAGCGCACCTAGACATCACCAACTCTGCATCTCAGATGCAGAATAAAGGAGATACATTATGCTTTGAAGAAATTGATCCCGGAGGACGGCAAGCTGGATGTCAGCCAAGGTGGTTATGATACAGTTACGGCCCTGTCAGGCAGTTTTAATCTTTTTTCTTTTTTTCTATGCCAGCCTCTTGTGAAAGTGGTACTGTTAGATGTGCTATTATGAGTCAATAATCTTCATCCTTAGTGTTGCTGCTGAGCTGAAGTGTCTCTTGATGTCATGTCAACCACAAGGGAAATGTTGTCTGCAATCACAGTGCAAGATGCAGCTGAGATTTGACCCAATTTTCAAGCTAAAGACCCACATAAGGAAGTCTTTGCTCCACAAGGTAGACTTAACTAAGAAAGGGTCAGTGTGGCATCTTGATTTGCACAAACCTTGTTGTACTCTGCCCTTGCTATACATACAACTGCTCATGAGAGATTATAGCCGGTTGGAGCTTATAGCAAAGTCAGTAATCAATGTGAATGCGAAACATGCTCATTGCTCAGTGAACCGAAAAAAAAAAATCCTTACTCCTGACACAACATTATTTCCACGAGTCTATTAGAAAATAACTGCATTTGCAAAGATGGGGGAAGAATACATTATGAGCAGTTAGGCTGAAATGACAACACACATTATGAGGCGATTAGTTTACACAGGCAGCTAAAGGATCCAATCACAGCACATTAATAAACAAGACACTTAGCTTTGTATCCACCTGAAGAGCCTCATCAATCTTTTATTGCGATAGCCACAGCCGGGCCAGGCAGCATGGGCCCAATATTTTGACTGCAGGGGGAGAGGGAGGGGGTGCAATGTCAATCGCTCTAGCTCATGTTTAGCCCCGCCGCTGCTAGTTATGCAGGAGAGAGAACAAACGCCTTTTGGAGTGAAAGAGCAATCAGTATGATTATTCTCTTTGCCCCGCTGCACAAAATGACCATCATATATCTGCAGGAGTTGATAGGATTGGCGATCAATGTCCATGAATCAATGACTCTAAAGTCAGGTGCTTTGAAAGCAGCGCCAGCCTCAACTGCTAGCATGTTTGACGGTTCAGCCTCAGAGGGGTTATATTAGCCCAGATGAAAGCAAATGTCAAAGCTGCAGAATTATCATGGAGATGATATTTGCACATCAACCACTTTATTATGCACTGCTGACACTGCTTGCTAGCACCGGGTTGGTCTCCCTTTTGCTGTCCCGAACCACTTTAATTCTTTTCAGGACAGATTAACCAGCAGGATTGTTTCTTTGACCTTTTGATCCGTATTGACATGATGGCAACACTGCAGAGGTGATGGAAGCACATCTATGATGTAAATTTCCTGGTTCAACACATCCTAATGGGGCTCTGCTGGATTTAAATCTAGTGACCCTGGAAGTCATTGGAGTACATGTTCCTCCAATTTCATGTCTAAGAAGCCAGTTTGAGATGTTCTCATCTTTGTGACAAGGTGCTTTGACCTGCTGAAAGAAGCCATGAGAAGATGGATGGGATGTGAGCATGCAGGAATAGGCATTGTCAGCAGCATAACTTGGGTAGACTGTGATTGAAAAAGAAGAAATATTCAGTTTATAACTAGGGGCTAAACAAGATATGGTGGAGCAGTTACTTCATGCTTTTACACTAAGGTCGGACCATACCACCAGCTGTGGCTAAAAACATAAACCACTCAGACCACTTAATTTTTTTTCAACTTTTTATTAATCTCTCTCAAGCCTGTTCATGTTTTACTCGTAATTTCTTGTTTTCTGAAAGGTTCTCTGCTGCTATATACCATCTGCTTAAAGGATCAGAACCCCCAGACTTGGTATTCTGCATGCTTTTATTGCAAAAAATGATTTTTTTGACCCATTTTTAGCTTCCCGTCACCTTTAAATAGCCAATACTCCTCTAATAAAAACAGAGGACTTTCATCCACATTCTTCCTCACTGGACATTATATTCTGGACTCTGCTTTGTTAACCTGAGAAATAAATTTTGTGAAAAAAGACCAGCGAGTCATATCTTCCCGAAGCCAATAAAGTTACTTTTTTTTTTTTCGAACAAAGACTTTATTTTATCAGATCAATATTCAAAATTAATGATTAATACAACCATACAAACAGTTGAGCAACAACAACCAAACAAGTCAACAAGCTGAAAATCCATGATGTTTGTTGATATTTATTTTTTTTATTTATTACTTGGGGGTATGAGATAAAGGAAAAATCTTTCTCGAATGACTTTTATTTTTATCATAACAGAGATATATGTTAAGTATGCCTATAAAATATGTTCCTGTGTGTTTACATTTATCCTACTCACTACCATATTAACTGGAAATATGTCTTCAAAGGATTCAATTTTTTATCAAATAAACCAGTGGACAAGTTTAATTTTGATGTTATTTTCTCCATCGTATAAACGTTCACTAGTTTCTCTTTCCATTGATTTACAGTAGGGGTTAAAGGTTTATATCAACATATTGTTATCGTTTTTTTGGCTACGAGAACAAGGATACCAAATAAGTATTGTTCTTCTTTACTTAAATTATTTGGTGGAATTCCCAGAACGAAGATCCGGGGGTTCCAATCAATAACAGCATGCAAGATATTTGAAATTTCCTCTCTAATTCCCTCCCAGAATTTCTTAATCTTTGGGCAATGCCAAAAGACATGAGTATGATCTCCAGCTAGTCCGCACCGTCTCCAGCACAAATTTGATTTTGTTTGATCAAATTTGGAAATAATGGTCGGAGTTTTGAAATATCTAATGATTATTTTCCAATGAAATTCTTTCCATGTTGGACTGTTAGCCAGTTTATGTCCAGTTATACACACTTGCTTCCACTCTTCATCTTCCAATAAAGTGACTTTAAACCCTTTTCTTTCCCATCTATATGCACAGCTTTGGTTTTTTCTGCATTTACATATCAAGGTGTCTAAACAGATAAGGTTCCTGCAGTGTGATTGGTTGATTAATTGTGTTAGCAAACAACTGAACCTGTACCTAATAAAGTGGCTAACGAGTGTAATATCAATTTACCAATTGTTTCTATTCAGCTCGCTTCTATGTCATACTACAGAGGTATTTGGTTGCCAACACCTGCCAACAAGAAGTTCTACAATTCTTTATAAAAACCTTATAACCAACAACGCAAAGCCGTAAAATGAAGAAAAGCTGTAAACAAAATGAAATGTTACAATCAGACACATATCGTAATGCCTCTGCAGGGAAAATAAAAGTCCCTCAGTCGTGCTGTTCTTATTCCTAAACAGTCATTGTATTTAAATTGATTTTACTGAGCAAACAGGAAATATGGCTTTAAATCCACAATCACCAGTCCACTGACATGTTTCAGGCTGGAAAGAAAAGAAACTCCGGACGGATCACTCCGTTAATCAGACAATTAATCACCTCAAAGTTGCATGTTTATCATTTGTCTGCAACGTGCTTGTTCTGATGGATTGCACGCATTACGGCCTTGCTTTCAATCTGATTTGTATTCCTCACTGCTCTGATTACAAAATTACAGTGCTGATGCATAGGTTTTCTTCATGCAAGACTGATGTCAACGTTGCACAACGGGGGGGAGAAGCCGGATGAATGTGTTTCACAAAGAAAACAAAACAAATTCAGGTCGGGAGATGGATGCAAAGCTTAAAAAATGGGAACGATTACGGCAGTTGATGGGATGAGTGGCAGACGGAGTCAGATAGGAGCTGAATGGCAGCATTAGCATAGAGGAGGTTTAGCAGAGTTTTTGGCTTTCAATCCGGTATTTTTCGTGACTCGGGGGCGTATTCCCCGTGGTCTGCAGACAACCTCAGGCTGTTCGCTCAACTTCACCAAGTCTGTCTCTATCAGCCTGGGATCACGGCTGCTCTGAGCTCATGTGTGTGTCTGTGTATTTGTGTGTGTGCCCATGCTGTCTGTAGCTTCAATAAAACCAGCCAGAGCAGACTGGGACCAGGGGAAAGATTGACAGACAACACCAGCTCACAGGCACACAATAATAATTCAGCACCAGCACGCATGCAGTATTACACGCACACACACTGCTGCATTTTGCACCACTGCTGTGTGCAGCTACACATCACACACATATACGTACACACACAATGGCCTGCAAACACACACTCAGTTTGGAGTATGTTCGCACGCGTGAGTGTTACGTTGGGAATAACATGGTTTGATTCCTCTGGGTGCCAGGTGCAGACAGGACAATGTCTGCTGGAGGCAGTTATCTGAGGACAAGGAGTACAAGGAAGAGGAGGAAGAGGGGGAGGAAGGGTTTTCACCAAAGTACTGTCTTAGATTTGCTGCGATATGCAAAGACAAAATCTGTTCATGTTGAGTCGGTTTTTACACGGTAACAGGAAAAACTAGGACCTCTGTGGAGACTTAGAAATTGGATTCTACATCCTTAGATTGCAAAGATAGAAGAATTGAAACAGAGTAAAGCATTTCAAGAATGAGCTATCAGATAAAGAAGATCATTTTGAAGTTTGGTAAAATAATTCTAGCATGAGCTGTCCACTGGCAGTAACTAGTTACATTCACCTAGGTGCATTACAATTTAAGTAAATCCACTTGAGTAAAAAATGTGATGAAGTCTCTCTGTTGAGTAAAATTTGGATACTAGACCCATCATAAGTGACTTTACTAAACAAAAGACAAAAAATAGATACACATCATTCAGTTAATTTGAGTAGTTAAATGAGATGATTTGCCAATGGAATTAGTTTTTTTACTCTTAAAATAAGATATTTAGATAAAATGCACTTGAAATAAGACAATGGAATTGTGTTTTCTTATTTTAAACATAAATTGTCTTGTTCCATTGGCAGAATGTTTCTTTTACCTTCTCAATTCAAGAACAAATGCACTATTTTAAGAAAAAAATGACTCGTCTAGATTTAGATTTTTTCCAGTGTATAAACATAATAGAATTTTATTAATTTGATTATTTCTTAAACAAAGAATATATTTCAAATATATATTTAGAAAGTGGTTTTTCCACCACAAACAGTCAAATTACCAAGATGATACAACTAAAGGGGCATTCCATTAATAAACTATTTCAATTTCATTTAATATTTGTTATACATGTATGATTTTATTTTCATTCTTTGAAACAATAGAGTTTGTAAAAATACATTTATAAGCTGTGTAACTTAAAATCATTTTTAGAATATTAAATCCGATGATGACAAGTAAGAAAATTAGTTACTCAGTACTTGAACAGCCTTTTAACCAAATTTTTTTTTTTTTTTTACTTCCTTCAGTAATTTATTGGAGGGAAACATTTTATCTTTACCTGAGTAAAAGTTTAATGAAGTAGTGCTGCTCTTACTTGAGAAAAGCTTTTGGATCTAGTCTACTCACCTCTGTAAATGTCAGAATAGGTATTCTGGTTACTACGACAAATAGGTCTAAAGTGTCAGAGGACCATCTATCTCTAAGTTTTAATGCAGTTTCATACTATTTTATATATTTTTCCTTCTTGGACATCTTTTACCTTGTAGTTCCCCAGTTATGTGCAAAAGAGAGGGAGAGTTTCCCAAATATTCTTAGCGAGCATAAAACTTCCACAGTAGCTGCGTCTCCAAAACAAATGTGCGCAAAACTATGTTGCTATTCTGCTAAATTTTAAAAGCAAAGCTTCGCAATTGCAATCTTTCCATTAGATAACAAATAAAATCATAGTTAATAAAATTAACTCTTTTACAAGGCAGTAAGATCCAGCTGCAGATCACAATACTTGTGTGATCTGAAAAAAGTGTTTTCACTGCAGCATTGTGAAACATAAAAATGTTGATACGACCGAAAAACCATGTCATTGAAAATTTACTTTGGCAATAGTGATTTTATTTGCGTAATTTGATGGTTAATGGAAACACTTCTAGTGCAAAGACGCCTATAATCTAATCATGCTGGCTGTATCTGTCACGGTTTAGAAAAGGGAACCCAGTATTCAGGGCGACAGACAGCATGATATAAAAAAAAAAAAAAAAAAAGTTTATTAATAAACGAGAGATCTGCAGTGAGCAGCTTGGCCATCTACTGTAAGGCAGGAACCTCTGGTCTTTAAGTTCAGTATGTGCCCAGAGGATGAGGTAGATTCCAACTGGTCGGCTGTCAGCAAGACGTGGTGAGTCCTGCCAAGACCTCGAAGCCCAGAAGACTAAAGAACTGGCCGGAGGTCAGATCCAAGCAGATGAAGGAAGGCAATATCATCCAGAGGGCAAGGCAAAGCCAGCGTTGAGGAGGTTCACAGGAGTCCGGGCCAGAAGTTCAGGGATCTGAAGAGGTACTGAGGGGAAATGCAGGACAGTGTCAGGAAGCAGTTAAAAGTTCGGTTCACAGATAGAATCCAGCAGGAGTCCAAAGACAAGTCAGGCAAATGGATCAGAATGGGAACAGGCAGGCTTAGAGGTCAGTGGCAGAACGGGTCGGGATCAGATAATCGGAAAACTCTAATGCGCCATAGAAGATTCTCAAGGGATCAAATAATCTGGCACTGATGACTGGAAGCAGGCAGGTGAAATAGAGACTGGAGCAGGTGAGACAGATGAACAGTGATGAGAAACTGGGTGGAGCTAGGCAGGTGAATGGAATGAGCTATCAAGCCAGTCATTACTACTAAGACCGTGGCAGCATCATGCTAGCATGTCATTTTCATTCCTTTTCACATGATACTATAGTCTTTTCTAATGGCTCAAAGAATGGTGTGACTTTGTGAATATGTACATCCGTAAGAGCTGAAACTCTGCTTAGAGGCTCAGGAGATGCACTCTGCAGAAGTGAAAGGAAAACCCTTGTTAGAAAATATTAAGCACCTGGCAATGTCATGAATCTCTAGACCTGGTTCTATACAACGATAGTAGGACTGATGAGTCATCTTCTCTCTCTAAATCTAAGAAAATAGAGCATATTATCCCAGTTCCAAAATCATTATACTGGCTGTCTATCTCTGAGAGAATAGACTTAAAAAATGCTTTGGTTAGTCTATAAATCACTGAATGGTTTAGCACCAAAATACATTACAGACTCGACTACTGTCTACTGGCTCAAATCTGCTCTGCATGCCCAGAGCCAGAACAAAACATCAAGAAGCTGCTTTTGGTTCATTTGCTCCAATAATCTGGGAAAACTCCCACAAATGGGTAACGTTTAAAATTGTAAAAATGCTCAATTTAAATCAAGGGTAAAACCCATACATTTTTTTCAATAAACATTCTATTAATAATGTTAACAGAAACATAACTAGATTAGGTCTTTAATCCAACTTTTTCTGGCCAACTTTGTATATCATGCCACTGCTCTGTACATTTCTTTTGGTGTTTTATTTTTCTTATGTTAAGTTCATGAACCAAAATATGGTATATAGATAAACTTCCCCCATTGTAGATGCAGCTAAATGGCGAAAAGCCAAGACCATTTTTGGTCTAGATTTCTCACAGTTTCTTTCAGACTAGTCTGAATAGTCTTTTTACATATATATATATATATATATATATAAAAAAATCTGCAGTTTTGGATAAGTTTTTCCAGTTAGTTATTTTCTAAAAAATTAAGTATTTTGACTCAGGCCAGGAAGAAAATAATTCATCTCCAACTTCACCTCCTTCTTTCTTTTGACTTCCAGCAGCTTTACAATCTGCTTTGCTGCAATTTGATTTTACCATTCACTTTAGCAGAAAGGGAAGGTAATGTCATCTTCTGCATTTCCTAAATTGTGTGACTATGTTAAGTCTGTGTCCATTTATAGCTTTTATTTGTTAGCTCTTCCCAACAAATTTCTGTGACTCTTTCCGTCGTCGGTTGAACCGTTTCAGGCTCAGTGAATTGTAAGCTGTTCAATATACAGCTCTGCCATATGGGATTACAAAGATACAGAGCACAGTGAAAGCCTGTTTGCTCTCCCCAGCATCTTCCTTGTTTATGTCCAGGAAATGTAGGGGATGAGGAGGCAGTCGTTTGGGGAATCCTACTCGGTCAAGTAATCTGTGCTGAGACACAGCACATGAAGGAAAGGCTTATCTCTGGAGAGCTCACTGTGAACAGCTATAGGGTGAGGCATGGGGGGGCGTAACAGCTGAAAGGTAGCAGAATGTGTCCTTCAATTTATTTCCACTATGAATGACTGATGCTTTCAAACACTATGCATTAGCTTGTTGAATACTCATATTTTTTCATGTACTAGCTGGTGAAATTAATATGTAGATTTTAGAGGATATAAAGCAGTGATACATTAATCCAGCTGAATAGGCCAAATAAATATTTGTGTTTTATTTTTATAGAATAATAAGGATGATCAATATATGTTTCTTTCTTATTTAAAATTGTTTGACACAAGCTTGTTAAAAGGGGTTTTCGGAGAAGTTTTGTGCTGTGAAACCCCATCCCAGCAAATTGGAAATTGGGATTTCCAGGCAGAAATGGAATTTAGATGCTTTATATAAGATGGGAATGAGAAGTTTGAGCAAGATTTATGATATTTCAATTTTTGCATTGTAATTTTTTTTTAACATTGTACCATCTTTATGTCTTTGGGTTGGTATGGAGTATGGAGAATGTATTTTAACTTTTTTTTTTACATTCTTGCCCCAAATAAAATTTGCTGATTGCAGATTGCTGCCATTACCATAGCTTACTGTGAATGTTCAAGTCAATGTCTTAGTGCACGAAAAATTATAAAATTATCTTACAAGCCTTTGCTCTTCTTCATCTTCTAGGTGTATGCTCTGCCTCCTACATTACATATTGCAAACTTCAAATAATACCATAGAATAGAATCGAATAGAAAAGAAAAAAAATCGGAATTTATGGTTTAATTGTGGCAAAAACAAGTAGACCTAAGAAAAAGAAGTGCAATTGTACTATACAGAAGAGGAGAGAAGAAAGAAAACATACAAAAATTTTTTTAATTTTTCAACTTTAAAAGACAGAAAAAGATAAATATGGAGAACTCTGCAATCGGCATAATTGTATTAACAAACATTCCCAGAGCAGTAATCATTAGACAAATTTAGCAGATGAGAAACACATATTAGGAATCTGTGCAACCAGTGGCTTGGTTGTAAACACTTGCAGGACACTTTTGGGAGCAGCAATGGTTCTAACAACAGCTGGGAGAAAGCATCTGTGGATGCAACAGTGTCATTTAATGAGTGTTCCAGCTCTACAATAAGAAAAATCAATAAAACTAGTGCAACGTAACATAACCCTTACTTTGCAAGCAAGATGAATTGTCTGGAGATTTGTGAGTTCTCAAAAACTCCCAAAAATACATCTTGCCAGGAGCCAGCAAAAGCATTGGCCTTGATAAAGAAAACTTTCGGATCTATGAAATGCAGCATATCAACCAGAGGCGGAAGGCTGCAGCAAAACAAACATGGCCATCCTGCTACAAGATGTAGCTCAAATTTTACATGCTGCCATAGGAAAATCATGTATTTTCTGATTTTTTATTTTTTTTACTTTTTATGTATCCCATATATGAAGTATTAACACCATAAAACGTTTTCCAGGTATCTGTGAATTGGTTCCCAGAAGAGACAGTACGTTTCCATTGGCTCCCATAAAGTTTCCAGCAAGCATCCCCACTGCCTGCATGTATTTTCTGGACGCCTGTAACCAGAAATTCCACCATGCACTTTATACAACTCTGTAAAGGTCCCCTGAAGCTGACATATTTTCTCCCAGTTCTCTACTGGAATCCATTTAGCTTGGGCCATGCTTTATGACCTAACCCTGCTTCATACGTTTTCACAGCTTTCTCCCAGACTTATCTACAGTACTCTGTTCCTTTTGATATCAAGATGCTGTTTGTTCATTATAGTCCTCTTTGAAGCTTTTACAGAACACTAAATCTTTTTTAATATCTTTTTGCAGTTTAATATAGCATATATGTCTGTTTGTTTTGGTCCATCACATCAAACCCCCAAAAAACACATTGCATTTAACACCATTAAAAGAAAATAGCAACACATTAATATAAAACTGCCTCAAATTCTTTTGTTATGGCAAAATGATGAAGAAAGAAAGAATAAAATATACCCTTCTTTCCCAAAATATTTAATTCATTTTCAGTTCCACAACTGAAAGCAGGAAACTAAGGGGTTCCTGCTTCTGGCACCAGTGCTGATTGGATCATAATGGCTCATGTGATTTGGACTCTTTACCTGAAGCTGCACAGAAAGAGTGAAACCAAATAGCTTTTCCATGGGAATGAAGGGATACAAAATAACTGGGGGCATAAGGATAGTTTATTGGCAAGTTGATAGAAAAGGAAACGGGGAGTGATGCTTTGCAACTGATGAATTGTGCATTACCTTTAAAGGAACAGACAACAGCATGCTTCTACACATTGTTTTCCACCCGAAAAGCCTCAGTGGTAAACAAGATATTTTCAAGACAAAAAAAATCTTAAAGGGAAGTGTGTGTTTTGAAAGGGGGTTCACCCAACTGTTTTTGTAGTCAGTGCAGATTACAGTACTTGTCTGAACTTGTGAAGGTTCTTATTAAATTTCAGCTCATCTCCCCAAGGACATGTCGCCAACCCTGTGTAACCTCGCCATCACATCGCCTCAACCCAAGCAGGATGACACATCCTCACTCCCATCCCAGCTTGTTTTACTATTTAATTTCCCTGCTTTTGTCCTGTGAGCACAAATCTGAGCTCTGGGGCGGATATCCCCCCCACCACCACCACCACCACACATACACACACAGAACAATGAGCAATGCCACTATCTGTGTTTTAACTGGCTCTGCTGGAGGAACACTCTGGATCTCAGCCAAAACAATTCATTCACGCAGAGTTCCTCACACACCCATGTTATTTTACTCCTTTATTTTGGAAGCTCAATGGAAAGGCCCCATTCATCACTCCTGGAAAGGCATCCAATGTTTTCCTCTCCTTCTTAAAGGGGGAAGATGGTTTGAAATCATTGTGCCACCTAACTTTGTCCAGTAGTTATATTTCCTTTTTAATTTGAGGATTATAGTGGTCTCTGTTAAATCAAAGTAAAGTTTGCTGTCGGCTTTCATGTTTTCAGGGACATCTCTAAATACTGAGCTTTCTACCTGTCCCTTTTTTCCAATCTCAGTGTGTTAAGCAGTAGAAAAGATAAACCACCTACTGTATGTATTTTCATTTGATTCCACCGAGGAACCACAGACGTTTCGATGTTCATGTGTGCAGACACAGCAGAGAGCGGGGAGCCTTTATATCTTAACACACTCATGCAAAAATCACCCTGCAATCAGCTTCATGGCCATAACCAGCAAGACATCTGGCAACCACCATCAGACTTCCCGGTATTTTTATGATTTTGCTGATAAGATAACGCATAACTGAGACTTTGGGGCTGTGTTCCACTAAACGCTGTCTGCTTGTCTCCGAAAGGTAACGTTCTGTGATCATTTGCATAAGTAGGATCTCCTGTAACTGCTTGCCAAGACATGTTCTTTTCTTTCACCCTAAAGGGAGATACCTCATACAGGATAGTTTATTGTTTGGGGCCATGGTTATTGTAATCCAAGAAGCAGGAGCAAAGAAACTGAATATTTACTGAAACTTTAATACTTTACTTGCAGCCGGAACTCAGAAATGTTCACAAGTTTTTATACTCGATCTTATCCCGAGCATGTACATGATTAACTCAAGTCTCAAGTCTTTGAAGTAAAATACCAGTGAAATTATTAAGTGATTTCTTCCAAGTCCAGGTTAACATGTTTAATATACAACTCCAAATTAGGTCTCAAGTCTTTTGGGGGAGGAAAAGGGCTAACATTAGTTTCAAGTCCTTCAAGATAGTCGAGTCCCTTTTCTTCAAGAGGTTAGTTTAATGCATTTTATAATTCCCTGGCAAATATACAAGTCACATCGGAAGATGTTGAAGTCAAGGTCAAGTCAATATTCAATCGCTGACTAAAATACATGTTTTCTTATAACACTCAGGCTTCCTAGTCAGCCATTAAAGCCAATTTACTGTAATTCAAATATTTTAATGTCAGTTTAACACAATATCTAATAGTTATCTTAAAATATTTTAACAGTTAATTTAAATTTATAAAATGTCATGCTGCTATAGGCTAAGGCTGGTGGAGGACATTGGGGCAACTTTTTTATTATTCTGGTTAATGTTACGTCTCCTTTCTGCATTATTTGTTAATACGACCCTTAACTTTATGTCTCTTTTTTGCACTCAGTGGCTTAATTTGTTTAGCTGTGACACCATCTTCACCGGAGACATCAGCTTTCCATTATAGATGATGGTGTATAGTTCAGTTTTTAGTCCTATTTCTTTCCTGGAGATAGCTTTTGTCTCAGCTTTGACTGTGACTAACTATATGTGCTCTCTTTCGTAATTTTTACATGAATACCGACTCAGAGCTCATCTACTTCAATTTTTTTTTCCTAGACAGAGCCACCTACTGTTTGGACCTAGTTTAGCGCTACCATTTGTAACATCAAAGGTTCTGAAGGATCAGTACTCCTGTTTCTTTTGTGTGACTGTTTCTGTCTTCTTGAACCCCCAGTTAGTCTCAGCAGAAGTCCGTTCACACTGCACTGGATTCTGCTGGAGGTTTCTTTCTGTTAAAAGGGAGTTTTTCTTCCCCACTGTCCTTGCATGCATGCTTATAGACTGCTATATATTATATAGAAATACTGATCAAAGGTTATCTATTACTTTCTTGGAAAAGTAATAGAAGAGTCTGACATCCATTAATAATGGATTATTCTATTTTAGTTTTTCAGTGAGTTTATTAATGTGATATTTATTTAATCTCAAAGTCTTTGTTTACATCTGTTAATCTCTAAATTCACACGGTTAGTTCCTTTACTGTATGCCAATTCATATTACTCTTTAAATAATATATAAAGAAAAGATTTCTAATATTAAAAGGAAATTCTGTTTTAAATCTACATTAAAATCTTTATTTACAGGCCTACAGTAGTTTACAGGCCTAAACTACAGTCATATCCTACTGTGTGTGATTGAAATTATTGAAAGTCAAAGGTCTGTGCTTTTAGAAAAACCCTGCAATGACGGAGTCTAACCATGACAAGATTTCAGAAGTTAGTTAAGTTTATCTTGTCTTAATCTCGAACTTGGCCAATAGTTCATTTACATGAAGTGATGCAATCATGACTAATAAGCTGTTGTATCAGCTGTAATGATCTATAGGAACAGAGATAAATTTTTGTAAACATTTTCATGCTGCTAACAGATGCTAAACCAGACATTAGTTCAGATGCATTTCCCTCTTTAGTGGGCAGCCATCTTTCTCTCAAATGGGCTCATTGGATCTTTTCCTTTGGTCAAAAATTGTTTAAACTTTTTCAATGCCTCCAGCAGCCCGCCGGCTCTAGAACTGACCCACCTGGGAATAAAAGAGGAGATGTTTGATGTGGGCCTGACTGATCAGCAATATTCATATAAATGAGCAGAACTCACAGATCTGAAAAGTACGAACTGCCATAAAAAACATGGATCATAACATGAAAAATATGATCAATGGTCTTCTTTTAGGAGCTTTAAATTGAGACTTATTTAATGTTTTAACCTAGACCTCTTTTACTTATAGAAGAAGAAAATGCATACAGACATGTATACTGTTATTACTTGTTAGTCTTAGTGTCTTAGAAGCTAACATTTTAGAAGATGGTTGTTATTTCATAGTTGGGGAATTGTTTTACTATTAAAAAAACAATGCAAGCTGTTTGGCCATGTACATGTAAAAAGACTTTCAATTGCATCAGACAAAACATAAAAAATATAGTGGAAGCAGGTTATCCAGCACAATCTCTATAGTTATGCTGCTATAGGCTTAGACTGCCGGAGGACATAGGGACCCTTTTTTATCATTCAACTTCATTCTATGTCTATTCTCCCACTCTGAAGTCAGCTCAATCTCTGACCTTATGCTCTCTAAATTTTCTCATAGTACTGTTCCTGTTTGGCTGTGACACCATACCAGAGAGAAGTATCAGATATGCTGCTGCCATCAACACCTTCGTTCATAGATGTTGGAACTTTGCCTGTTTTTCAGTGTAGAGACAGTGTTTTTCAGAGACGGTGGTGGGCCTCATCAGAGACAACCACAGTCAGGACTACAGAGAGGGGGTGGAGCAGTGCAAAGATAACAGTCTGATCATGAATGTAGAGAAGGCGAAGGTAATGATTGTTGACTTGAGGAAGAACCAGCCAAACCATGTTCCATGCTCATTAACAGCTCAGATACAGAGGTGGCCATCAGCGCCAAATTCCTGGGGGTGCACATCACAGACAACCTCGCCTGGACTGTAAACACCACTTCACTGTTTAAAAGGGCACAAAAGCACATGTACTTCCTGCGGATGACGAGGAGAGCCCACCTGCTTCCACCCATCCTCACGACCTTCTACAGAAGCACCATGGAGAGTGTTCGGACCAGCTGTCTAGTGTGGTGTGGAGGATGCAGCGTTGCAGACTGGAAGTAGGTGAGAATAGCAGTGAGAACAGCAGAGAAGTTCATTGGAGCTAATCTTCCCTCCATAAAAGACATTTCAGTGTTGCATGTCCTGAGCCTGTAACATCATCAATGACCCTTTATACCCCCACCCTGCTGCCCTCTGGGAAGAGGCTTTGCAGCATTCAATGTAGGTCCAGCAGATTCCGAAACAGCTTCTTCCCCACCGCCATCAGACGGCTGAACTGTTGAGAAAACTCTAAATCATGTCACAGACTCTGCATCACACTGACAACACCAAACCAAAACACTGCATTATTGCACAATATATAGTTAATGCTCTGCGCTTCCATATCAATGCATTTTTTTCTCCCGCACTGTTTACATTCAATCACTGCTGCACTTTAGGTAATAAAAATATCACAAAAGCTGTGCAAAACAAAATTTCATTTTGTATACAATCTGTGCATACAAAATGACAATAAAAGTTGTCTTAAGTCTAGACCTGTTTCTCTGCCTCTGATTGGCTGGATGTGCTCTTTCATCCTCTGACATGGGAGCTGGTCCGGAGCTCATCTACCTTGATGTGTATTTCCTGGACGGGGCCGCCTGTAGAGCTGGTAGACAGTTGCCTTTTGTATCTCTGCTTATTTCTGTATCACTGCTACTGTCTCCTTGAAACCCAGTCGGCCTCGGCTGATAGCCGAGGTTTCTTCCTATTAAACGGGAGTTTTTCTCTCCACTGTTGCTACAAGCATGCTTGGTGGGAGGGATTGCCTGAGAGTCAGTGGTTTTATGCAAAACGCTGGTTTTACTTAGATAGAAAGTTTGAATCAATTTGACTGTATGATCTTGTTGAATTATCTCTGTAAAGTGCCTTGAGATCACATGTGTTGTGAATTGGCGCTGTATAAATAAACTGAATTGAATGGAAATATGCTGTGGGGTTTTGTCTTCTCCTGAAAGCAAAATAAAAGTGATGTTTATGGAAGATGAGGGGATATAGTTTAGTCCTAGAAGAAAATGCAAAAACTCTTAAAGGCATTGTGGACGATCTTTCGGCTTAAAGATCCCCCAGGATCAACTTGCCAAACTCTTGGTTCCCATACACATTTCTAGTATTTATGTTTCCTCTGAGCTTCTGTTTCAGCCACATTTCGTTCCAACCTTCTCACCATATACTTTGGAAATTGGCTGAGAGTCGCAAGAAGCATACCGTCTCTCAAATATATAAGGAGTAGAAGACTTCAGAAGATACATATAAGACCTAAGTGTATTTGGGAGATTGTTTAACGTATTGTCTAAAGAGCAGTTTCAGCATCCCCGCATGCACAGTTATTGAAAAAGTGACTTTTGTCCTCCACTAGATACCTTTAAGTCTAGGTTGGAGTTTAACCTTCCAGCAGGACAACAATATTGATTTGTCAGAATGACTCATTCAAAAACTGACAATCTATAGAAAGAATTTAAATATGCTATAGAAGAAGACAACCCCCATCCAGCCTGACAAAACTGGAGCTATTTTGTAAACAACAGACCAAAAAAGGCACATTTATAGTGAAGCAGATGGGTTTGATACGGATACTTTTGCAAAGCATCCGTTTCTTACACATTGGCTTCTTTTTATCTTTACTTTAGAAAAGTTATAAAGAAGATACGAATCAGCAGATTGCAGAGACACACCAAAACTCATATCTCACAAAAGTCATCAAAAGAACTTTGAGAGGAGAGTTCTTCTGTTTACCAGAAGCATATGAATTCAGAGCCAGTAGCTGAGAGCAAACAGGATATTGTAGCCTGCATACCAGACATCATACCTTCATTTCACTGCAGTGCTAATTTAATCTCTGTTACTATGGAGGTAGAACTTGAAGGCAAATGCTCACATGGTCATTTCCAATGTATGGCTTAAGGGTTGAAGAGATCATATTCTGCAAATGCAGATTTTCTTGTTTCCCATTTAGCAAAGCTGACTTCATACGGTAACATCTCACATGGACATTGAAGTCATGAATTGGTATGAAACCGAACTGTGTTTGATCTGCAGGAAACTTGAAGTGTTTTGATAAGAGTTTTTGTCTGAAAAAAAGACTCTTTTGCTCCACAGGTAAAAATAACCCATCTGACTCGTTTCAAAGAAACAAAATGAACTTTAAGCTTTCAACGATGATTGATTTTAATGAGAAGATGAAGATTCAAGAGATCCCAACAATAATAGATGTAACTGATGTAAGCTGAATCTATATCAAAAGAGGTCTCGAGTAACAGCAGTGAGTGCGGCTCACTGCAGGAGGATGAGAAACTCATTATTCTGTGACTAACACAGACGGAGGGGCCGATGCTGCGAGAGGTGAAGAGAGAGAGGAAGGCAAAAAGGAGGGAGAGCAGATAAAACAAGTCTGGAGAGAGAATTTTTTTAATGATCAAGATTCCAGTAACAAAATATCAGCGCTTAAGCTGGTTCTGTTACTTGGAGCAGACAGGGCTCCGTTAGTCTCCCAGCTAACATGCATGTTGCATCATGAAAACATGCTACAGCCTCAGAGGAAAGTGTCAAACAACAGGAGGTCTCACAGCGGCGTCAAACCGGTGCACCCTGCTGCTCCATACACAGCACCAGCTGATATTTTCTGCACGGTAAACTGTAGACCACATGTCCGTGGAAGTGAGTTTCTCTCCAAGCTCCTGCAAACAAAGTTGCCGTACAGGTGATCATGAATGATAATTTTGCAGACGAACACATAAATTAGCTGCTCCTGTGATCCTCAGTGTGCATCAGTGTGTGCCGCTCCGTTCGGCTCGGCTCAGCGCAGAGCAGGAATGCAAATGGCATTTTCTGCATTAATCCTAGACGTAGCGATTGAATTGCAAATGCACTAAAGTAACTGTTTTTAAATTCATTTAAAAGCTTTGAATAGTAATCGTGCTCCCTCCTCCTTTTAACACGCAGGTTGACACACAGAAAAAAAAAAAAAGAAGAACTGGATTTTAAATTATTTCAGTGCTTGAATTGCTGACCATGGCCCCAGTTGACAATGTGTGAATGTGTGTGTGTGAGGGGGGGGTTCAGATACAAGACACAGCAACCTTTAAAAGGCAGTTTCTGTTCCAACATTTCGTTTGACTCAACCTACTTTGGAGGGTAACATTTTCCAGAACAATCCTTTTTTCTGCATTTCGTTTCTCCATTGTCTTTTGAAGAATGATTTGTGAACATTCATGATAACCAATCATTATACATGGATATGGTTGATTTGGGAAGCTGTGGGCATTTAGCTGAAAGGAAGGGTCACTGTGTGGGAGAGGAGGTAATGAGGTGTAATTTTCCCATGTTTACCACTTGGTAGTAAAGTGACAACTGAAAATGACAGGTTTTTACCTCCATGTAAGTGTAAATACCATGCTTACTCAGTGTGACATTTTATCCATCTTATTATTGCCAGAAATGTGTTCTAGAAATTGTAAATTATGGTATCTGTGATATAATTTGAACACAATTTAAAGAATTGTATCATTAGTGTAAACAGGCTACACAGGCTGCTTGGTAGAAGGTCGCTGGTTTGAAATTGAGCTGAGGCTTTTCGGCACTCTGGTTTCCTACCAAAATCCTGAGTTCCATTTTTTTTGGCTTTTTCTCTGACTGCTCCCCTTTGGGGCCCTCAGTTTGGGTGGGCAGAGGCCATGCCTTGTTTCGTTGTTGGGATGGTGGTAGATGTCAACGTCTATTTTTGTGCTACAGAGACCAACCTGAGCATGTTTCTCCCTGACACATCTGTTCTCCTTGGTATTCACGGCACAATTTGTTCTCCAATGTTCTCCGTCACAACCCTTGAGGCCAGGCTTTTAAAGGGAAACGCCATTTTTTTTACATTGGTCCAGAGATGCGAAGTAACGAAGTACAAATACTTTGTTACTGTACTCAAGTAGATTTTTCTGATATTTTTACTTTACTTTACTACTTATTTTTATGGCGACTTTTTACTTCTACTCCTTACATTTTTACACAATGATCTGTACTTTCTACTCCTTACATTTAAAAAAATTGGCTCGTTACTTTAGTTTTGAATCATTTCAATGGAGTTACCGTTATTATTTTTCACGTCATCAATACCAAATTCAGTCTAATTGGATGGGAATCTACATTGCATTTGACGCACCACTACAAGATGAATTGACAGACTCGGCGGTATTCATTCGCGGCAAATCATTGCAGCTTGGTGGCGGTGGCGTTAGCATAGTAGTATGGACGACGAGATGATTGAAAATGAACACAACGGAGATCTAGAGATATTCGGTTAGGTTATATCCAAGTAACGTCTTCCTATGGGCAACGACTTGAAGGCACAAACTAAACTGTTCATAATTTATAATTTATGGTACGCCATTCATAACATGTAGGCGAATCACTGTCCCCCAGACATCCGCTGTTATATATATTTTTTTATTTATATCTTTTAAAAACGAAGCGGCGCGTGTATGATGTCATCCGCGCGCGCCCCGGCTACCGTTCATTCTTCCTCTCAGCTGAATTGCTGCTAGTTTTACTCACATGCCTGGAAGATGTCTAGTGCTACTACCACAGATGATCTCGCTCTCGAAATGGAATTGAACGATTCAGATTAGCTCGCCGAACAAATAGAAGGGGTAGAGCGTAGCCGCCTGTGGCCCCGGCTTCCTGTCACAACTCCAGTCCGGCGAGAGGATGACAGCATACACACTTCGCTCCGTTATTAAAACATATAAATATAAATAATATAACCGCGGATGTCTGGGGGACAGTGATTCGCCTACATGTTATAAATGCTGGCGTACCATAAAGAATAAATTAGTTTAGTTTGTGATTTCAAGTCGTTGCCCATAGGAAGACGTTACTTATCTTAGGATATAACCTAGGATATAAACGGAATATCTTCAGAACGGCTCCAAATGACACAAAACTCATATGGGTGAGTAGAACATGATGTAATAACGTAAAATCAAGGGCCCAATCCAAAAAAAAAATGGTGTTTCCCTTTAACTAGGAATATTTCATAGGGTGTACACCTTGGTATATCACATCTTTAGGCTTTGTGCGTAGGGGGGTCTGGGGTATCGTCCCCCACAAAATTTTGAAATGTAAACTCTGAAACACTATTTCCTGCATTTTGAGCTGGAGTACAGCTAACTTTTATCTTTGTTACAACCCCACTTTTATCCTGATTATGCATATTACGTGTGATTGATTAGAGGTGAAAATTTGATAAAGAAGACATGAGATCATGTTTAGGTACGATATTATGTTTCATAGATTAATTCAAACAATCAGAAAGTGTAATGCTATCCTCACTCCGTGATTTGAGCAGCAAAAAGGCGCCTGCTGCTTCATTTTTGATGCTTGTACACATTAAGGTCAGACGTGCGTCCAGTACAGTGTGTCCAGATGCGTCTGATGCTTCTGCGGTTCCTGTGTTCATGAAAGTTCATCAAGGTTATGATCCTGAACTAAAATATTAGTTTGCTGTCTGAGGAACTCAGATCCCCACATAGTGGTTTTGTGCTGTTACTGTGAATCCAGCAACATCTGCCTCAGACCAGGTCACTTCTTGCCGATTTTTCCCTTACTTTTCCTGGTGTGTGGAAGTTAGCATTTTTCTGGTATACAAACTGGAATCACCAGAGTAATAAAAGCGAACATATTTTTCCGGTAGTTTTCGACATATTAAGTAATTTAAGCATTAGTAAACTGTTTCAGTGGAGTAATCATAGCGCTTGGCATCAGCAGTGCTGTGTCTGTCTCCCTGCGAGCTTAAAGATCAGCTTCTCTGATTGGTTGATGTGGCGCATCCAGCAGAAAAAGTTCAATTTTTCCAACTCCTGCATCTGCTGCTTGTGAAATTTTGATAATTTCAGAAAAGTTTACTGGGGGAAAACAGGGCATATAATTTGTCATTTATTTAAAGGCCGTATGTACGCCATATGCATTGCAAGCTAAAAGCCTGCATGGATCCCTTACAGTACACCTGCATCTATACCGCAATAAAACTACATGTGGAGGGTTTTTGCTAATTGTGTTACCTTTTTAAAAGTCATTAGCAATTAATTTTTTTTAGGGGTATTAGCATATAGCAGGATAAAATGTCACAATCATACCACTTTAAAGCTGTGGCATCGCCTAAAAGTGTTCAAAGGGTAGACATGTTTCCTTTTTCCGTTGCACATGATTGAAAATGTAATAAAATGATGTCCCAAGCCACATGTCTGTGTCTACGTGTTAGACTGAACTGTGGCCCCCTAGCAGCTATTTAAAGCAACCTGTCTGCGTATTACATAACAGACATGAAGAGAGTAGGAGCTTCTCTTGGATCCTGCACCACCTATGGTGTCTGTCTGTGATTCTGCACTCACAGATGGAGGATTTTACATATGCTGCAGCTTGAAAGTTAAATTTTAGATGTAGAGCATCTTATACGGTTTTCTGATCTTTTTAAGTTCATAACATCTCTATCTGTGCATATATTTATTTTATTTCTTCTGTATTTACAGATATTTGCAATTAAATTTCTACTTTGCTAGATGAGGGAAAAAAAGACCTCAGTCTTTTATCTTTTTTAAAGTATAGTTATGTTTTTACTGTCTCTCATTGATGATGGGATGAATATAAAATGATTGTTAAATCCAGTCAAGTTTCGGTAAAGAAGTGGGGAAACTTTAGTTTAATACCAGCTACTGACGGAATTCATTGTTCCCCTCAGGAAATGGGACTTTATTATATGTGAGTTTGGAGATTGTCTCAAACTATCATTCATCCAGGCGCTGGGATTGTAACAACCAAGTAAAGTGATGAAGCGAACGAGGCAGCAGCCAGGAGCAGCAGTCTGTGGAGGTACTTTCCTATAACAGACACTAAAACCTCTCTCACGTCTTCTCACATGATTTGATTCCTTACCTGCAAACTTTTATGACCTTTTTCTCTAACTAGGCAATATCCCAATAATGGCTTCGCTCTTTAGATTTCTGCCTGCAACATAAACTCACTCCCCTGTTCCATTTCTTTTTCAACACTTTACAAAATGTGATATATACGTTTTACGATGCATCTGTTGAACACTTAAACCGGATGATATCACAAATAAACAGCGACAGCGGCTTAATACAACGGGCAAAATCTAATGAGTTTCCCATCATAATTGGCATAGAAGTAATCCTGGCAGGGTTTCTCAAAGGGACAGTCTGGGAAAGAGAATAAAAGTTTAAAAAAGAGAGAAACGAAAAAAAAAAAAAAAGGGAAAGGAGCTCATTAGAAGTCACAGAGGATTTGGAACATGACAAGACAAAGGGACCCCGCTGACCTGTGGCTCACACCTGAATTTGAATGAAGTTAAAGTTTCGGTCATTTTTAGCAAAGACTGTTTTAACTGATCACCTCTAGCTGATAAATCATTGATATTGAAAAGAACTGAACTCCTGAGTTTGAGGCGGTAAATGAATAGATGCATAAAGCTACTCGTAGAAAATCTGAATATTTAGAAATAACTATAGTAGTTTGCTTATTTGAAAAATAGAAGAAAACCTTTTTTTATATTTGCTTTGCACGAGAAACCTGCAACACTTGACACTGTTTAGAAAATCCGACTAACACACTGAAAAATATAACTTTAATTGGCCAGATTGAAGAAGACTTGGTTAATGTAAGCTTGCTGTAGTCTGTAAAAACCTCTATCTATGGTCAGCTGCTTAACTGAGATGAGGTCATGAAGCTAACAGCTCTGGGTCTAACTTCAGACTATATTATGAGGTGATTACTGATAAGATTGCTGATGTCAGGTATGGGAGTGTTTATTTAACAGATAAATTAAAAGCTGGATCCTGTAAGAAGAAAATAAACTGCTATGATGCTATGCATCATTACGGAAAATGTACATTTAAAGAAATCCAATACCGTCAAAACCAACCTTTAATCCACATCTGCACCCATAGATCTAAATTTTATCTCTACCTTAATTTCTTCTTGTTCTTGGAGGATTGATATTCTAAAGTATTATGGAGTCGATGTCATTAAAAAACAGAAATTTCACATTAAATTCTTTTGATTTATGCTGAATCTGATAAATTCACAGCTTGTTAGCTTTTATTTTTTTTATGTAAATGTATTCATAATGTGTAATATGGAGCTAAGCTAATTAACATGCTACTGTCAACGCACATTTTAATTGAAAATATAGTGGAGAAATTGGAGAAATATTGTTTTTTTTTTACATCCATGTATCCATTGACTAAACCAACGTGTACCTTTAGGGCTGCAGTGGTGAAGGTGGGAAGAAAGGGCAGCCTGCAGGATATACTGTACATTCAGACAAGTTACAGTGTTAATACAGCATAATACGGGACAAAAAACAATATGCACACACACACTTTAATCTAGAATAACCAACCCTACAGTCAGGGTTATGGACACTTGGAGAAAGCAAGAGTAATCCATGCATGCATAGTGAGAAGATCCCAGATCCATGCAGAAAAAACAAGATTCGAAATCAGGGGAAAAACTGCATGTTTCTTTTCACTGTATCTCAATATCATTAATTTTGAGATATAATTAAACATAATTAAAATATTAGGTATCAAACTTAACACTTTCTTCAACTCTAATTGGACAAAAATAAATAATTGTGGGTATTTAAAATAACAGTAAAAACTGTGAGAAAATAAAGCATTAACCTGAAAACACATGTTCTATCACCAGCTATGCTTCAGAGTGCCAAGTGTTATGTAGCACTTTTATTTAGTACTGTATAAATGTAAATGAACCATAAGAATTATTTATAGGATTCCATATAATGTTAATTGTCACTTACCAAGCCAGTCCTATTTTAAAAGCGTGTTAAAGTTTATGCTTGTTTAGCTTTACAGCACTCTACTGTGTGTGAGCATCCTGTTTATCTACCATCTGGGATTCTGTCGATCTATTCGTTCTTGTATCTGTGTGTTAAATTAACCAAATTATTAACCAAAAATTAACCACAAAGAGAATATACTGTAATAGCTAATAAAAAGAAAACCAAAGTATCCTGCTTGGATTCCCTTTTTTTGTCTTTTTAATTAGGACTTGATCTCATGCGACTACATCAACTATGAACTGTAGTTATTTTTACCCACACATCCGGGCTCAGGGAACCAGCGGCTCTAATTCAGCTTGTGCTTTTCTGGTTAACATCTACGAGGAGTTTTTATTTTTTCTCTCTCCATAACATGCTAATACAAATGAAACAAAGCTGTTTGAAAAGCTGAGAGAAGTAGCAGCACAACTTGTAGATAGATGTCCCTTTGCATGCACATGGGATTACAGGCTCCTATCAAACCTCGCCTTGAGCTATAACCTTTGTTCTCTGATATGAAACCCATGCGGTTTTGCTGTATTGGATCAAAATCTGGGAGTAACATTGATATTCAGACAAAATAGCAGCAGTGGCCTTTGAAATAATCTTTTTCCATGCAAGACCATCCATTTTCATTTCACATGCACTATATTAGGACACACTATATCACAGAGGGAAACAGTGGGGAATTCAATCGATGTTCCCTTTGAAATCTACCCCAGTAAAGAAAAAAATTTAACTTTTCCTTAACTCACTAGGCATTATGGTGATCCGGCCTATGTGGGAATGCGTGCACGCGTTTGCAAGTGACATAAGTCTGGTTTGTGTATGCGTTGCAGTAAATCGAAACAGATTCCTCCCAGGGGGACAGGAGGATGAACTGATGGGAGAATGATGTAGGGATCTTTGGGGGTGGAGGAGTGGAGAAGCTAACGGAAACATTATTCAAATGATGCTCCGCTGCCTGTTCTTGAAAATAAATAAATACGTATCTGCAAAGATTTCACTTTTCACTTCACATTTCATTTCAATAGCAAAAAACAGATGAACAAGAGATTTTAACAGCATTTTGGGGTAAGTAAAACTTCCAATCACAGATAGAATAAATGTTTCATAATCAACTAATAATGCTTTATTTCAGCTGTTTCCAAAGTTAATGTTAGAAATCCACTTCTGGTTATTATTCAGCAATTCCTAAAAACGTATATAGTAGTTAAACTAAATAAAATTGAAAATTATCTAAGAACTAAACATTGGAAAAACTGCATATGTCATGATTTTATCAAGAGCTCGGACCCACATGCAGATAAACCAGTCAAGAGAGACAAGGAAAAAGTTTAACAGGTTTATTGAGAAGTTTGGTGGAGATTCCAGTGTTGCTCTGAACACTGCTCAACTGAAAGGTGAGGGGAAGACACTGCGGTTAGTTTAGGTTCAGTGGGAGAAGTGATTCTCGAACTTGAAGAGGAGAAAAGGTTGGCAGACTCACGTTTCCAGAGATTAGGTTGACTCTTAGACTCCAGTAGGTGAGGAATGTGTTCCGGTGTTTGTCTCATACTCTGGAGGGCGGACAGGGTTACCCAGAATGCGGTTGCTTGTAGATGAACAGAGAAAGACTGACTGCCACTCATATTTCCTGCGGTACTTGAACGGACTGTTGGGCAGATTAATCCCTTGCTCAGTGTGAAGCTCAAACGTTTCCTCGGGGAAAAGTGGATCCAAACCTCCGGTTTGTTTCCTCAGCTCAGTTTGAAGCTCAGTTGATCCTTCCAGGGAGAGAAGGTCTGAAAAATCCAGTTTGCAGGATGATATCCTGCCGAGAGGCAAAGACAAAAAAAACGATGTTAAGACTCAGGTTGACAAAAACTCAGTTTGACTCAGCAAAATTCAGCTTAGCTAGAGTACCCAAAACTGGCAAACACTCTGGCGTTGAGGTAGTGGCAGTCAGCAGCTTAAGAACACTCAGTTAACGAGGTAACCCCTTGCAGGTGTGTGAGGAGGAGAATCAGAACCAGGCGCCGCCTGTTGAAGGAAGGAAGACAAACACACAAAGACACAGACCACACAGACTTGAGTCCTAACAGCAGAAAAATACCTAAAAATAAAGTAAAATCGCAAACTACAGGACAATAAAGTTCTGATAAAGATCAGCTCCTCCAAGTCTGAAGCCAACCGGTGGCCTGACCTCTTTAAGTTGGATGAGCGTCCCTGCCTCAGGTGGAGGAGTTCAAGCATCTTGGTGTCTTCTTCACGATTGAGGGGAAACTGGATTTGGGGATGGACGGATGGATTGGTGCAGATGTTGCACATGTCGAATGTATGAGTACGAAAGGGATCATTGTCCTGAACCTATGGTTGAGATTGCCTACACAAGCTTATCATTGCAGGGTTCCAGGGCACAAACTGCACCCTGGACAGTTCATTAGATATGCGTAATATACTGACACATAGGAGAAATAACCATGTAAACACATTCATTCTTAAGGTTAATTTAAAGAGACTAAGTAAGCGACACTCATAATGCTCGACTCTGGGAGAAAGCTGAAGGACATGGAGAAAACTCACTGAGAGAATATGTGTATTCAATTCAGGAGGATCCCATTTATGGATTCAAGCCAAGGACACCCTTGCTGTTAGGCAACAGTATAAACCATGCCATGTCTGATTTTAAGGTGGATAAATGTAATATTTTCTTAAATCAAATACAGTATTTGATTTATCCCTGGGGACTCCATGGACCATTTCATTGGTTAATGGGAATAAATTTGCACCTTTAGCACATAGAAATGCTTTAGACTCATCATAATGAAGTAACACATCAAATGACCGGTCTCTAGGCCTTGGATGGTCTTTATCTATTGTAGGAGTTGGTGATTCTCAGCAGGTTTAAAAGGGAATATTTTCAGTTGTGTCCTTGAGCCTTGGCCTCCTACCACATGCAGTTGCATAAATTCTTTTTTTTTTAATCTTACTTAAGAACCTATAAATTGTTCTTGTTCTGTAAATATCTTTTTTTTCACTCTGCTGCAATGTTATTTTCTTGCCAATACCTAAACCCTTAAGAATTTTTAAAGTAGTTCTGTTCGCCACCCCAGTGACATTATCTATTAGGAAACTCTAACTTTATAACTGAAACACAACTGGACAAAATACTTGGCAAAAAAAACTCAGCTGAACACCTGGGGTTAATAATAACAGCTTAGACTTAAATTGCCAGACTATATTACACAGTGAAAGCACTGGAAAGACTTTTCTTTTTTGAAAAATGCTGTGATATTTCAGTATCTCCAACTTTTGTACCAATAGATTAATTTATACCCCTATTTTTCAAGCCACTGAAATGATACTTTCAAAGAGGTGAATGCCTTCTTCTGTAACCAGCTGGCAATGGCTCTGTTCAAATTTATTTGATTTATTTGGTTTCAAATTTATTTTGATTTATTTGCCCAATTTTAAGGACAGGTCCGGTGTATCCTATCTATCCTTGGATATCCCAGGATTCATTGTGAGTCAAAGCTGCTCCGTGATCAGAGGAAAGTGTACTTGTATATTCCGTCTAAAATTTATAAAAATTGTTGTTTATTGAGGCAGATATGTGGCAGGTAATGTTTGATTTATGTAAAGGTTTTTATCTGTTACTGTGTAAATGGGTTTGGCTGTATTTTAAGGACAGATTGTAATATATCTGCAGTGTGGAGACTATAAATCTGATAGGATTTTTAGTTTTTAATTGCTAATTTGCACAATTTGCTTAACTAAGTATTTTTTGTTGTTGAATATAAGTAATTTGCAGACATATTTTTACACTCACATTGTTTAGGTTTACTTATATCTTTCTACCCCTTTTATAGATTAGAAAATCCCTTTATTGTCCCACAATGGGGAAATTCTGGTGTTTATAGCAGCAAAAAGATTGAAAGAAATGTTTAATAAACAGTTGATACAAAGAAAGACAAGAGAATAGCTGTTTAGCTCCAAAGAGCAGCTAACTTCGAGCCAATCACCGTCCCCTACCATTGCTTTCAAGTTAGTCACATCTTATCTCTCACCATTTAATCTTTCTACTGAGCATCCATAATACTGTCAGAAAAATAATGTAAATGTGGTGAATATTGCCTTAAAGCCCATTTTCATAGGGATATTCAACCATCTCAGTTTAAAAATCTCTAAGATTGAAGATCTCAAATATTTTGGCCAAATTACATGGACTTAACTCCTACTTGAACCAGAAGAGAGCCGACATTTATGAATCCAACATTTGATTTCAGATTGTCTGACAACAATCTGCTCACCTGTCATCTTAACGAATGAAAGGCCGTAGCGAATCTAGCTTATTAAGGTGATTATCCACTCACAGGCGGGTGGATGGTGGTGGTTCAATGAGACGGAAAGAGTAGAGACAGGTGGTGACAAAAGGGAGAAATAGATGGGCAGAAGAGAGGCATAACAGTAAGACATAGAGGGGAGCTGGGGGGGGGGGGGGGAGGAGGATAGGAAGCAGGTGAACCCTCTCCAAAGCTGTCGCCTGGACATATTGTGCTTTGATGGGTTGGCTTTCATTTTTACTGCTGTTTTTCTTTGCTCTGGAGGAGCAGTATTAAAGTCTTCAATCTGTGCCTGGTATTACAGGACTCGCGGCAGATTGTGATAAACAGGGCTGCGCCTTCCGGGGCACTTCCTCTCTGAACATCTGTCGGAGTATCGCACAGTGACAAAAGCAGTGTAATTATAATGCACCACCTTACACCTACCGACTACACAGGAGCTTTTGGGGGTTCTTTAAAGTAGGTGTCGCGTTGGCAGGTGAACAGTCATTCTTGAACGTGCAATATGTGTGTGCGAGCATGTGTGTGTGAGAATGCTGTTGTGTGACTTTGTGTTCTTTGAAGCGTAGAAAATTACAAGTGACTTCTGGTCAAGTTTTTTCATGTCTCGCTGCAAAGTTACAGCACATTCTTTTACATTCAGGTGAAATGAGTCACCGCACATGCAGGATGCTGTTACGTAATAGGACACATTACTTTTTTTCTGCACACAACGATGCTTTATATAGTGTCCAACACAGTCGTTAATTCAGGTAATAGAGTCACACTCTATGGCAAGGTTTTATAAGAAGAGCTATCACAGACGATTTCTTAATGGCAGCTGTAAATACATTATAACTTCAGTCATTTACAAGCATACGAGCTACCTAAACTGTTGCTTAATGTGTTTTTTATTGTAGAGACTTTTGTCCCTGCAATAATAATAATTTCCTTTTAAAATGATTTATGTTTGTCTGACTTTTACTGGGTAGATAATGTAAAATTTGAGCACAGTAGCGGATTTTATCCCTAAACCTCTGAACAATCCCACATTAAGCAATTACCAGTGTTGTTATGAATGACACACCTATGTACAGATTGTTCCTGGCTGTCTTTCTGGGTATTATGACACCAGTACATAGTTGCACCATCTTCGCTCCACCTGCACCTGAATAAGGAGACGCCCTCACTTGAGTCCCTGCCAATTAACCGCTTGTACCGCCGGTGTTCAGCAGCCTGAAAGGTTTGTGTATATCTGTTTCCCGCACCAGTGATTTGGAGCATGGTAATTTACAGGTTACTGTGATGGTCTGTTTAGCATCATAAAGCAGACTATTTCAAGTTCAATGAATATTTCAGTTTTTTGTTTACTTCACTTTAAGTGCTCTGGTTTGAACCCAGTGTTTACTTTGACAGGATAGTGGTTGGCATCCTCCCAGCTAGGAAGAGAATGAGACGTTCTTGACAATGAGCCAAGTACAGTTTTGCAATTGCTGATGACACTGTAAATTCTTCTCAATGGAGAAACATTTGTGCCTTGCAGCATCCACCATGGCACCAAAAGGAAACGGTTTTGTGCAACATCAAGATCTTTTTGTTGCTAATCCAAAAAAATTCTCCGTTAGGAAATATAATTGTTTTTATGCAATACTGGGTATTTGCTTACTCCTTAAGATAAATAACTATTGGGTTTCCAGTAACCAGGAAATGCAGCAATGCTACAAAATCTAAGGATAAAGCTGATTTCACGTCATTTCTGATTTTTCCGAGTGTCTAACAAACAGATTTAACATATGATTAAATGTTTGCAAATGAAGCTCATATAGTAAAATATAATGCATCATATAATGGATGTACACATTTTGCTTTTAATATAGAGAATAGGTTTATTTAAAAACAGTAAAATTTATATTTTAAAGCTGAGAAAGAATAATATACTTTTGCTGTGGTGTTTTTTTATATAATGATCCGCTTATCAATGTTGGGTGGTTGATAAAAAAGTTACAAGTTCAACCAAGAAGCTTAAATAACTATTATCCAAAAATAACCTGCACACATTGAGCTGACAATGCCTGCAAAAAAATAAGCAAATATGTTTGAAAGTAATGCCCCTCATACATGAAATGTTTTTTAATTATGACTATCATTTATTTACTGTCTTTATAATTAATCCCTACCTTTTCAATTAATCATAAAAAAGTTAAATGACCATGTTGGTCATTTCACACACAACGTTTTCTAAGAACAAAATGGTGTTAGCTACTATCACCAAAAAATCAGTGAACACTTGCCATGGAGGTCAACCCGCTCCTAAAATATGCATTGTTTGGGAGACAGTTCAACAAAAGAGCAAATTTGCAAAGCTGAAAACTTGCTTTACTCACTTGTGATCGTTTAAGGCCTTAATTGATGTTGAACAATAAATGTGACGCAATGCACAATGTTTGCTGAAAGGGGAGATGTTTTAGCCTGACGTAGTCCTACTCAATTCTAGTCAGAACATGAGTCTGATACTGCTCCATAGAGCTGTGATTATGTGGCGTGTTTTGAACGAACCAGGAAAAAAAATGCCTCTGCACTCAATTGGATAGACCTACAACCAATAAGAGCAACGGAGTGCGTGACGTATGTTAAGCGACGCATAGTTGTTGTCAACAAAAATCAAAGCGTGCAGTTTCACGCCTAGAATAAGAAGATGAGCCTTGATCGCGTTTCTCTGTTCCTCTTTTAAAATTAATTTGCTGTCGATATCTTCTAGAACAGACCTAATAGCAGAATCTACACACCTCAACTCTCCAGCGGCAGCCATTGTTGTTGTCACCCAAGCACGCATTGGTCACGTGGTTGATTACGTTACTGTTGATCATCTGTCCATCATCATATAAAGCCCGCCCTGACAATTTGATTGGCCCGCCAGATATTGTGCTAGCATACTCGCGCTACTGTTAAGCAATGCCAGACCGAACTTCCCGACCTCAAACGTTGTGGGTGGGACTAAGTTCGGAATGGCACCCAGGCTAGAGATGTTTGGGCAGGATCTATGGGCTAAACATATCCAACTTTTAATATTTTTTTCTAAATACAGGGAAGGACTTTAACTAAGGAGAACATTTCTATCTTAGTTGTGTTTGTTTGCAATGAAGGAGGTCAAACTTTCATCAGTTTGTGTCAGGTTGGGTGGAAGTTTGTAGAGGACCCAAATGCAGAGATGGAAGCTGAGATGGTTTCTTGCAGATTTAATGAGTGTTGGGAACAGAAGCATACATCCTGAAATAACAAATTAATATAAAACAGGAACCAGATCAAAAGGGGAACACATACCTTAGGGAAGGAATGAGGAAAATCCAGCAAACAGTAACTGCAGAGGAGGAGTATATATGCCAAACAGAACAAAAAATGGAGTAATCAACTAATTGGGAGCAGGTGTAGACAGAAGGATCTAGAAGGGAGCTAGGGGAAGGAGACTGACACAGGGGGCAAACAGAGGGTAAAAAAGAAATACTTACGAACTAAAATACAAGCAGAAAACAACTGCAATTACACAAAAGGAATATGAAACCAATTAGCTAAAAAAAAAACACAATGACATGAATCAAAGTGTAACTGAAAACTCAAGAATAAAACTTAAACATAACCAAAAAGGGCAGAATTATGACAAGTTGGAGCTCCTAAAAGTGAATCTTCATCTGTGTTGACAGAGCATCTGCAGTGCGGAGTGCGATTAGATAAAGAAATATTATTCTGTCATTTGTTGAAGTACTTGCCCTGCAAATACATCATCTATCTTCATCTCCAATTTAGATAGATGTCAGACACTCAAATCTGTAGATACTATTTTCTGCCTTAGAGTAGATACACAGTATTTAGATATCAATATTTGATTACATTTATTTCTTTAAGTAAAATAAAGGTAACCAGAAAATGTACCCAAATGACAATATCATTACCAATTCAAATTTATATGACTTAAAATTTTTCATTTTCATGTTTTAACTTCCACCTATGTCCATTTCTGTTTACTCCCTCTTCCGTTTATCCCTTTCTCTTGCAGACTACAGTAAAAACCCGCCCTAGTTAAGTCCATGTTGGACACGCCTGCATCAAAACACAATAGTACACGGTTAACCCAATCCCTTCAAAGCATGAGTCAGCCCACATGATGCAATAGATAGGAGTGTGTCCCGTCCAACTTCACAAAGGTGTAAATAGGCGCGGACTACCATTTATAGTACCATGTAGGTGAGAAGTCCAGGACCACTCCTATATTTCACCAATCCCTCAGAGATACATGGGGTTCAGAGGTCAGTATGTAAATGCCCAGGGTAATCTACAGACAAACAGCCCAGCCCTAGGTACAGTCATCAAGGTAAATATTGCTGCTCTCATTTGTCTCGGCGAGTGTGTCATGATGGTCCCGATTTCATAAATGCTGATGAGCCGATGACTCTTAGGCCAGCGGTTATTGCAGCGTTCCCTGTCTGCCCCCATTGTTTGAGAAAGGAACGCCCGTGATTAATTCAGTGGCACACTCAGCTACTGTACTTGAAAACGCAGTGTGTAGAGGGATTACAGTCAAGGTTGTTGGCCTAGTGGCGGCAGGCCAATAGTGGGAGACAGATAGAAATGTAAAGAGTGTGGAAGAGCAGGGGTGAAAAGGAGAAAAACCCAAAGGAAAAAAGAAAGATGTATAAGACCCTAACAGAGAATGAGACTGCCTACTTATCAGCCATGTGCGTGATGTGCAAACAGAGGCCTTTCAGGGCTGCCAGGCACACAATAGCTTTGTTTGCTATGCAATAGAAACCAGTTGTTCGCTGCTGGGTCAATATTTACTGCCTAATGGAATGAGTGTTCTGCTACTACCCCTGATCAACAACATCAGATTGGAGGAGGGACTTGTTACCTCCCATCTCTGTCTTTATCACACTCCCATTGCCATCATCCTGTCTCCCTCTTGGTCCTTCCACTCCCTCCTTTATCTCATCCTACCAGTGGCGGCTGGTGAAAAATATTTTTGGTGGGGCTGATATAGCCTAGTGTATGTCTCCAACTAATCCGGAATAAGAATTCAAATAAACAATTGGACAATACATACAATTTAACAGTAATGATTTAATTTACTATATAATAAGAGTAACAGTGATGATTTGGGTCACTGTGACGGGGTTCTTTGGCCTCCAAGAATTCAGTCTCAGTCGGGTTACCGGTGTTGGTGATTTATTGAGCTCAAAAACTCAAAACAGGGTGCAAAAGAAACTAAACATACAAGATACTCTGGGCCTCAGCCTCCCTCCAGTTACCAGCAATGTAACAAAGAAACAGAAAACAAAAATTGACGCTTTTCTTCCCACAGCCCTCATTAAATAGTTTAAGCCCCTCACATCAGGCTCTCTTATTTCTGATTTCTTCTCATGAATCAGTTTTGTCCATATATTACCTCCACAAACAATTGATGTACAAAAACAAATAATTTTTACAACTTAATTCTTTTACAAAGATTCATTGACTTATTCAATTACACCAAACTGGGTTTGAACCCAGCAAAGACGCAGCCAGACTGAAGATGACAAGTCCCCGTAGCATAAACACGTACACACCCACACCCCCCACACACACACACACACACACACACACACACACACGGCTAACCCCACTGAAATATTAAGTGTGCACCCTCAATATGCCAGCTGGTAACCAGGAACAGCTTGTGTGTTTTAAGTTCATGGAGCTACTGGTCTCAGCGCGAGTGTATTGGTCCTCACAAACACAGTATAACAGGAATGTGTGGCGCGCAAAGTTAGAGAGGTTGTTTTAAGCGACGAGGTGGATTCGTCAAAGTCACAATAACCATGACAGGAAATGTTCATATCCTACAACAGGGATGTTCTTCTGGCAAACGGGTAGATAAATAAGGATCTCACCGAATTTGGTGGAAGCTGCATCTCGGTCGTTACATTCGCCATCTTCCCTCTAACTGTCTGCACCTGCGCTTGGGTTCAGAAGCCTGTTAAAGCGCAGTATTTTCAGCGCCCCAATACCATAAAGTTCCGAAACGCTGATTGGCCATTAAATTCACCTAGCAATAGTACATGATTGACAGATTCTCTGCAAATGTGGGTCAGTCTGATCAGCGCCCCCAGAACAGAGACGGTAGGAGTCTGTCTGTGGAAATCCACAAATTAATGACAGTAGATAGGTAAATGTAGTTTATATAATTTGTTTTGCTTATAGGTACACAGTCTAGAGAGTAAAACTGACATTTATGAGTTAATTTCTAAAAATATATTTTACGTTTCTCTCTTCTTATCAGGGAGGGCGGTGCCCCAGCGCCCCCTATGGGCCGGCCGCCACTGCATCCTACCCATCATCTTATTTTGTACTTATTTTGTGCTCCTCTTTGTAGACCCAGGGTTATCCCTATCACTTCTATAACCCCACACTGAAAAAAAAACAACCTGTTACAACTCAACCAATAAAATCGGCAAAACAATTTTTACAGATTTAATTAGTTTGGAATATAAACAAAAATGATGTAGGTTAGGCAAAAAGACAAACTTTATAGAGGTACCTACTCACCCAACATCATTTTTAACCTGATTATAAATCTGATTTGGGTTCTCTTGTTACTTCTAAAACAGCAACTATGATTCAATCTGAAAAACTCACAGAGAGAGAAGATGCAATTAGAAGAGTTTATTGATACAATAGTTTGAACTTTGGCGCTCAGGCCTCGGCAGGAAACATAAACGCTGATTTATACTTTAATGCAGATAAACTGATGTATGAGAGTATGGATATTTCCCCCGGGCCTGAAACTGGTGGTGGAGTTTAGATAGATGAAGTTTGGTTAATCCATAGAGGCTGGTATACAAGGTGATGCTTGAGTTAGATGTCACTGAATGAACAAAGTTTGCATAAACTGTCCATGAAGAGCAAGCATGAAGCGACTGTGGAGAGAAAAAACTCCCCTTTGGGAAGAAATCTCTGGCAGAACCAGGCTCAACATGGCGGTCTTCTGCCGGACCGTTTAAAGTGACAGGGAACTCCATGAAAGTCTGGAGGGAGTACGCACTGGAGGTGAGGTTGAAGAAGCATCGAGGAGGAGGCGGATGAGCTTACTACAATGGTGGAGAAGGGGATGGAGGTGGGTTGTCTGAATCAAAGTCCGACATAGCGACGGATCTTGCGCTTGTTGAAGAGCAGGCCGAGAGATGATTTGGAGTGGCTTTTAAGGAGAGTGCTGGAAGATAATTGGGCATCGAGGAAATGTAGCTTGAAGCGGATTGGCTGCATCGGAGGCGGATCAGCCTCAGATTGAATGAAAGTAATCAGATTTTTCAGTTGAATTTCTGCCTTAGCTTCATAATAAATTTTTGTCAGAGAAAAATTTCTAAATTTTTACAGCTACCCTATATATATCAGCCTTATATTGTTCTCTGATGGGCACAGTATGCAAAAATGGAAATAACAGTTTCATCAAAATTTTTTGTTGAATACCAGAAAACATTTTAATGTTGCATTTGTACTTAAATAAAGCAGCTAATGTTCCAATATTGTTTTTTTTTTTTTTTTTTTTTTTTTACAGTGTCCTGTCTGGCAATGTGGCAATAAGAATCATTGTCTTGATGCCAAAACGAGCCCAACAGATTTTACTTTTACAAGTGTAGCAGTATGGCAATTGCCATATTGTTCCACTTGTTTCATGCATATAATTGCTTTATTATAATTATGCAGGGAGTTTTACAGTTTATATGGACACTGCAATGTAAATAGAACAGAACAAGAAAAACAGAAGAAAAAAACAATATTTGTTTTACTGTATCTTTCTTTGACAACTTGGTTTCAATTCTATTTCTTGATGTCACCAAATGTATCTGCATGAGCGTGCCAGCTTTAAATTTATACTAATTTATATTTTTTAGATAGATATCAAAGATAAGGTATTATTGAAGCTAAACTGATTTACTTTATCTTGATACGACCAAACACTGGCTGTATTTAATTCACAAATGGATTTAGGAAACAATGCTGATCTGAAAAAGAAGAAAAAAAATCTGTTTAAAAATGAGATGGGCTTTTTCAGTTGGACCCAAATTGGATATTTTGCTAAACTAAGGTAGAAAATATTTTTTGCATTCCACAACAGGATGTTTCTACTGGTGAAAAGTTTTAAGATGACAGTAAGTCATCCTCTCACTACAGCTGTTTTTTTAATTAGCTACCTTGTGGACAAACTTTTTCTCATGGATTTTAACTGCATTTCTATTATAATGAAAACTCTGCAGTAGTGAAATTCTGTGTTTTTGACATCAGCAGAGTATCAAAGAAGCTTCGGGTATATCTGGAATAGAAAAGCAGCTAATGTGGACCCTTGATCCCGACACAATATTCAGAATGCTAATGCAAGAAAAATGTCAATAAACATACAAAAAATATCCCTTCATGTCTTTCTGTTTTGGACCAGTGCAACATGTAGTTTTTAATTCACCAGAAAACATAGCAAGATAAGGAAATTGTGAGTCAGCAGTAATTTGCAAATACATTATTGACATAATACTTTAGTTTGTTTGATAAATCTTTAAATTATGCTATTTCCTAATATTTAATACCTTTCAAAAAATCCTTTTTATAGTGTATCATCTTTTCCTCCTATTTTGTTTCAGTCACATATATCTCCTCCATCTGCACCCCCCTCCTCCCCCCACCATCTCAGCAAGCCTGAAAAGCAATGACAAAGACAGAGATCACTTATCAGGTAGAGTAACAAAGGAAATTCCAACTCTTGATTTTTATTACTGGGGAAGTGAAAAAAGAGATAGAAGCTGGCAACGCTTTGCTCCGTCTCTTCTGTCCAACATCCTACCAAGGCCATGACACTAACGGAGAGCGTGAGATAGCTCGGCAGTGAGATCACCAGGCTAACAGAATGATCCCTTTGTCCCAGAGCTTGTTGGGAGGCAGTGAATGTGATACATGTGGTATTTTCCGTGCCTTGTGATAAACTGCTGCTTAATCACAGACTGTTCTCTCAGAGGTGTCTCCACTAGGTTGCCTTCCTGGCTCAGCGAGCTGTTCAGCCGGGCTTAATTCTGCAACCTCTCAGACTCACACCTTCGCTCAGGTGTGGAAAGATGAGGTAAGCGAACATGTCCAAGTCTTTCAACCCCTCTGACCAATCAGCAAACCCCACAATCTGTCCACTTTTAGCATCGGTTCCTCACAGCCCAGAGGATTACGGGGGCAGAGACAGTTTGTGGGAATAACTGTACGATGAGGGGGGGGAGGTTTCCATAGTGACACCAAGGCAATGAAAAGATTGAACCGGCAGAGTGTGCAATGGGTGCCAGTGTGTGTATATGTGTGCACATGGGTCCAGCTCCAGAGCTAGACACAGTGGAACCATTCATGATCTACTATCTGGCCCCCAATGGCCTTCGCTCTTAAATCTGAGCTAGCTTAAAGAGCTCAGATGCCTGCAGTGGTCTTTAAAATTTAAACCCACTGCCAACATTGTAAAAGCAGGAGGAATTTCATGCATTTCCCAGCAAAAAATATTCAAACCCCTTAAACATTTCATATTTTATCAGGCTACAAACACAAACCTCTCTGTATTTAACTCGTATACTGTGGGACAGCACTAAATAGTGATAGATACTTACATTATTTAAACCGGAATATCCCTTCTGCCTAATATTTCATCAAAGAGCAACAGATAAAGACAGCACAAACAGTTAAACACACAGTTTGTCCTAAGAGAAGTTTGGAGGTCGATTTACCTGCCTGAATATTTTTTAAATACAGAAAAACATGCAAACTCCAGAGAAATACCGGGCAGCCAAAAACTCAAAACCTTATTGCTTAAAGGCAGCTGTTACAGCATAGTTACTTAATTTGTTTTTTTTGCTCTTTTACTGTCATATAATCATGGCAAAAAGTAATATGCATCCCTCTTTCTAATGAGACCCTTGAATAAAAACCTTTCTCTTTTATTTTCAGCACAAATCCAGCTGCTCTGTAGAAGTTTCAGATGCTTGTCAGAGACAGAAATGAGTAATAAGCATCTAAACTAATTGTTATGTGCGTCGGGCACATAAATTATTTTTGTTTCTTTTTTTTCCCTTTTAGTGTTGTATAGACCTTAGTTGAGTCACTTAAAGTTTAGAGTTGATAATTATTTATTTTTTCTTTTGTAAATTGATTACGTTAATTTGCGTGATATTGGTCCGCCTACAGTATAAGTAGGCTGGGTTTCCACCTGTCTCTCTCTCTCTCTCTCTCTCTCTTTCTCTCTCTCCCTTCGAACCTTCTGATCGAGCCACAGTCACAGAGGGAGAGTCTAGTCTCCGTTAGCCTTTGTTTTTTGCAGATTTTTTTTTACTTTGACCTGGTGGGACCGGTTGTCCTGTTTTCATTTTTTTTTATATATATTTCTATTTAGTTCGTTGCTAGCAGAGGCTTCGACCGCCCTGTATACTGTAGGGTTGGCCCTCTGCTCTCACATTTTGTTGCTTTGGATCGGCTCACCAGGTCCAACTTTCTGTTCATACTTTGTTTGTTTTTTTTTCTTAGAGTTTTTTTGGACACAGGGAACTGGGGAAAATCTGACTGTTTTCTTTTCTCGTTGCAGAAAAAAAACAAACAACTGATCTAAAAAGAAGTTCCAGAGATAAAGAATAAAATAATTCTTTGAACCTCATGTTTGTCTCTTGTCCTCAAATATGTTGTGGCCTGGGTAATCGTAACACTAATATAAAAAAGCAGTTAGCTCAGGAATAACATTGTGGAAACATTTAAAGCAGGATTCTATCTTTCACAAGCACACACAATGTTTATTTACTTTATTATCAGAAAATGGAAAGAGTATAACACACCTTCTAACCTACCAATGAATGACTGTCCACCTAAACTGACAGGATGGGCAAGTAGAGTATTAATCACATAATAAGCCAACAAACTGATGAAACAAATTGAAGGTACTGCAGAGATGGAAGGCTGTAGCAGCAGAATGTAAGAATATAAAAAAGAACATTAAGATCACTCATGCAATCCAAAAATCGATTGTTACTGTATAGAAAGGTGGCAAGGCAAAGGCAGAATAACTTTTCTTTGCAGTTTGCCACAAGTCATGTAGAGGACACTACAAATGTGGAAAAAGGTGTTTTGGTCAAACAAGACTAAAATGGAATCTATGGTTGGAAACAAGCACATTACATTGCTCTAAACATCATTCCCCCTGGTGATCCATGATGGGATGCTATTACCTTCAGCTGCACGAACTAACTTGTTGATCAATATTACATTTCCAACATTAAATCTGTAGCAAGACCAACCATGATTCTTAAACACCACCTGATCTAATGGATCCTGATCTATTTGGCAATGAAGAATGGACACAGGTTTGCTAAAAGCATGACTTGACTTGTGGTTATAATTGCACAGACAGGAACTTCTAAAACATTGACTCAGTAGGGCTAAAGAGAATTGCACCGTTGTGCAACATTAGGTTTGGTTTGGCTATGAATAACTTTTAATTACTGGCAATTATCAACGGTAATTATCAGTACAGGTTTTTGTCACAATCAAGATCAGGCACTACCTCATAATTAACAGCCCTAAAGTTCTTAATCCCCGTTAGTTATTGTTTTGTAAATACCTGACTGGTGAGAGGTGTGGTGCTATAGAAAAACATCTGGGAAAATCAAGGAAAGTTTCTCTAAGCTAGTGTGATGACATTCAAGCTGCATGTGCTGAACGGTATGTCCCAACGTCCTTGCAGAAAACAATTTCAAGAGCTGATCCAGGATTAACTGGGAAAAGGGTATGTGTAGTATGAATGTTTTTTTGTTTGTTTTTTACCTGAGAAATGTTTTTATACTGTTGTTGCTGTTTTTAAGGATTTAGCTCAAACATAAATGACTTAAACTTGTGAGAAATTATAGCTACCATGGTTAGCATGCATGAGGTGGCATGGTTTTGCCAGAACGTGTGGTTTATCCTGTCTGACAGGTGGCATCTGTACAGAATAGGGGTGTAAATCACATCCATCATGGCGATTCGATTCAGTATCGATTTCCTGACCCAACGATTCGATTATTTTCGATACTCAAGAATACACCACGATTCGATTCGATTAATCGATTAATCGGTTATTTATTTATTTTTTATTATTATTTTTTTTACACCTTACAGGCTAAACAAAGTTTCAAATTTGAAATAAATCAATGAAAGCTGTAATATCATTATGCATTTTCTTTAGAAACAACAGCAAATAACAGAAGTAGAAAAGTTGCATCAAAAAATACTGCAAAAATACTGCACAATATCAGTGTAATGAGTTCAATGCAATACCTCGGCTCCAGAGAAACTGTCCAACATATTTTTTTAGAATCTAATAAATATACTCAGGAAAGAGAGATGTTGCTTAGAGAGTTAGACAGGAATAAAAATAAACTACATATAAGGGAATTGTTTCAAAGGTCATCTGGGGATGTAGTTTTTGGTAGTATTTTTAATTTTCTAAGAAGAACGGGTATTTTAGGGAGAATATAATAGTTTTTCTGGTCCATACTCCATTCTGGAAGGTGGCGGTAATGCACCTATAAGTTGTTTGCCAACCGCCATTAAAAAAAAGAAGAAGAAGAAGGCTTCAGAGTGTTGACGTCACCGCCCCCTTGAGAGACGCTCCGCTGCTCCTCTCCCAGATTGTAGCTGACCGCAAACAGTGCACCAGACAGGAGGCCGGCTTGTTTTGTTTTTATGACCGAAATTGCGGAAAACAACTCGTGAAGTTTGACCCGCTAGAAGAGCGAGGTGCGCGAGAACGCTGAGACCCTTTTTCCAGCTGAATCTCCGCTCTTTTTGGCCCTCATGTCCCTTCGTCGTCGGACTAAACTCGTCTCCACTTCCTCGCCGCCTCGGCCGTATCTAGACCCACAGTGTGTAGCTCAGACCATGCTTCAATACTGAGCATAATTTAAAAAGGTCTGTGTGAAGCTTGCTGCAACACACTGCTGTAAGAGTATAACCAGGAAGCGAGGTAGGAGGGCAAAATAGGTTTAGCGCCACCGCAGCACGGGAGGGAGAATTACGCCCAGGAGCAAATGGATAACAATAGACCGGAGGAAAAAAAAACATGAATCGATTATCTTGCGGACGTGTCGATGCATCGGATCGTCGGCTTTTGGATCGATGCATCGATACAAAACGATTATTATTTACACCCCTAGTACAGAACAGATCAAGTAACAGTATGTCCCTAATTTGTTTATTTGATTATACTAAAAGTTAACACATTAAATCAGGCCAGACTTGGGACAGGAGTTTTATGTCTGCATACTGTACATACATGTGTTTATGTCCATGTGTTTATGTTTATCACAATTGCATGTTTATGTGGTAAGGGGGATACAAAAAATTTTCTAATTATATATAAATATACAGGGAAAACTGGAGACTGTTGTTAATAGTATTATTTTTTCCTGCCAGATTATTCAAGCCCCTTGTAAGAGTCTTCTAGCACATCAAAGTGTTTCTGATTGCCTGACCCTGACTTGTTCTGCCTCTGGACCTCTGAGTCTGCCTGTTCCCATTCTGATCTGTTTGCTTGACCTGTCCTCAGCCTCCTGCTGGACTCTGCCTGTTTACCGAACCTGAAACTGATTTCTGACATCGTTCTGGATTTCCCTTCGATACCTCTTCAGATCTCTGATCTCCTGGCCCAGACTCTTGGGCAGGTCCTGGTCCAGGTTTGGCTCCGCCCTCTGGATTGACCTGCCTTCCTTCGCCTACTCCTTTTTTATCTTCTGTCTGCTCTCCAGCCTCTGGGACTTCAGCGGCTGGGACTCTCTGGGCAGCATCCACTGTGTCCTGTCAGCAATCAACCTCGTCCTCTAGGCACAAACTAAACTTTAAGAACAGGTTAGTGACTCACATGTTCATAATCATCCTGCGCCAGATAGACATGGTCACTGACTGCTGTTCTCTTCCTGCAGAGGTTCCAGCCTTAGATGCCGTCACTATTCACTGTAGATCAATTTTTGTAATAAACATTTTTAAGATTAAGTACATCGTATTTGTAACTTATAACAGCCATCCCCAAACTGTTATTTCTCTAGTCTCTTCTGTTCTCCGAGTGTGTGTTTAATTCAGCCCTTGTTTCTTCTCAAGGTTCGGCCCAACAGCCTATTAGGTTTCTTAAACATAAATATGTCAATAATGTGAGACGCATATATGTTTTTTTTCTTACACTTCAAAATGATGTGCTGCTATGTATCACTCTATCCCATAAACCCCATTAAAATTAATTAGGGTTCTGGGTCTACAATAAAAAATTAAGGACATTTTTAAGTGGTATGCATAATTTTGCAGGGCACTATGTTTTCCTAGTAGATCTTGGTAATTTGCAATCCCCTCACCCCAAAAGCATGTTTTTATTCAATGACTTTAGCAAAGGAATGAGGTCATATTTAATACTCATGTCATGGATAAGACAAATTGCTGGCTCTGAGTAGTGTTTGTTAATGGTTTCGCGCTGTCCGAGGCACAAACAATTAGCGGGGGACATATTCATTGTCTCCAATTATCCATTCTGCTTGCAGATTAAACGTTTTCATAAGTCTGGCCACTAAATGAGCCAAATCCATCTGTCTGTATATTTAAAACCAAGTCTCTTTGCTGCCATTGTCATCAGCTTTGCACCACACTGTGAAACGATAGCCATCAATATTATTTAACTAGGGGAGTTAGGGGCTCATCTAATCGCCTTTTAGTGCCATTTTACACTGAACTTGACCTTTCCCTCAGTCCACTCACTTCAATGGTGTGTGGTCAGAGTGCATTTAATGGTAATTTGTCAATGAAATTACTAAAAACGTGTGCAGTTTGAGTAAAGATCCCCTTCTCGTGGACGCTCTGAGCACGGTACAAGTGGAATGATTTTCAAAGGGATTTTGATTGTGTGGAGCCTAGGTAAAAAAAACAAAGAAAAAGAATCCTTCTGTCTTTGATAGCATTTTCTAAAAACTACAGTGTGGGCACAGATGCCTGAAAAGCCTTGCATCAAATTAGAGCTGAAATCCTAAATCTGGTGTAATACCTTGATGAGCAATTTAAAGATAAGACAATTTCTCATTTTGCAAATACAATTATCAATTATTTTACTTCAGTAAAAATCTTAACAAGGTTTTTAGTATGCATATGAAATCTGGGATTGTAAAATAAAATTGCCATAATTAAGATATAATGTATTTAGATTGTATCTATTTGCTACCAAGGTCCCAAAGAGTTGAGCTTATGATTAGGTAATGAAAATGCAAGATTGAATCAGTAGTAGCAGATATTAGCTAAGCAGAAGCCACTCTATGGTTGCAGGCTTTATCAGGGATGGGGCTACAAGCCCACAGATTAATATAAGACCACTAAAGTGAGTTGGAAATATGGTTTAAGCATAACCTGAAACAAGCTGAATTGAGCTGCTCAGCTACTTCAGAAAGTCAGTTTTCTTTATGTTGTCATTAATTGTTAGTTACTTTTTGACATCAGAAAAAACAAAAATGTAAAAAAAAAAAAAAATGAGCTGTTTACCCTTACATCAGAAAACAACATGTACACATTTATAAGGCCTTCCATAACGTTTAGATTGAAAGACATCAGGTTTTATAGCCCATACACAGTGTTGAACTAGCAGCTTCAGTTTCCTGTTCTTAGTTTACAGGAATGGTCTTAGTTAATGATTATTTCAATAATCGATCAATCACGATTAATTCAATTAACTGTATCGGCCCTAGTCCAGATATCCGCAGGTTTTAGTGATATTTTGATGACTTTCGTGATGACCTCAAAGTTTTTAAGGGTGAAAGGCTACTTTGTTAACCTGACTCCGCCAGATGGATTTGCTCCGCAGATGGATTTGCTCCGCATATCCATCTGGAAACCTTCCGTTGAAGTAATTTTGGGAAGGGGCGAAAATACTGGTTAGCTGATTGGCCTATGTTGGCGATAGACAGGCCAAATAAACCAATCAGATCAACGAAGCATATGACGTACTAACAGAGCGACAACGAAAACACAACCACAAGCCAGGCTACTCTTGCCGAAACCAGTCGGGAGAAGAGCGAAAACATCTTTTCCTCTGAGAAAAGCCTCCAGAGCAGTGTTTTGCTCTTCTTTCAGTGGAGAAATACTCTGTAATTCCGATAAAACTTGCTCATTAGCCACGCTAACGCTAGTTTCATCAGGTGAAGCCGCCATGTTCTTTAGACTGAACTGTCGCGCTTCTCGTTGCGTCACACCTCAACCCGCCTCAAAGCCAACGCTGATTGGACGTTCGTTTGGTGAACGGCTCCAAATTTTCTTTAACGGAGAGTCTCCAGACTGATCTGCGAATGAAACCTTGAAAGCTCGCGAGATCAGGATGGTCTCACGAGGCTACTACTTTGTCATCTCCCTTAACTTAAGCCTTCTGACAGATCCTTTATCAAATGCAGGACTATGTTTGGTGTGCTCTAAAAAGTTATCAGTATTTACAGAGAAAAGAAACAGAATAAACTGAAAAATTTGATCAAATTCTGATTTGGTATGAATAATTCTGTCAGCAACACTGAAGTCTATTTACAGAAATGTTTTTGATAGTTTTTCTTTTTTGGATCACGGATAATTACACAAACTTGTACTGTGTTGGGTGGATCTTTACTACTTTTTGTAGCCTAAAAAAGAAAAACGCTGACTTTGCTATGCCAGGAGCCATGCAGGTACATTGGAGTAAAACCTTCAGCCTGACACAGCAAAGCAGTCATTTAAAAGAATCTGAAATGCGAAGCTCCTTTGTTGGCATTTATTTTATAATGAAACCTGCCAGTAGTTTTAGTCCAAGTGGTTTTGTCAATACATTCTCATATTTGGCCTGATGCAACACAGTGGCATAAAAAAAACAGCAATTCAGCCCCACTGCATCATAGCAAGTTAAATGGAGCGACGGGCAACAAGCAATTCTCCAACGATCCCTCTCCCCTGTGCTGCCGCAGGTTGTTCTCTCACTACCTCAAACCCATCACTTCCTGGTGTTCCGGCTTAAAGCTTTACCCTGTGGGGTCCCAACAGGCTGAAATAAAACACAAGTGGATGCGGCAAGTTGCCATGGAAACTTAATAAACCAGCAGTTGTAGTGAGAGACAGAGTCGACTGCAGAGCCCAGCGAAGCGTGTGCCTAAAGGAAATAAATTGAATGCTGTGGAGGGGAAGGGGACAGAGAAAAAAGAGGCAAGTGGGACCGTGTGTTATTGTGAAATAACCTTTTAAGTCGGAATTAAATATTTTGTCAGGAGTGTTCGTCTCAGAGGTCCCCATCAGCCCTTCCCTGCCTCCCTCTCTGATGTGCCTCAGGAGGTCTTGGGGTTAAACGGCTGTCTGTCTTGTCACGGGGATGCTACTGGCAGACTGGGTCGCCTTCTGCTGTGTGTCACAAACGGTGACCGAGGGATGCCCCGACACCTTGTTTCTTCTTCTTCATGAAACTTGCCCACAGCTGTCACTGCTTTGACCACCAAAGCAGTATTAGCACACTTGTCTCCAGGGCACAATTGATGTACCTTTGGCTGTCAAAGCTCCAGAGACATCAACGTGCCATCTGATTTGCCAAGCATTCCTTATGCCGCCTTCATTAACCACCAATCTATCATTAATTACCAGCTCCTGGCATTTATGTAGAGCTGGGGAGATTCATAGCGGGTGAGTTGGGTGAGAGGTTGCTGATTGAGCCAATCTATAATGACTCACAACAAAGAAGATCCCTCTTAACTTTTTATTTATAAGCTTAGCCCTGTATGCCACTTGCCAGAGGTGTTGTTCATTTGTCTAGCTAAACCGATAATACCAGTCCTCAGAGCAGCTAGAAAACAGCTTTATCTTCATTCTGCAGGTCTCTGAGGGTCCTTCTCCATATGTTTCTGGACAGCTCAATGATCATCTCTCTTTAACTCCACAGGCTTCTGTTTTTCTCTCTCTCCTTTTAAAGAAACAAATTAATTCCCCTTTGAGGCTTAAGGCTGCAGCCAACCAAAGCATGCTTATCTGAATGTATGACCAACCTGTATTTTAGCTACACTATATTGCCAAAAGTATTTGCTCACCTGCCTTGACTCACATATGAGCTTAAGTGACATCCCGTTCCTAATCCATAGGGTTCAATATGACGTCGGTCCACCCTTTGCAGCTAGAACAGCTTCAACTCTTCTGGGAAGGCTGTCCACAAGGTTTAGGAGTGTGTTTATGGGAATTTTTGACCATTCTTCCAGAAGCGCATTTGTGAGGTCGCACACTGATGTTGGACGAGAAGGCCTGGCTCTCAGTCTCCGCTCTAATTCATCCCAAAGGTGTTCTATCGGGTTGAGGTCAGGACTCTGTGCAGGCCAGTCAAGTTCATCCACACCAGACTCTGTCATCCATGTCTTTATGGACCTTGCTTTGTGCACTGGTGCACAGTCATGTTGGAAGAGGAAGGGGCCAGCTCCAAACTGTTCCCACAAAGTTGGGAGCATGGAATTGTCCAAAATGTCTTGGTATGCTGAAGCATTCAGAGTTCCTTTCACTGGAACTAAGGGGCCAAGCCCAGCTCCTGAAAAACAACCTCACACCATAATCCCCCCTCCACCAAACTTTACACTTGGCACAATGCAGTCAGACAAGTACCGTTCTCCTGGCAACCGCCAAACCCAGACCCGTCCATCAGATTGCCAGATGGAGAAGCGCGATTCGTCACTCCAGAGAACGCGTCTCCACTGCTCTAGAGTCCAGTGGCGGCGTGCTTTACACCACCGCATCCGACGCTTTGCATTGCACTTGGTGATGTATGGCTTGGATGCAGCTGCTCGACCATGGAAACCCATTCCATGAAGCTCTCTGCGCACTGTTCTTGAGCTAATCTGAAGGCCACATGAAGTTTGGAGGTCTGTAGTGATTGACTCTGCAGAAAGTTGGCGACCTCTTCGCACTATGCGCGTCAGCATCCGCTGACCCCGCTCCGTCAGTTTACGTGGCCTACCTCTTCGTGGCTGAGTTGCTGTCGTTCCCAAACACTTCCATTTTCTTATAATACAGCTGACAGTTGACTGTGGAATATTTAGGAGCGAGGAAATTTCACGACTGGATTTGTTGCACAGGTGGCATCCTATCACAGTTCCACGCTGGAATTCACTGAGCTCCTGAGAGCGACCCATTCTTTCACAAATGTTTGTAAAAACAGTCTGCATGCCTAGGTGCTTGAATTTATACACCTGTGGCCATGGAAGTGATTGGAACACCTGATTCCAATAATTTGGATGGGTGAGCAAATACTTTTGGCAATATAGTGTATTTGCTTTAAACACTTTAGGGTACCTAAGCCATATGGAAATGTCTCAAATTTGATTTTGATATTTTAAATGTGAAGTATGAAAACAAAGTTTTATTTCCACTATTTTACATTTGATTGTCTTTGAGATACATCATCTATCTGTGCCACAGTCTTTCCAATTTTTTATCAATTTCATCCATCCATTAAACCATTTTCTAGCACGCTTATCGCAAGTGGGGTCGCGAGGAGTGCTGGTGCCTATCTTCAGCAGTCAATGGGCGAGAGGCGGGGTACACCCTGGACAGGTCGCCAGCCCATCGCAGGGCAACACAGAGACAAACATGACAAACAACCATTCATGCACAAACTCACCAATTAACCTAACAGTCATATTCTGTATTATCTATATTTAAAGATTTACCAATTTAAGATTTATCTGCCATAAAATCATGGAAACGTTAATATCTATGCTATGACATTTTCAAAAGACCAAATGGGATGCCATTTTGAAAAGGGAAAAGGGATGGGCAATAGTTTTGTATCATATCACAATATAATTCCATTTAACAATGCCTATATTTTTCTGATATTTCAATAAACATTTAACTCTAAAAGTTAAGCATCTGTTATTCACCAACTATCCAGGTTTTAGGTTGCTTTATGTCTTTATGTCAGTTTTTTTTAAGTGAATATTTCTAAAATGATATATTGGAGAAGTTTTATAAACTTGGTAACATAACTCCCATATGTTTGTGCATTCATCTTTCATGGCCATTCTTGACAGTTATTTTAACCTTTTACTCTATTTATGTCAATATTGTAATCATATTATATCAACAACAAAAAAAAACAATTATATCAGGATGGACGTTTTGCTCATATTGACCAAGAAAAATACACCTGAAGTACACATAAGATAGCCAACCTGTAATGAAAGCACTTTGCTTTTTGGGCATTGCTTAAAATAGATGATGTTAGTAGATGTTGTCAAAACAAATACAGAAAGGTTCATGGTCATTTTTTCCTGAGGCACTCTTGTGGTGACGTTGCCCGAGTCTTCTTAAGACCTATAAATCATCCAAAACCCTTGGCCTACATAAAAAAAAAACATTGTAACATCTTACTTTTCCCCTTACACCATTCCAGTCTCTCTGTGGACCTGACACTATTTACAGCTTTTAAGATGCTCAAGCCACCAAAATATAGCGTTGTTTTATCTTTAGACAAGTCGATAAGACAGCATATTGGTTTTCTGCTAAAAGCTACGGATTCTGCTGCCTGTATTGACTCGTCAGTTGGGCAGTTCAGACTACAGCCCTGGGAGGCACGTCCACACACACAACTGCACACCCCGTCTACAGCTTGCTCACAGCATTTCATTTTGTGCGACTCACCTGGCGGAGAGAAAGATATTAAAAGTAAGAACAGGGATCAGACCTTGGATAACACCTTGTAACAAGGAAGGGTGGCGAGCTAGACTGAGAGAACTGAGACGGAGAAAAAGGGAGAGAGAATAAGAGAGGGGAAGCAGAGCAGTCGTGCAATGAACAGCCCAATGGTACGCTTTATCCTGCATTGTCACACCCTGTTATCCCCGCTGTCTTCTTGATATTTAGTGACAAAGCCAAGATTAGGGCTGCCTGCCTATCGCCGCTCTCCCCGTTCAACCCCACCAAGCACAGGCAGTAACAGTTGGGAACCTTCTGCTGAGAGAATGATGAAAGCAAGCACATGAGGAGGAATCTGCAAGGTTTCTGGGCTGAGACGGGGTCACCGTCAAGGCCAGAGACAGCCTTGTTACCTCAGCCATTATTATTGCTTGGGTCACAGGAGCTCAGCAGGTTTCATTAAAACCTCAGAGTTTGGTTGTCCACTAGCCTGGACAGTCAGACAGTTCTGGGAAGCACTGAATACAGAGTGGGTTATTGTAGGTGGTTGACAGAAAATGACCTCTGTGTATTTTAGCCCACAGAGGTTATTAGAGGTTCTTTCACTGGGGGTTCACAAAATACCGGCCTCCACTGGATCTTAGATGAATAGTTGATTTTGAAACTGGGTGATGTAAACAGAGACATCCAGGGGCTCAATAAGTAATAAAGTATTGCCAAATATTAGATTTCAACCAGATTTGAAGAAGATTAGAAGATTTGGTATCTAAATCTGTCTTATAAAGCAAATTTCAGTTTATGTCAGCCTGTGACTTGTTAGGTAAGCTAACTTTGGGCCTATGAAATCAACTGAAATGTTATAAGCTTGACATCTCATTATATGTGCATTCAAGGCTCTTATTTTGAAGTGAGAAGGAAATTGTAAAGCTGCTTTGTTGTGATAAAGTCAGCTAAAGGAGATAAAAACTAAGAGCACTTTAGTGCATTTTTTTTATTGCTTTACATGGGTTAATTGGTGCCATTAATAAACAGTGGGCACATATTTATGTAAAGATAGTATTACAAGTTTTTAAAATCTTCCTGGATTACATACACTATATTGCCAAAAGTATTTGCTCACCTGCCTTGACTCACATATGAGCTTAAGTGACATCCCGTTCCTAATCCATAGGGTTCAATATGACGTCGGTCCACCCTTTGCAGCTAGAACAGCTTCAACTCTTCTGGGAAGGCTGTCCACAAGGTTTAGGAGTGTGTTTATGGGAATTTTTGACCATTCTTCCAGAAGCGCATTTGTGAGGTCGCACACTGATGTTGGACGAGAAGGCCTGGCTCTCAGTCTCCGCTCTAATTCATCCCAAAGGTGTTCTATCGGGTTGAGGTCAGGACTCTGTGCAGGCCAGTCAAGTTCATCCACACCAGACTCTGTCATCCATGTCTTTATGGACCTTGCTTTGTGCACTGGTGCACAGTCATGTTGGAAGAGGAAGGGGCCAGCTCCAAACTGTTCCCACAAAGTTGGGAGCATGGAATTGTCCAAAATGTCTTGGTATGCTGAAGCATTCAGAGTTCCTTTCACTGGAACTAAGGGGCCAAGCCCAGCTCCTGAAAAACAACCTCACACCATAATCCCCCCTCCACCAAACTTTACACTTGGCACAATGCAGTCAGACAAGTACCGTTCTCCTGGCAACCGCCAAACCCAGACCCGTCCATCAGATTGCCAGATGGAGAAGCGCGATTCGTCACTCCAGAGAACGCGTCTCCACTGCTCTAGAGTCCAGTGGCGGCGTGCTTTACACCACCGCATCCGACGCTTTGCATTGCACTTGGTGATGTATGGCTTGGATGCAGCTGCTCGACCATGGAAACCCATTCCATGAAGCTCTCTGCGCACTGTTCTTGAGCTAATCTGAAGGCCACATGAAGTTTGGAGGTCTGTAGTGATTGACTCTGCAGAAAGTTGGCGACCTCTTCGCACTATGCGCGTCAGCATCCGCTGACCCCGCTCCGTCAGTTTACGTGGCCTACCTCTTCGTGGCTGAGTTGCTGTCGTTCCCAAACACTTCCATTTTCTTATAATACAGCTGACAGTTGACTGTGGAATATTTAGGAGCGAGGAAATTTCACGACTGGATTTGTTGCACAGGTGGCATCCTATCACAGTTCCACGCTGGAATTCACTGAGCTCCTGAGAGCGACCCATTCTTTCACAAATGTTTGTAAAAACAGTCTGCATGCCTAGGTGCTTGAATTTATACACCTGTGGCCATGGAAGTGATTGGAACACCTGATTCCAATAATTTGGATGGGTGAGCAAATACTTTTGGCAATATAGTGTATTTTAAAACATTTATTGCTAACCATATAATGACAGGATGGGCTTTTTTTTAACACCAGATGTCAGTGCTATTGGCCTAACACACACTGACCTCAACTGGAAGAACCCTGCGTCACATTTTTGGTGTGACTTACATGCAGTACCCACTTTATTGATCCAACTGCTCGTTATTGCAAATTTTTAATCAGCCAATCAAATGGCAGAAACCCATTGTATTTAGGCACGTAGAGATGGTCGAGACGATCTGCTTTATTTCAAACTTCAGAATCAGAATGGTCTGAGTCTGACAAGCATGTCTGAGTTTTTCAGAATCATGATTTTCTTCCTCTGTTGATTTTTCCAACTGCCTGATAGTCCTCCTTTGGTTCTCACGCTATGTCATTTGTTCTCAATAAGCTTTGATAATTCCTTCTCAGAATCTGACCCTTTTTTGTTTTGATGGTATAAGACTTTGGTCTTACTTAAATGACATAAATTGCAATTGTTAGAAAATAATCTGTGTTGCCATTGCTACTGACAACTTTTTGTAATCTTCGAGTTGCATCATCTCTGTTGCAGCATTTACTACAGTGAGATTCCACTCAACACACGGAATATCTTGTTGTAAGACAAAGTGTTTATTCTTAAAACATATTAAAAACCGACAAATAAACAATAATTATTATCTATGCATTGTACAATGAAATGCACGTTTGTTAATGTAGCAACTCAAAGGGGATGAAGCCATTGTCTCCAAAACAAGAGCAGTTTTGATATTTTCAAAATAAAGCAACTTTATTAATAATTACTGTATAATTGTTAAATTTTGGATTTTCCGTTGTCCACTTCAGACTTATCTAGGACACTTAGAGGTGGTCAGAGATGGCAAAAGTACTCACTTTCCGTACTTAAGTAAAAGTACAGATACTTGTGTTAAAAAATACTCTGGTAAAAGTGGAAGTACTGATTAAACTTCTTTACTCAAGTAAAAGTAACAAAGTACAGGCTTGTAAATTTACTTAAAGTATAAAAGTAAAAGTAGAAACCACTTTTTTCATGCCGTTGCCTACATTTTAAACGGATGTCTGCCAATAGGACTAGATCTCCGTTGTGTTCATTTTCAATCATCTCGTCGTCCATACTACTATGCTAACGCCACCGCCACCAAGCTGCAATGATTTGCCGCGAATGAATACCGCCGAATCTGTCGATTCATCTTGTAGTGGTGCGTCAAATGCAACGTAGATTCCCATCCAATTAGATTGAATTTGGTATTGATGACGTGAAAAATAATGACGGTAACTGGAGCTGGAGATCGGCCTGTTTTCCAGTGTAGTCCTGTTTCTCTGACCGTGACTGAGTGGATGTGCTCTCTTCATCCTCTGACATGGGAGCTGGCTCGGAGCTCGTCTGACTGGCTGTGTGTTTCCTGGACAGGACCGCCTTTTACAGCTGCTTTTTGTGTCTCTGCTTCTGTCTCCTTGAACCCCAGTGGGCCTCAGCAGATGGCCGCTCACACTGAGCCTGGTTCTGCTGGAGGTTTCTTCCTGTTCAAAGGGAGTTTTTCCTCTCTACTGTCACTACAAGCATGCTTAGTGTGAGGGATTGTATTTGAGTCAATGAGTCAATGCAATTCACTGGTTTTCCTTAGATAGAAAACTTTGTATCAATTTGACTGTATGATCTGGTTGAACTGTAAAGTGACCTGAGATGACATGTATTGTGAATTTGGCGCTATATAAATAAACTGAATTGAATTGAATTAACTCCATTGAAAGGATTCAAAACTAAAGTAACGAGACAATTTTTTAAAATGTAAGGAGTAGAAAGTACAGATATTTGTGTAAAAATGTAAGGAGTAGAAAGTAAAAAGTTGCCATAAAAATAAGTAGTAAAGTAAAGTAAAAATATCAGAAAAATCTACTTGAGTACAGTAACGAAGTATTTGTACTTCGTTACTTCCCAGCTCTGGAGGTGGTTCAGACCAAGAATTTCAAAGGCTCTCGTTTGGACTGCACAGACTACAAACTCTATAAAACCTAAAGTCGGGTGACCATATTTTCATTTGGGAAAACCAGGACACCTTGGGGGCGTAGAGATGTCTGTGACTTGCACTCCCTTAACACAGGCCTACGTAATCCTACAATAACATGATATTTACAGTTGATTTATTAAAAATGCTTTTCAGTAAAAGTCAACAGCAATAACTCCAATTACAAATGATCATTTTATTCAAAATGTATTTATTAAAAATGCTTAACGATTCCTGTAATCATTGAATAGCACAATGAAAGAAATAATGTGTCATCTAAACATCCCTCACTTAACAATAAAAGTTAACAATAACTCTCAACTACCAATAACACATGATACTCAGCCTTAGTAATGAACGAAATAATGTCTGTTCTGCTGGCTATTGGAAAAAATAAATGAACAAATGAGCTAATTAAGAAAAAATACCTCTTGTGTAGCAAAAATAACTCAAAATGTACCAAAAACGAACAAACATATCAATAGACTATCTTTCCTTTCGGTGTCCAGGTGGCTTTTCAGATCCCTTGCACCTCCATTGGACACCGAGACATATGTGCCTGCTTTGCACACTGTGCATAAGGCCTCACATTTGTCTCGATCCGGTCTGAAAGCGGGGAAACTCTTTTGTAAATTGTCGGTAAACATATATTTGCGCTCTTGCATGTTGATGACGCGGCTCAGGGATTAGGTCACACGCAACGCCGTGCGCAGTGCCCTAGTGCCTGTAAATTTAATGGTCCAATGAAGGTAATTTAAAAAACAGGACATTTCCTCACTTTCCAAAAAAAACCGGGACATGTCCTGGGAAATACGGACGTTTGGTCACCCTATTTAAAGTCCATCCACTCATTAGGGCCCAACATTCATACTCGAAATGTAATATTACGCCTCTTGCAAGACAAGAAAATACTTCTATGATCTTCTCTTGAAAAGAGTTTAGTTTTTCTCCACATGAATGTTTTGAAAAATATATTTGGTGTAAAACAAAACTCAAAAGCAACACACCCACAGAAAAGAATGAGGATGGGTCTCCAAAGGCTTTATTCCTTGTCAGTGTGAAGTCGTTACACTCCTGCAGTGCTTACTGTGGAGTACTCCTGTGTTAACCCAGGCAAGAAAGCTATTGAGCTCTCACCACAAGCACACAACAGCAGAATTAGGATTCACAGAGCGTGGCTTTACAGGTACTCTTCCAAATGACTCCACAGAGCCCTTCAGGCTACTGTCAGCTAAAACCCTCAAAGGACAAAAACAACTAATATGCTTTTGGTGTTTTACAGCACCAGAGCAGATGGATAAGATATGGATTACACTGACAGTAAGTCAATAAAACCCAATACCTGGGTTTGCGCCGGATTAGTCAATTGTTTCTTTGCTCCTTTTAATAATTTTGCCTTGTGATCCCTCACGTATCTGTTCTCCACAGAGCTGCAAACCAGACTATGAAACGACGCTCGTAGGTGATTGCCTGTCAAGTCACGGTAAACAGAGGATGCTCTTTCTAAAGCAAAAGCTCTTCACTTGCGTCGGCCCACACAAATCTTTTTTTATTGCTCCCCTGCCACATGTTAGACGTCCGTTTGCTTTAGCTCTGATATATGCACCCACGTCCCGCTCACAGGCCAGCTTTGGTTACAATTAACCAACGCTCCATGCAAAACCAGGGTTCAGCAATTAAACGGCATCCAATCAAATTTGCGTGACAAGCAGACGCCTTTCATCGCAGCAGGGATCCAGGCGGCTGCTCACAGCCCACCTGCCCGGAGCTCTGTGTCTGAGATGGTCTGGAATAGCTAATTAGGCAGCGCCGCTTCCAGGCTTCCAGCACGGGACACTCAACGCCCATCCCAGGACGTTCAAAAATTCCACTTGATCTCGTCATCAAGCCTCACCACGCTTTATTTTTCACGTATCAGCATTTATGCTTTTGATCCCTCATCAGCCTAGACAGAGGAGAGAGACAAGCTGTTTTGGTGTGTTTAACGGAGTTTCAGTCGAGTTTGCCAGCACCTGCTGTGCACATCACTCCACATGCTTTTCAACTGCATTCCCAATGAGGGAGGAGGAAGAAGGAGGAGGAGAGGGGGGAGGTGGTGGGACTGAGGCAACAAAACATCTTCTTTTGTAAATGGTGGACTCGTCGCTGTTCATCTGTGTTTAAGCTGCTTGTCATGTTGTTGAGAGAATGTTCAGGAGGTGATGGGCTGTACCTCCATCGCTTGAAGCTGCAGGAAGCGCACTTCAAAGAGCACGTCTATGCTGGGAGGCTCCTTTGGCATGCTTTTGTTAAAAGCAATCCATTTTTTGCTGTTATTCCAGGTTTAGTTTAAGCACAAATAAAGGAGGGGGAGTATTATTTTACCACCCTATTGATGAATATTTAAATAATGAAACAAAAGAAGTAGGTATACTCGCCTCTTGTTCACCTGGAAACAGTCAAAAATCTTATTTGTCTCAATATCTCAAGGGTGAACTTCTTAGTTCTCTCACGGCTGGAAAAAAAATTTGCAAACAAATATAGCACCTCTTTCCTCTTAAGTATTATTCACTTTAGAACCATAAACCTTAGTATATGTGCTTGGGATTTTAAGTGATATATATGGAAAAATACAGAGTTACCCACCACTGCAAAGAGGAGGAAAATGAAAAATTATTTTAAAAAATGCTTTATTGAAAAATTAAGTATAGTGTGACATGCATTAGTACACTATTTTATATCTCATTAAATATAAGCCAGCTCCAGTAATAGTGCCTTTATGGACTGGAGCAGCAGGTAATATTATAGGAGAAAGAGAATACAATGCAATACAATAATCCTTCTTTGTCCTAACGTGAAGGAAATTCGGATGTTTTCAGGACAAAAGGAAGGGAATAAGTTTACCACAGAAAAGAGATGAAATGCTGTTAACAAAAAGACATAGGCTACTTAAATCAAGTGAAAGGTGATAAGGCAAATTCAAAACTACAAATGCCTAAAAACAAATCAGAGGCAACTGGACTTTCGCTAATTTCAACACCTATGCAAGAGCCTTGGATGAATTCTGTTGGTTCGCATATGGAGCAAACTGTAGTTGTGGGGCTGATATTTTAAGCCACATGGAGGTCAATTCTCCTAAGCACAAATTCAGATGCAAGACCCAACTGTCATTCTCCTAGATTGTCATAGTCTGCTGTTCTGTAGGGTTATGTGTCTGATCACTTGAATCATGATGAGTATGCTTGTGTTACTTCTTTGGAATGAGTTTCAGTACTGAATTATAGATCATTCGAAGCTGAAATGCATCCTCCCCCAATTTTCAGTGATGCTTTCAAAATGACAATATGAGAAAAGTTGTCTAAGTCTAATATATATATATATAAATATATATATATATATATATATATATATATATATATATATATATATATATTATATATTAGGGGTGGAACAGTTAACAAAATTGGTTAATGGTTTGGTGGTCACGGTTTTCGGTTCGGTATATGTTGATTGTTACGAAATCCCATAAAAATTGATTAACTTAATGAAAAAATCCCAAAAAATTAATTAATTATTTTTAATGATCCGCTGAAACCCTGGATCATTTCCGCATGTTTTGAATTTAATCATCTCACGCATGCCCTCTACGATCTCCAAGGAACTCAGAGTGGAGCGGACGGGAGCCACAGGCGGTCTGGAGCGCAGCGGGGCGGAGCGCTGTTGGAGTATGTGGGATTTCGGGGTTAGCCTGACATGTTGGTCGTGTTGCTGTTAGCATAAACAAAACACGTTGCACAATGCTTGCATGCTGTTGCACTTTTATCCACAACTTTCTTTCCGCCGTCATCGTAGGTCACTCTAAATGCAAAGTGGTCCCATACAGCAGACCTATAAAGTGCTGCTGGCGCATCTTCCAACTCCTGTTCTTTCCCACTCGCCATACCCACACAATTCTCAACAACAACTGTTTTTTTTTCTGCTACACCCGGCTACGCTGCTTTGCTTCTTCTTCTTCTTGTTTGCTACTGGTGGTTGGCTTTGGTCGCAGTACCGCCACCTTCTGCTCTGGAGTGTAAACGCTTCGCCTATGAGAAAATGGAGCAGCGCATGAACCGAACAAAACACACGCAAACCGAACCGAGACAGTCGAACCGAACGGTTCGGACGGTTTTCATAAACCGTTCCATCCCTAATATATATATTTACATAGATAGATATAGATATATATTTACATATATATATATATATATATATATATATATATATATATATATATATATATACATATATATATATATATATATATATATAGAGAGAGAGAGAGAGAGAAATATATACACAGGAAAGGGAGGCAGACAGGGAGCACACCACACTCAACACAAATGGGAATTATTAGTTCATGCTTTATTCAGTTAGCATGTCTGCAAGCTGAAGTTTGTTAATATGCAGCGCTTTCCATAAGTCAGACAGGGCATCTCACCCTTGATGCTTGAAAGAACCCTCTGAACCCGCCTCTCTGTTTAGCTTTTCAATTCTGACTTTCTCCCCACAACTTTTCCTTCTCACACCAAATAAGTTTAAAAAGGTATTTTATCAAGAGAAAACAAATACCGGTAAGTCCTTAAAGACAAGGAATCGGCTCACAGTCGGCAAGCTAAAATCCCCCCTCCCCAACCCGTCCAATCTCTTTAACGTCTTCCTGCACTGTGCAAAAAAGCATATGTTGCTCCTCAAAACTGGGGGGTTCATCAGTCATGACATACCATTAGTGCTCAAAAGGCCAATTAGGAAATCCTACAAGGCACTCAGAGTCACTAAACGGCAGACTTCGATTGGAGTTTGACCTCGCCATGATTTGCGTGCACAGCTAAGCATCAAATAATAGATAAAAGATCTTTAACGTAATTACGCCTTAATGGACAGTAAAGCCACGCTGTCAAAAATTGATATTCAGGCTGAGATGGCATTTAAGCAGACATGGCATGGCACATTTATTTCCACGTCAAAAGGAGACCATGAAAGGGGAGGACAGATAGAGGAGTAAATGTTCTCGGATATGATCGGCTCCATTCTTTAAAAGACAGTCTCTCATAAGGCAATTGTGGACCTAGTGCCAGCTAGATTAATTGCTGTGAAAATACCCCTCCTCCCTAACCCTTTCATATTTAATCATATCGTTGATATTCTGTTGACAAAGCCGGATGAAGATCATTTCCACCACTGTCACTTCTACTGGCCATATTAGCTCCCGTGTTGACCAACTGTTTCAAGGTGACCCCCAGTAACTGTGGTCAGTGTGCTGCATTAAGCAGCATACTTTTTTGTAAAGTCAGCCCCATTAAGTCGGGGATAATTGTGTGTGTGTTCTCCATGGTGAATATTTGATCTGCTGTTTGCCCTTTGCTGGCCACACAGTGCCGAATAATGGCTGTCTTTGAGCGGCACAAGGCAAAACGGTCCGCTCCTTCGGCCTCAGTAAGAGGCCAACCCAATTACTCTATCAATTATTAATTCATCATAAAGGTCGTCCCTTTGCTCCATTATCCACAGCAGTCTGGGCATGCCAATGTCATGAGTGTTAACGGGGCCTTCTGGTCAAAAACCACCCAGAAAGAGAACTCAAAAGGCTCTTCACAGGACTTTCTTTACTATCAGGAACACTGAAGATCCAAATGTTCATGCAAATTCTGCAATTTTAATATAAGTCTATGGGTTTATTTAGTATAATAATTGGTGAAGATTAGCATATCATTAATAGCTAATTTAAAAGGTCTTCATGCCCCAATAAATAAAGTTAACATGTTGCCAGCAGCTGCAAATAATAAAGAAAAATCAATTGGTCAATAAAAAAAACAACACCATCTCTTTAAATTATGTAATACATTAACCCTTTAAAGCCCGATCCAAGAATAAAACAAAACAGAAAATTACTTTTTTTTGGTTTGAAGTCCTTATTTGATCTTTTAACAAAACATGTAAAAAGAAAAAACAAAAATACATTTTTTATATAAATAATTTATTAGTATGCGATAAGTCAAAATTATTTTTTGTGTAGTCTTCTGCCCTCTGTTATCAGGTATATCTGATTGTGTAAAATAGGATTTTGAGCAAAGTTTTTACCATTAAATTATGAAAAAGGTGTCAGACGCAAAACATTTCAGAAACCATATGTATCAAATATGATACATTTGGCATTATAGGGTTAATGACATTTTAGTGCCATAGTTTGAATTTATGATTTCTTTATCGAAGGTGCATAGTCACATCTTATCCTTAAAAAAACCCCACCAAAAACCAATTCATTATGATAAATAATGTTAGATACCCAGAGGCGTCTTTCCAATATAGTTTTTATAGTCTTTTTTTAGCCTAAATAGAATTTCAGAACTGGAATAGGCAGCATCAACAGGCGTGAGACAAAGAACGGCTTCACTTTCACTGGTGTCAGTATAAATGAAGATGTTCACTCACGTGTGTATCAGCTTTTCTACTCTGAACATCTTGGCAGATTTGGATTCGACTTTAGTAAACACCATCCCTCAAAGTTGATTGTTGATGCTGTATGAGTCATAGACCTCTCATAATCAAATATTTTTCTACATTTTATCCCACTGGATCTTTGACTTTTCTTTATCATTTCACAATATTAAGCATTTAAGCTAAGAAAGCTAAAAGTTCCTTTTAAAAATGTCCCATCCCTTCCACCGTCCCCGAATTTGTCACATTAAAACAAAAAACATGAATTGAATATGTTTGCATTTCATGCAAAGATCATCACAAATCAGTATTTGTAATTATTCATTGGAGAATAGCTCAAGCTCAGTCAGAGTAGATGGACAGCATCAGTATACTGCAGTTTCAAAGCTTTGCCACAAATTTTCATATGGATTTAGGTCTGAACACGGAGGTTTTGATTTTGATTGTGGTGCTTTGTTAGTTGGTTAACAAGATTACAGAAAAAGCCATGGTTACAAGTTAATTCAATTCAATTCAATTCAGTTTATTTATATAGCGCCAAATTCACAACACATGTCATCTCAAGGCACTTTACAGTTCAACCAGATCATACAGTCAAATTGATACAAAGTTTTCTATCTAAGGAAAACCAGTTGATTGCATTGACTCATTGACTCAAATACAATCCCCCACACTAAGCATGCTTGTAGCGACAGTGGAGAGGAAAAACTCCCTTTTAACAGGAAGAAACCTCCAGCAGAACCAGGCTCAGTGTGAGCGGCCATCTGCCGAGGCCGACTGGGGTTCAAGGAGACAGAAGCAGAGATACAAAAAGCAGCTGTAAAAGGCAGCCCCGTCCAGGAAACACACAGCCAGGCAGACGAGCTCCAAGGCAGCTCCCATGCCAGAGGACGAAGAGAGCACATCCACTCAGTCACGGTCAGAGAAACAGGACCACACTGGAAAACAGGCCGATCTCCAACATCTATTAACAAGGGTGTTGATAGAAGCAGCACAGCTGATGTTTTTTTCCAGGATGACGTCACAGCCAAACAGGAACAGACGAGGCAAAGCTACTCTGAGGAAAAGCAGAGAGAGCAGAAGGTTAGAGATTGAACTAACAGATTCTGCAGAATAGGAGAACAGAGAGAGAATGAAGCAGAATGATGAAATGGGGGTCCCTATGTCCTCCAAAAGTCTAAGCCTATAGCAGCATAACTATAGAGATAGCTCAGGATAACCTGAGCCACCCTAACTATAAGCTTTATCAAAAATGAAAGTTTTAAGCCTAGCCTTAAAAGTAGACAGGGTGTCTGCCTCACGGACTAAAACTGGTAGTTGGTTCCACAGGAGAGGAGCCTGATAACTAAAAGATCTGCCTCCCATTCTACTTTTAGAAATTCTAGGAACCACTAGTAAACCTGCAGATTGAGAGCGAAGTGCTCTGTTAGGAACATAAGGAACAATCAGATCTCTGATATAAGATGGAGCTTGGCCATTTAAGGCTTTATATGTGAGAAGGAGGATTTTAAATTCTATTCTTGATTTAACAGGAAGCCAATGAAGAGAAGCCAGGATAGGAGAGATATGATCTCTCTTTTTCATTTTCATTAGAACTCTGGCTGCAGCATTTTGGATCAGCTGAAGGCTTTTAACTACAGTTTGTGGACTTCCTGATAGTAAAGAATTACAATAGTCCAGCCTTGAAGTAACAAATGCATGGACTAGTTTCTCAGCATCACCCCTGGACAGGATATTTCTAATTTTTGCAATGTTCCTCAGATGAAAGAAGGAAATTCTAGAAACCTCTTTGATATGGGATTTAAATGACAGGTCCTGATCAAAAATAACACCAAGATTTTTTACTTTATTATCTGAAATCAGTTTAATCCCATCCAAATGAAGTGACTGGCTAATCAGTTTCTTTTTCAGAGACTCTGGTCCAAAGACTATAACTTCTGTTTTGTCTGCATTCAGAAGCAGAAAATTAAGAGTCATCCAGGTTTTTATGTCTTCAAGACATGCCTGTAATCTATGTAATGGGTTAGCTTCATCTGGATTTATAGACAGATATAGCTGGGTATCATCAGCATAACAGTGGAAATTAATCCCATGCTGTCTAATAATTCTACCAATTGGGAGCATGTAAAAAGTAAAGAGAATTGGTCCTAGCACTGATCCCTGTGGTACTCCACAGGTAACCTTTGAGCGTGTTGAAGATCTATCATTAACATGAACAAACTGAATTCGATCAGATAGATAAGATTCAAACCAGTCTAGTGCTGTTCCTTTAATTCCAACAAAATATTCAAGTCTTTCTAAAAGAATATTATGGTCAACTGTATCAAATGCAGCACTAAGATCCAACAGGACGAGCACAGATACAAGTCCATTATCTGAGGCCATGAGAATATCATTAGTGACTTTCACCAGAGCTGTTTCAGTGCTATGATGAGCTCTAAAGCCAGACTGAAACTCTTCAAAAAGTTCATTATGGTGGAAGTGATCGCAAACTTGTTTGGCAACTACTTTCTCAAGAATTTTGGATAAGAAAGGAAGATTGGATATAGGTCTATAATTGACCAAGTCATCTGGGTCAAGAGACGGTTTCTTAAGCAGAGGTTTAATTACGGCAATCTTAAAAGCTTTAGGTACATATCCCTGTAACAGAGATAGATTAATCACATCTAAAATGGAGGAGGAGATCAAAGGGAATACCTCCTTAAATAACCTGGTTGGAACTGGATCTAACATACAAGTTGAAGGCTTAGATGAAGACAATAATTTTGCTAATTCAGAGAGTTCAACTGGATCAAAGCAGTCTAAACCCGGTTCAGATTCCATGACTACCTCAGGTACAATCGCGGATAGAGGAGTGCTTATGATCTTATTTTTAATAAGATCAATCTTATTTATAAAGAATCCCATAAAATCATTGCTGCTAAGAGCAGGTGGAATGGACGGTTCAACAGAGCTATGGCTCTGGGTGAGTTTGGCAACTGTATTAAAAAGAAATCTAGGATTATTCCTATTCTCCTCTATTAATGAGGAGAAGTATGCTGCTCTTGCTTTACAAAGGGTCCTCTTATACAGCAGTAAACCATTTTTCCAGACTAGGAAGGACTCTCGCAGGCCTGTGGAGCGATATTTTCTCTCCAGTTTCCTAGCATTTTGCTTCAAAGTACGCAGCTCTGCATTAAACCAAGGAGCAAGCTTTCTATTTTTAACGGTTTTCATTTTCAAAGGAGCTGCGTTGTCTAAGGCAATACGCAGAGAACTAGCAACCCCCTCAACAAAATCATCAACCTGTGAAGGGGAATAAGCTAAGCTTTTGCACTCTGCAGCACTGCTCAGTGACACAGAGCAGAGAGAAAGTGAAGCAGATTCTTTAAAATTTATAACTGCACTATCTGATAAAGATCTACTAAAATTGAACCTTCTTTTGGGGGAGGAGAACTCTGTTAAAGTAATCCTGAAGGTTATTAGAAAGTGGTCAGAGAGGACAGGGTTGTGAGGAAATACTGTTATTTCTTCACATTCTATGCCGTATGTCAGCACAAGATCCAAAGTATGAAGATGAGAATGCGTGGGACTATTCACATTTTGAACAAAGCCAATAGTGTCTGAGATAGCATTAAAGGCTGCTCTTAAGCTATCGCCTTCAATGTCAGCATGGATGTTAAAATCTCCCACTATGATGACCCTGTCAGTATTTAATACCAAATCAGAAAGGAACTCTGAAAACTCATCTAAAAATTCAGAGTAAGGACCTGGTGGACGATACAAAGTTACAAAAAGAAGAGGTTTTCTTGCCTTGAAATTTGGATCAGGGAAATTAAGGGTTAAATGTTCAAAAGAGTTGTAGGAATTAATTGTTTTGGGAGTAATCAGTAAGTCAGACTCGAAGATTGTTGCTACTCCTCCTCCTCGCCCAGAACTTCTGGGGATGTGAAAATTTAAATAGCTTGAAGGAGTTGCCTCATTTATGCTCACATAATCCTCTTGCTGCAGCCAGGTTTCTGTAAGGCAAAACAAGTCAATGTGATTATCACAAATCAAGTCATTAACTAGTAGACTTTTAGAGGAAAGCGATCTTATGTTAAACAGACCGCATTTAATTGTTTTAACTTTTTCCCCAATTGGAGTTATTTTGATTTTAATTAGATTATCATGATTTACTCCTTTGGGAATCTTTGCTAATTTATTAGATTTTGGTCGTGGGCAAGACACTGTCTGGATGGAGTAAAGAGTAGGTAACAGTAGAGAAGCTGCAGAGATGTGTGTTAAACTACAACTCTGCTTCCTGGTCTGCACCCTGGGTGGTCAGGGTTTTGGAGGACTAATAAATGTGGCCAGATTCCTAGAAGAAGAAAGTTAGAACCAGTTAAATTCTGAAGGGACTCTAGCTTCTACTCTGGACAGATGTTAGTCAATTTAAGCTAGCCTATGGCTCTCTGTGGTGCTTAAGTTCGGTTTGTTGGTTTCTTTGGTTGGTTAACAACGTTATGAAGAAATTGGATTGCTATAAAAATTTGTATTACTTTGTCCAACTTACAACCAATTAAAGTTTGGTGGTAATTCATATCATAATGCTGGATAAGGAATTTTTAAAAGGATTCCTTATGATTGTGAAATAGGGTACGGTTTGCTTTCAAGTTAAGATATGTTGCTTCAATGACATAGATGTGTTCACCAGTGGTTTTGGAGCTGGATATCCGTTTTTGCTCAGTCTTTATCGGTGACTCATGAGCACTGACCATCAGTAAGGCCAGAGAGGTCTGCGGTGCTTTAGATGTTGTTCTGGAGTATTTTGTAATCTCCTGGATGAGTCACCGATGAGTGTCTCAAGGAATTTTCTGAGGTCAGCAGATCCTTCAAAGCTCCCTTTTTGTTGTGTTTCTCTGGAGTCCCAACCCAGAGATATTGCTTTGTTACTCTTTCAATAATAATTTGATGTATGTCTTTAACTTTGCTCCTTAGTTTCTTAAAATCAGGGCATTGTATTACTTGTTCAGACATTTAGCCAACTCCAAGCCGTCAGAAAATGATACAAACTCTTAAAAGTTCGATTAATGATATATATCATCATTATCTACTGTAACAGAGTTGGCATCTACTCACATTGTGCCAGCGGGGGTTTGGAAAGTGTTTACCCCCAAATAATAAATACAAAAATCAGTATTTTAAAAAGTTTTTTTGATTTTATCAGGTTGATCTTTCTCTAAATTTGGGAAAAAATATTCAATCATTTAATTGTGACTACAGAAAAAAATGTACGACAGAGAATGTCTTTTACCGGACTATAGTCCAGCTGATTTTTGGAAATCACCTGCATGTCAGATATAAACATTTATTTAACAGCTACAGCAAGTGTGTCATTACATTGCACGATTCATCAACCTTAGATTATGGGCTTTTTGCACTGCCAGGTTTCCTCACGGAGGCGAAGCACATGGACAAAACAAGAAGATGGATCCACTTGCTGCATGACCGGTGGCAGGTTTGTTGTCCTGAATTGTTACATGTCGGTGCCGGCGGAGCAGTGGCCAGTGTTAGATGTGTTGTCTGCTCTGACCTTTAGTTAATGGTGCTGGTTCTCCTTTGCAAAGGTCACATTTTACATTTCAACCAATCACCGCTCATTGCATTAACCGTCTGCCCGCTGGTGACAGAATGAAACAGGCCCCTGTGGAAGATCAAAATACAGCATGTTGCATCAGGGACCGTCCCACATGTAATGATGTGTTCGGCATGTGATGAGGTGATGGTGATAATCAGTTTCATGGTGGATTTGATGGCATGGTGTGATGTGACCTTTGCGATGCTGAAATGTATCTGGGTTAAACCGCAACATCAATATTTATGATAATAACATATAGGGGTGTTATTACCCTCTCTGTCACCTGTATTTACACGGTAACATCAAACACTGGAGAGGAAGCTCTATGACGATCATCAGCAGGGTTTTAGCACCCTGAAAGGTAGAGGTGACTCTTCAGCTATAAAGTTAAACTAGCAAGCTTTGGTTGATTTAAAATTGACAAAACTGTTCTGATTAAATTCCATTATTAGCAATATTAGCATGAACTGCATAACTGAATGAGATTATCAGTAATTATTCACATTAATTATACTTTAAGGCCACAGATCACGGGAGAAAATAAAAAGAAAAAAGAACCATTTATGAATATGATTTGCTTTTAATTTGTTTTCTTTTAAAGATAATGAATCCCAAACAGCATTTTTATTTCCGTTTCTTTTTCTGTGAAGTATTTACATGAGCAAACTTTTCTTTTCCTCTTGTACTGACAGCTTGTCTCACCGTGGTGACTTTATGGAGGAAGACAGGTATGTTATAAATGGCCTTGAACACATTGCAGTTGTTATCTTAAAGATTATGCGTCCTTTGTAAAGAATGGTGTCAGAGGCATCATTTGGTCATGATATAAGAAAGGATGTACGTTTAGGAGAACAAGACCCATTGATCTTTCTCAGATCATTTCCCCTTAGCCTGACAGCACATTGGGGGCATTTTGATTCAGTGTGGCTCACTGTCAAGGCGATGTAGGAAAAAGAAATATGTTTATGAAGAAAAAAAACACTGCTTTTTATCAAAGTTTGGACACAATTTAGGAGGACAGTCGGCAAAAGGTGGAAGAAACAACATGTAAAATTCCTCACAAACCTTATGGACATTTTCTGTTACCATTAAAATCTCAGTGTATTCTCATTATCAGTTCGTATGAAATCGTATGAAAGGTTTTGCACAGTATTTCGTAGATTTTTGGTGTTCTTTTCGTCGTATTTCATCGTATTTTTCTTGCCTCGAGACAAGATATCAGTGCGCATGCGCATACAATTTAACATACAGTTAACCCTAACCCTAACATACAAAACAGCAAGCAACCTAGTGAGAGACATCATGAAGTAATTATTGCACTGTCGAAAGCTCCTCCGTCCCAGTTTTACGTCCGTCCGCTGATCTGCTTTTTTCGTCTGGCTATGTTTTTTCGAGGAAAAAGGTCAAAAACCCACGAAATACTGTGCATAACTTTTCGTACGATTTCATACGAACTGATAATGAGAATATGTTGCATGCAGTGTTGTATGTTGAAAATCTTTAGTGCATTTGGTTAAGTAAAAAGGAAATACAAAGTTTTGCTTTCTTAAAAAGAGGGAAGAAGATTTTAGATAGTTTTCAAGATTATTTTGTTTCATAGAAATAATCTGAAAGGTGTGGTGTGTATTTCTATTTAGCAAATGTTTTGAGCTATACAGCTATAGCTCAGTCAAAACAGAGAGCAAGTTTCATGTAAACATCACTTGTCATTCATTGTCTTTGATTCACTGTTGATTTCAGGTAGGGACTTGGAATAGGCCATTCTGACAAAGGAACAAGCTTGTTTCTTGTATACCTGACTGCATGTTTTAGGTTGTTGGCCTGCTGGAAGGTACACATTCAATCCTTAAGTCTTAAGTCTTTGCAAACTTTAACAGATTTTCTTCTGGGATTGGATTTATCTCTGTAATTCGTCTTCCCATCAACTATGACCAGCTTCCCTCCTCTCACTAAAGAAAAACATTCTTTTTGCATCACCACAGTGTTTTACATGCAGTCTACAAGGTTCAACTTTTGTTTCATCTAACAAGTACGGTTTTTCCACATAGATGCTGTTTTCTACACGCTCTAAACAGGACTTGTTATCATTTTCTTACAGTAGTAGCTTTGTTCCTGTGCGTCTTCCATGAAGGCCAGATGTTTATGGCATAATTATTAGTTGTCCTGATAACAGGCTCTACCACCTGGGCTGTCGATCTCTTCAGTTCTTCAAGTCCTCTTATGTGCTTTTTGGCTGGTTTCTGACCAAAGCTCTTTTTGCAATGATTTTCAAAGTGTTATAATTTTCAACAAACTTCTGAGGCCTTGAAAAAATATTTTGACCAAAAGTTAAATCACATACAGAGGTCTATCTACTAATTAGTGACTTCTGAAAGCACCTAGTAGCAATGTAAATACAAACAAGTGAAAAGTACAAATCTAACCCTTCCTCTCCGCATTGATTCACCACGTTTTTTTTGTTTGTCCAACTAAGTATGCAGAAGTTTTTGGTTGCAATGTGAGAAAATTCTTTAAACGGGGTCAATATTTTGCAAAGAAGCAAACACAAAGTCATCAGAGGAGGAGATTAAAACAGAGCCTGTTGGTATGCATGTTTGTCTAAGTGTGTGCTGGAAAACGCTGACTGGAAAACCTGTGGGTTTCTTCTGGAGCTTACAAAGCCACAAAAGCATGCAATGATTGAGTCTGTTGAGCTGGCTCAATTGCTTCTTAGGGCACAAATACCTACACACTTGCACACAAACACATGTCCAATCACATGCTCCCAGGGACCTCTATAGTCACATGTGTATTAATACTGGTAAATTGTTTATCTTTAATATAATCCCTCCAGTTAAAGAAACTTCTCCTGCATTTCTATTGGACTAAATTCTTAATAATCACTTAGGATATGGATTTGAGAGATCAAATCTAAAAAAAGCATATGTTGGAAATTAGGGACAATGTAGGACACACGCAGCTTTTGCAGCTGAGCATTTCTTTTGCGACTCACTTTGATAGTGTTGTATCACATCGAGCTCATCCTTCTATCAAAGTGAAAAATAACTTCATAAAAGCTCTCTGAGAATAACCTGTCAGTGGCCTCACCTTGTTAGAAAATGTTTTTGTTTTAGTTTTTGATAACTTGCCTTGTCTGTAAACATAGTTTCTGTTAGGAATCAGGTTTGTGTGGGTTGTGTTTTTGTTTGTTTTTCCTCCACCACCAGGTGGCGCCTGGTTCTCATTGACCTTCTCACACACCTGCGGATGGCTGCCTCATTACCGGAGGACTCTTAAGCTGCTGACTACCACTACCTCGACGCCAGAGTGTTTGCCAGTTTTGGGAAGTCATCCTGCAAACTAGATGTTGTGGACCTTCTCCCCCTGGAAGGATCGTCTGAGCTTCAAACTGAGCTGAGGATTCAAACTGGTGGTTTGGATCAACTTCTCCCAAAGGGATTGTTTGAGCTTCACACTGAGCAGGGTATTCATCTCCACAAGAAACCGTTCAAGTCCCATAGGAAATCTAAGTGGTAGTCAGCTCCTCCTTTCCTCAAGTACCACCGCGACCTGGGTAAACCCTGTCCGCCCTCTAACGAGCAAGTCAATTACTGGAACAACCCACATCGATTGGATTCAGGGAAAAGACACCTTTTCTGGAAATGTGAGTCCTGTAGCCTTTAATCCCTTACGCAAATCAAAGCTCAAATTTCCCACTGAGCCTGAACTAACCGCGGGATCTTCCCCTTCACTTTTCAGTCCCGGTTCGCCAGTGTTCAGAGCAGCACTGGACCCATTTCTACCAGTTCTCAATAAACATGTTAAACCTTCCCCTGTCTTTCTGTTTGGTTTTCTGCATGTAGGTCAGATCTTAGAATAAAATCATGACAGTTTCCATCATATTTTATAACTAGAAATGCACTCAGAGAACATAGAGCTCCGCTAAGCAGCACATTTTGCCCCATTTTATGACTAACACCTATAACTAAAACTTGCACATGCTGTGGGTCAATACCAAATTTTAATTAATGACTCCTTGGCATGAGTTGCACCTTTGGTAACAATTTCCTTAAAATCCTTTCATGAGATTAGAAAAAAGGCATAGCATGTGTCTGCAGCCTTTGGTGTTTGCTCTGCTCTCACCTTCTTCATTCGCTCTGCTTTCTTGTTCAGTCAGCAGATCGAGGCTTCGAGCGAGGCATGGCTCACCTTTACTGTGTTTTATATATATATATATATATATATATATATATATATAGGTATTAAAAAATTTTATTTATTTTTTTTAGATTTACGATCTTTTTTCTAATTTGATCTTGTCGAATGCAGGACGTACTTTTTACTTTTGGAACAGCCGGACAGCTAATAAAATTGCTCTACTGTGTGTTTGTTTCCAGCCCCCTTTACCCTGATACTTAAAAATTTTAATCAATACAAGCAATTAAAGTTAGTCCATATAAAGAAATTGTTTATGCCAGTGTTTTAAGTATAAACCAAGCTGCTCTTTTAAGTCCTCCGATGTTTTAGCCATGTTAACCCTAAACGAGGTACACAGATTCACATCCTCATAGAAAATTCCTCAATCCATACTTATACGCTCAAACCCCTCAGTGTCTAGATGATGCTGTTTCCTATCTGAACTCAGCATGTATCTGCCTCTTTTTTGGCTAGAGGCAGATAAATCCTGGGCAGGTAACATATCCATCACTGTGAAACACACTATTGGTAATTATTTAAATCAAACATTCTACCTTGAAAGATTTGGGACTACAGGAGGACCTGGAGAGAACCCATATAGTATATACTAAGTGTTTAAAACCTAGCAATTACCTTTTAAATGTATTTTGTTGGGAGAATCATGCTGTGGGGATGTTCAGGGGAGCTGATAAGAGATTATGGGAATACTGAGTTAATTACAGACTCATTCTGGAAAGATGCGTGGTAATTCAATTCAATTCAGTTTATTTATATAGCACCAATTCACAAAACATGTAATCTCAGACAATTCAAACAGATCATGCAGTCAAATATATTCTAATTGACCCGAAAGCAATCCCTCCACCAATTATGCTTGTATCGACAGTGGAAAGGAAATCTCCCTTTTAACAAGAAGAAACCTCAAGTAGAACCAGGTGCAAACTTGGTAGAGAATGTAAAAGAGACAAACATGGAATATCAATCCAGCAAAGCAGCAACATCATTAGATATCCAGCATGTATTATCTGTAGCAGCAATTGAAAAAAACAATGTGTCTGTAGACAAAAGTTGCATCACCCTAACTCATCATACCCATAGTGAACAAGGTGGTGGCAACATCATGCTTTGGGATTAAAACCTAAATAAAGCTCTTCAATGATGCACTGACCTTACTTTATTTTGAGAGTAAGCTTTAAAGACATAAAAATATTTTTGTCTTTCAATGTGCAAAGCAGGAAAAGACATACCCTAAATGACATAATATTCAGTATTTAGGCAGGATAATATATTATTTTCCAAGGTGATTTACATTTTTAATATGGGCTTAGAGTATTACTTTACATAGGAGCTCTCAGAATCAAGTGACAGGCACGTTGCTAAACCATTTTTATGAATCTAATTCTTCCAAGAAAGAAGTATGCTTGCCTGTGTCTGTGTGTGTGTATGTGTGTATGTTTGTTCCTGTTCTCATTAGGATCCACACTGCAGGGCGCTGCTTCAATGTTGTTTCCTGTATAGCCCATTACTGCTACCTGCCCCGGGGTTGGAAGTTGAAGCCCGAGACAAACAACGAGCCGTGTGCAGTAAAATGCACCCAAGAGATTAGCGTGGCGAGGAAATCGCGCTGTGTAAAGAGGGGTGAACTTAAGGTTGAGTCAACCTGAGGCCACAATAAGCTGGTGTGGAGATTTGAAAGCAAAGCTTTTTTTTTAATATATGTGCAGGGCAGGTGACAATAGGAAGTGAGATATGTAATTCAATTCAGAAAATAGAGAAATACATTATTAAAATATAAGAGCAGAAAAGAGCAAACTTGCAAAAGCTTCACATGTGACACATGCACACAATTACAAGATACAGAAGCTGCATTTTCAGTTTTATTAAATGTGGTTGTTTAATATATATGCACCTATGTGAAAGATGCTATTTGATGTCTATTCAGCTGACAGGTAAACCAACTGACATGCTCACTGTGGTGCTTTTTGTTGCCTTTCATGCCCCTAAAGCTAGGGACACACTACATGACCTTCTAAGCCACAGGTGTCAAACTGGTTCCAGAAAGGGCCGTGTGGCTGCAGGTTTTCTTTCCAACCAAGCAATAGCACACCAGACTCCAGTCATCTCATCAAGTGAGTCCAATCTGAACATGATGACTAGATGAGATGACTGGAGTCTGTTTTGCTATTACTTGGTTGGAAAGAAGACCTGCAGCCACTTGGCCCTTTCTGGAAACAGTTTGACACCTCTGTTCTAAGCCATTAGAGATTTTCTAGAAAGACCAGTAGCATATCTTTAAATATTCCAAAAAACAATCCCCCAAATCGTTTTTTCTTTTGCCCTGCGATGGAGTGGCGACCTGTCCAGCGTGTATCCCGCCTCTGGCCTGTAGCTGGAGATAGGCACCAGCACCCCTAGCGGCCCCAGCTGGTATAAGGCGTCACAGAAAATGGATGGATGGATGGATGGATGGATGGATGGATGGATGGATGGATGGATGGATGGATGGATGGATGGATGGATGGATGGATGGATTTTTTTTTAATTCTCCAAATTCAATGACTGGAGACAAGCATCTTGATTTCCTTTAACCACTCTGTCTGTATTATTAGATTGAATCATCTCTTTGAAGTACCTTAAAATGACATTGTCAGGAATCCAGTTTGTGTGGTCTGTTTTATGTCTGTCTCTCCCTCCACCACCAGGTGGCGCCCTGTCCGTGTTGGTCCTCCCTGCACACCTGCAGCTCTTTGGTTCATTATCTGGAGGAGTACTTAAGCAGTGGACTGTCACTACCTCGACGCCTGAGTGTTTGCCAGTTTTGGGTACTCTAGCCATGCTTAGATTAGCAGAGTCTAACCTGAGTCTTTGTCTCTCTGAGTCTAACCTTGTTTTCTGTCTTTGTCTTTAGCAGGAAGTCCTCCTGCATACTGGATGTTTGGCCTTCTTCCCCTGGAAGGATTGTTTTAACGAGTTCACACTGAGCAGGTGAGAAACCTCCACATTTGCCGTTCAAGTCCCTCAAGGAATTCCAAGTGACAGTCCGCTCCAGTGCCCCTCGGGGTCCAAAGAATGTCTACCTGTCCATCCTTCAACATGTTCCCTCTTCTCTTCTGATCAACCCACACTCCGTGCTAGTGAGAGAAGAACCCCCCTAACGTGAGTCCCTCACTAGCATTTTCCCTACTGCATTCAAGATTCCCACAGTTCCTGTACTCACCTCTGTGAACTTCCCTCCTCCCTTTAAGTTCCGGTTCACCAGCCCTCTGAGTACACTGAGTTTCCTGAATCCAACCCCTGCTGGTTTTATCAATAAACCTGTCCAAACTGTTGCCTTGCTCTCTGAGTGGTTTACTGCATTTTTGGTCAGATCCTTAAATAAATCATGACAGACATGTTTTGAAGTATAGATAAACTGAACTAAAAACCATTCCAATCTACGCTATTTAAATAAGCAAACAGCGTGCTACTGGCAGCCTAGGAGTGACTGTAAAAAAATATGAAACAATGGAGAAAATAATGGCAATGATAATAATAAAAAAATAATAATATTTACAATAAATACTCGTAGAGCACACACCTCTGCCAAGCAACAAATGTTGCCCCAAATTATGTAGTCCACCTTTAGCTCTAAATATGTCAAGTATAATCCTAAAGTAACTATATGATTATTATAGAGTTGACTCCATTTCTTATCAGCTTGAGAGTTTGGAACATTTATTTAAGGTTATTTGTTGGTATGAAATGACTTTAAGTGCTATCCATATGCAATCCATACAAATGAAGCTTAAAAGAGAATTCAATCTGGAGGACTCTTATCAGCTTCACCTGAACCAAATGCGATGTCCCTCGTTCAGCTCCAGCCAATCAACTTGGGGGCCGCACCTTAACCAAAGACAATCATCTTTTAAAATTAGCTTCATTTAGCTCCTGGCCCAGCTTCTTTCTCGCTCACTCAAGCAAACTTTCACCCCTCTCCACCCTATCTCTCAGGATATTCTCAGTCCCACTCACCCTCTGGCTTTTTCCACCTCCAGTGTCCGGGCCCCAGGGGAGAACCACTCTAATCCTTTTCCTAGGTTACTCATCCAAGCAAATGTTGACTCACAGCATCAAAGTGTTCTGTCGGGGCCCGAGCGCAAAATTACTTATTTCATTTGTCATTGTCTGCTTCTGTCTCCTTGAACCCCAGTCAGCATCACCAGATGGCCGCTCACACTCAGCCTGATTCTGCTGCAGGTTTCTTCCTGTTAAAAGGGACTTTTTCTCTCCACTGTCACTGCATGCATGCTCAGTGCGTCAATGAGTCCTTGCAATCAGCTGGTTTTCCTTAGATTGAAACATTTGAAACAATCTGACTGTGTTGCTTCCATAATAATAATCCAGATAGTCTCAAAAGAACAGAACAATATCGAAGTATTGTATAATTTTTTAATTGCAGCTTTTATCTGCGTGAGTCCCTTCAGGTTGAAATATTTTTTTCTAAACAGACAAGAATTTTTCACAATACAAAAGTTGGATCCTGCAAATACTTACTTCTAAAAATAATTTTAGAAGGTTACTATGCTGTTTTTTTTTTTTTTTTTGGAAAATATCAAGAAATCTCAAATAAAACCTTTGGTTTAATCATGTGGTGTTTTTTTGTTTATTTTATTTAGGCTCTTTATTATTTTCTATATCTTGGTCTTGTCTGTTGTTTTAGTATGTTTTTATCACTATGTGACTTGTATTCATTAGCTGATACCTTGCATTATTCCCAGAACAGTTCTTTTCCTTTTTTGCTATTTTACATGTCCTGTCAAGACTTTTCAGGTATACCATATGGAGCAGATGGTTGCCTACATGTGCCAGGGCAGTTTTGCTCTGCTAAAGGTTTATCTCAAGACAGTATCCTAATTGCATGAATAACTTTATTAGATCCAGATTCAGTCCTGCATTTAAGTAGTAATAGTATCCTGTTTTTGTATGACCTTTAACTGTCTGGAATGATTATGTGGTGGAACGTGTGTGTATCTGTGCATTTAATAGGTGAAAATTGGTGAATAGAAAAAAAAAACTTTTATGTCTAAATAAAAATATTTTTAGACATAAAAGTTTTTTTTTTAAGACAGATTTAAAAATTGGCAAAATGTGAGATATGTATTGATCCCAACATTTTAGGAAACAGCTACATAGAAAAGCACTGCTTTTCTAAAGCTGCCCACATCTACAGTCTGAGCGGTGAAAAATAATTAGTTTTGAAGTAACTGAAAATATAACGAACAAGGCTGAATTGTACAAGGACTCATCTTTATCCTTCCATCGTTCACAGTTAGAAGGATAAGGGGAATGAAAAAAATCTTGAAATAAGAGATATACAAAAAAGAGTGACATCTTGGGGTCATGAGTCTCAATTCACTTTTTGATTTTATTACTGTTTGGCAAAGAATACTGGAATAATGCAAGTTTTTATATTCTTATTTTTTGCTAGAATTTAGGGTTTTATCCAAAATAAAGCAATCAGAGATCTCCAGATCAATTTATTTACACATTTGTGAACAAAAACAGCTGGAAGTAAGCTACTGTTGTCTTTTTGTGATAATTTTCAGCAATGTCATTGTTTCTAATTGGTCGTGCTAGAAGGCTGCCAGCTTACTTTTCAGACACGAAGATGGCACAACCACCTTAAAAACCTTTTTCCTAATGCCATGGTGAGTTTCTAAAATCAAACTTAAAGCAGTAGTGGAGGTATACCTCCACTATTGCAGGACAGATGCTGCCGGTCAAAATGTCAAACTGATTTCTTAAGTTAGCCTGCATTTTTTTGGGCAACATGAGATCAGACGGATATTGCTGCCCTTCCTTGTACAGTTTGATCTCCTTTAACAAAAATGCTACTTGACTGATTATCTCAAAGCACAATTTAAATTCTGTAATTTTTGGCTAAAATAAAATATCATAAATGTATCACTTTTTTACCCTAAATAAAAAATGCATATAAAAGAATGTCAGAATAAAGCTTGCTACTTTAAGCAGTTAGACAATGAAGTATAAAAAGATTTAAAGTCCTAAATTGATAATTCGTTAAAAGGCTAGTCTCTACAGTAAAACCACTCTATATCATAATTTTACTTAATATTTGCTTCATTTATAGCCTTTATATTGACTGGTGGTCAATAATGAGTGACATTAGCTAGCATTTTCCTGATGACTCTACCAATTGCTTTGTATTAACTTAGTCGCTGGATGAAACTAGTGAAGGTGCACATCAAGTTTGCATGCTGTCTTCTACATGCAAAAAAATGACTCTATCAAAGCTGGGATGTTCTTTTCCAAAGTCCCAATTACCTGATTTGATAATTTGAAGGAGTGATTTGAAAGAAAGATGTTGCAATTTTCACCCCCAAAAATTATACTGGTTTGACAAGTTTATTTCAGTGAATAATTACTTTGGGTAATTAAGAATCATAGCATCCCACTCCTAAAAAAAGCTTTAATTTGCACACATACTTAAAAAGTAGAAAACATTTTGCTGAGGCATAATTTCACAGCGAATAATGAGGTGAAATTCAACCATAAGAACATTTATGCAAAGATCAAAACAAAAAAATAGATAATTTTTTCCTAAATGACTGATGTCACAGTTATTGGTACCCTTTACAAATGATGCACCACTTTATGCTGTCTTTACCTTTACAGGTGTATTGGACTTTATATACATAACTTGTTTACCTTCCTGTTTCCCATGATCTTTTGGCCTGTTTTTCTTCCAGAGACCCCAAGAGCCTTAGAGAGCACGTAATCATGAAATTGTTGAAATATCTGGACATTTTAAAGAATAAAATAGCCCCATTTCAAGTTAAGCCTCAACCACTAAACTTAGAATGCTGATCATACCTATCTCAGTTTGCAGACCTAAATTAAAGTGCTAGTAGAGCTGCTAATAAGTTTGGTGCTAGTCATTTTGTGTAAAATAGTGATATTTTTTAACCCCTACCAAATACACTTTTTCAGAACTTATGTTGAATTAGTCTAAAATCTTGAGTGGGAGATTATTCTGGTGTAAAAGAAGTTAGATTTATGCAAAGGTTTTTTTAAAAATGTTTTGTGGTTGACCAATATACAAAGACATTGCATTGCAAGAACGCACATTCCACTGTTCAAGAAATGCTTGGGTTGTCAGGCAGCAATTGGAGCTTTCTGAAGCAGTGGTACTTTGACGGTCAAACTGAAACAAGTTTAAAAGGGCCAACCTAAAACTGATGATTGGAACATGTTGAGTTTAGTTTCTTTAAATAGTCAAAAGGGAACCGATAAAGCTTTTCCATGCAACTCAAGAAAGGAAGTTAAAATGGCACAATATAAAATAGTTATAGGAAATAGTGGTGTCAAAGTGAAAATGGATGTAAACCATAAACTCGAAAAAAGAAACCAAGATAAAACACAATGAAGGTGAAACCAGAGCAAGGACTTGGATAATTATGGTCCCGTAGTCTGCCCTGGATCAAATACTGCAGTGGATAGAGACGCTGAAGCACTGTTTAATTGTTTGGTAGAGACGCTACCAGCTTTGACACAAATGATGTCAAGACAGCATAATGCACCCATCTGTTAGAAACAGATGCATGGAACTGCTGTGGGGTTAACACACCTGGGATTTCAGTGTCAGATGCCTCTACTGCAGGCATTTGTGTTCAGTTTTAAATGTTCGTTTATGGATCCAAATGCACACAGACCAACGGACAGCTCACATCTCTCACATCCTGCAGTAGCGTCAGAGTTTAAAGCCAGATACAAAGTCCTCAGGTCTCTGCGACGACCCCTGACTCAACGCACTGTTCATATTCCAGTCAGCTCCAAGACTGTCCCGAGGAAGCAGGCGGCTCTTTTCCTCAGAGTGTTTTTGAGAAACTGCTCGTCCATCTGTCTCGCGTGACTCAACCCGTTCTCTGCCTGCGCCATCGTGCCAGTCGCAGTTTAGCAGGTGTTAGTGGGGACGACTCACACTGATACTGTCAGTCACCATGTTTTCCAATTACCATAGCTCTGCACACTAACATGATTGCCTGATTGGCAGTGTTATTTCCGTGGCAATTATTATGATTCTGATTATGTCAATCATTCCCCTCACTGCTCCATGAGCCATCAAATAGCTGAAGCTTCAGCTTACTTGCCCCCCCATCCCCGTGTCTGTTGGCTGTTTGAGGTATATTCTCTGTTTTTACAGTAGAAAAACTTTTTAAAAATTCATGTTCTGCTTGCCTCAAGCTCTATTACCTTTGAGCATGGTGGCTCACTCTAAATTACCAACGGCCTGTATATGGTCCCCATAATGATAATTTTCACTCTGTGTCAGTAATAATTGCGAGGTTAGTTCTATTTTAGTGCAAGCTCAGGGCTTCTGGTTTTATCTCGCTTCTTCTTTTATTATTCATGTCATCCTTGTGTCTTTGACTTTTCCTACAGCACCCTCCACTCAAAAGGCAATTACTACTATTACCTCTCCTGTAACACTTTAGAGAAAAAAAAAAGTAAGGAAAGCCATTTTCTTTATTATCTTCGTCATCGCATCTACGACCATCATCATCTATTTACTACATGATTCAATTAGTGAGCCATCAGATGAAAGGTCAGAGCTGTAATCAGTCCTTTGAGAACATGTTTTTGCTCATCATCCCTTCCTTTGTCTGTACTTCTAAGGACAGCTAACGGCCTTTCTGTCCCGTTCTGTGACCACAACAACTTGGGCACTTACTCTCTTGGACTAGTGCTTTGTCTATTGCAATAAATACGTCTGAGCAGCTGGTAGCTACAGACTCTTGATCAAATATTCGAGCGTAAAGAATTTTTTACAATAAAACTTTTTTATTGGAGATTATCTGTATTTTGTGTGCATAACTCCATCCTACCTATAACGTTAAACTGCTTCTCTATCACGTAGAAGAAACCATCCCAACAGCATGATGCGGCCTCCACCATGCTTATTTGTAGCAATGGTGTTTTCCGGTTGAGGTGCAGTTTTAGTTTTTCAGCATTTTTGTCCAATCAGATCAGAGTCTGGGCTTTTGGGACCCCCAACACCATCCTTGATGATTTGGCTTTTCACATCCACTATGTATGTTATTCCTTTGGATAAACTTTACATGCACAAGTGTACTCTCACAAACAACTACAGGTGGTTGGTTCCTGGTACTTAAAATATTTACTTCCATACAGAAAGCCCATATTCTTATCTTCAGCTATAACAGTATACATTTCAGGTTAAATAATACTACTAATACTTCAGCGATGGTATCAAGGTGTATCACTTATACTATATTTGTTGGCTGTGCTGTTGTTTTTTTACATCTCTCTTTGCAGGTGATGAAGCAGACTGAAGATGTTTTATCATTGTCTCCCTTTTATCTCCTCTTTCTTTCATATTTTCTCCTTTTTCCTGTTTTTCCTTTCATGTTCTACTTTCCCATTGCAGTGTACATATAATCTGTAATACTCCTTACATGAATTATAATAAAGCTATTTACATGCAAAAATCAAGTGGAACACTATGGTGAAATCCGTACTGCTCCACTTGTGAAAGTAAAATCTGTTGGGCTCTTTTTGGCATCAAGACAATTATTTTTATTGCCATATTGCCAGACAGGACACTGTAAAAAAAAAAAAAAAAGATCAGAGGACCTCGTTCAACATGACTGCATTGCTCTTACAGTCTGATGGCTTTATTTTTTTCCTTCTTCCATAAAAGTCAGCGACCTGAGTTAAAATTGCCTTTGAACAACTAGGCTGCAATTGACATGCTGTGGGAACATCAGACCGGGGTCAGCTAGTTAATTCTGATACCATAAAGCTCAAAGTACGGACTTCAACACACCGCTCCAGTCATGTCTGATCTGACACGCCCAAACAACTCCGTATACTTTCAATAAACTTTGTGCGGCACTGATAAGAGGGATCCGGACAGATAAAAGAGTAAAACAATGCTTTACACACTTACTACACCCTGGCTTTCTTACATGTTGGTCCCCATTGTTTACTTTCCAGATTTCTGTTGCAGTGGTTCTCATCATCAATGCTAACCCAGCATGATGGCATCACCAGACAAGCAGTGGCAGGGGTACAGAGGCCATGCAGATTGCCAGTGGGGGATCAGACTCAGCTTTTTTTTAACATCTCTTTCTTCAAAAATTGTTAGTTAATAACTTGATTTGTGATACTCAAATTGATTTAAGTTGCCTTACAGAAACTTGGCTGTGGCAAGATGATTATGTGAGAATAGATGAGGCAGCTACTAGAAATTGGGCACAGAGAAGTAGCAACAATCCGTAAAAAAATGTGAATTGCCCTACAAATTTGTATCTTCATACTTCATACTTGTGCATTGGCTGTGTAGGAATAATAGTATTCCCTCACAACCCCGTCCTCTCTGAACACTTTTAAGTAATCTTCAAAATGACTGTAAAAGAGTTTTACTCCCCCAAAAGAAGTTTTACACTTTAGTAGTACTTTTTATCTCGTCTGTATCACTGAAGAAATACTGAAGAGGGCAAATATTTAATTTATTCCCCTTCACAAATTGATGATTTTGTTGATGGGGTTACTAGTTACCTGAATTCTGCTTTAGACAATGTAGCCCCTTTAAAAAATAAAACTAAAGCCTGGATTAATGCAGAGCTGCACACTTTGAAATGTTAGGAAACTGGAGAGAAAATGGTGCGCCACATGCCTACAGGAATCCTACCCAGTCTGGAAAAACTGTTTACTGCTGTGTAAAATGACCCTTCGTAAAGCAAGAGCAACGTATTTCTCGTCATTAATAGAGGAGAATGATAATAATCCTTGATTGCTTCTTAATGCAGTTGCCAAACTCACCCAGAGCCATAGCTCTGTTGAACCATCCATTCCCACTGGTCGGTAATGATTTTATAGGATTCTTTATAAATAAGACTGATTCCATTGAAAACAATATCTTTGGCACTGCTCTAAATATGATTGGTTTATCTCTGGAAGGTCAGGCAGCATCTCAGGTAGCCAAATAATCTGAACCGGGTTTAGACTGCTTTGATTCAGTTGAACCTAGTTAGCAAAACTAGTGCTACAACTTACACCATAATGAACTTTTTAAAGAGCTTCAGTCTGGCTTTGGAGCTCATCATACTGTAGCACTGACACAGCTCTAATGAAAGTCACGAATGATATGATATTCTCATGGCCCCAGATAACAGTAAATGGCCTGTACTTATATAGTGCTTTCACGTCAGGAAACTTGACAAAAGGGCTTTACACTACATTCACCCATTCACTCACACACTGATGGTGGTAAGCCATATTGTAGCCACAGCTGCCCTGGGGAACACTGACCGAAGGAAGGCTGCTGTACACAGGTGCCACTGGGCCCTCAGACAACTATAGCCAATGTGGGTGTTCCTTTAAGTGTCTTGCCCAAGTACACAACAACACTGAAATCCGGGGCTTGAATCAACAACCCCCCGGTATCATGCTAAACTCCTGCATTTGTATCTGTACTTGTTCTGTTAGATCTCAGTTCTGCATTTGTTGCAGTCGATCATAATATTCTTTAAGAAAGAATCTCATATTTTTTTAATCTCTGAAATATTACAAAAATTAGAAAATATAAAAAGTTAGAAATGTCCTGTCTAGGGGTGATGCTGAGAAACTAGTCCATGCATTTGTTTCTTCAAGGCTGGACTATTGTAATTCTTTACTATCAGGAAGTCCACAAACTGTAGTTAAAAGCCTTCCACTGATCCAAAATGTTGCAGCCAGGGTTCTAATGAAAATTAAAAAGAAATATCATAATTCTCCTATCCTAGCTTCTTCTTATTGGCTTCCTGTTAAATCCATCCATACATCCATCCATTTTCTGTCACGCAAGAGGCAGGGTACACCCTGTACAGGACATTAACCATTCACGCACACACGCACACCTAAGGAGAATTTAGAGAAGCCAATTAACCCAACAGTCATGTTTTTGGACTGTGGGAGGAAGCCGGAGTACCCGGAGAGAACCCATGCCTGCAAAAGAGGAGAGGAAAACAAGCAAACTTCATGTATAAAGACCGGGTATATATATATAAATAAATACATTTAATAGTACACTATTATGTTCTTCAACAGTCTGAAAAACAAAGCTAAAGAACCAAATATTTTTTCTTTCCTGATCCGTCTGCCGTGTTCCTATGTCTTCGCTATGCCCTCTGTTGTTGGTACCTGCTGATTTGGTTTATTTTCTAACCAAATCCTTTGGTCTGAGAACAGATTAAATCAACTGGATTAATACTCTGATTAAATTACACAGATAAGGACGTCATTTACTAATTAATTGACAGGCAGTAACTAAAAACAAATAAAAACAAAGGGGATTGCGGTTTTAATGTGTCCAAATGTGAAACACTTTACAGGGTATCAGTTGTTTTGTCAGCCACAGGGTTCATACAGAATCAGCAGAAACAAGGAGATTGACACCCTTTATGCATGAAGTCCTCAGATGATGCCTTAGTTATTAGGAACCTGCCTCCTGATTTAATTTTCCTACTAAATTTTGCAGATGGATAGAATCTTCCTGCTCCCATCAGCTCTTCTGAGCAGAAGTGAATTATGTGTAAATTTACGTCTGTGCAGTTATGTATATTTTTTTCACTATATGTACTTCATCTGCAATTTAGACAGACTTACAGATAAAATGTTCTGCTGTTTGCTTTGATCGAGTATAGCCATATGTTTGTTTCAGGCAAACTCTGCCTCAGCTCAAAAAAAAGTGATTTATTTAATAAATATGCATATATTTGGGACATTTTCTGCTTAAATGTCGCTTTTTACTCAGGGTACCAGGGGACCTTTTCGATTTTTTTACCTTCCTAGCACACTGAGCTGAACATTAAGATGAGTGGTGTTCCTCTAAAATTTATGCTGCCAAATTTGGTATAGACCTTTGTGTTCTAGATGTTTACCCTGACTGTTTTTTTTGTAATTCTTTAACCTTTCATCAACAGCAGCATTTGAAATACACATTCTTATTTACTCTAATCTCAAAAAATTGTGTTTAACATAAAATTTTGCATGGTAATTTCAATTTCCTCAACTATTACAAGCAGGTTGAGGTTTATGTTATTCTGTAACAGGCCCTTATGGGGTATCCACAGCCTCACATAACTTGGAAATAAAAAAAAAAGTAAAAAACAAAAGTCAGCACAACCAATGCCTTTAGGTGTCAAATAATTAGCATACAGACTGTTGTTGTATCCATCCACTGTCTATATTTTTTCTTCAAACAGGTCCCAAGGATGACAGGTCCAGAATATTTATAATTTTATATTTTCTTAAGAAACACCTTGCAGTTGGTTCCAAGGGGTTCCTATACCAGAATCAAAATATGGTCTTCTGACCTGGATCTTTAGGGTTTCCCCCAAATTTCAATATACTTCAAATACTTCTGTAACCCACCAGTTAGGGTTAAAGTACTATTTTTGTTGTTTCTACATACTTTTATTGATACTGGGTTTTTATTTTTTATTTTTTATTTACCTTGTTAATTGACTCACGGAGCCCTGCTCTTTCACCCACGTGTGATGAGAAAAGAGAGGAAAAGAGCGTGGATAAACACAGAGGGAGCGAAGTTAGTGGGTAAACACAACACCATCCCTTGGTCAGGTCTTTTTGATGAGTCCAAGAAAATCAGAAGATTCTAGCCCTCATGTCCAGGAAGGCTGATTCTATGACCCATTGATGGCGAGACTCCCAGCTTGAATCCAGAGTTTCTACACCACCATACGGCGGACCACCAATCTGTTCCTGGTATGATCGTGCCAGTCACCCTGACTGACACCACCTTGAGTCTACCTCGAAAAGTGCACTTGGATAAACCCCCCTTGACTTTTGACTATTTCCCCCGACTTTTACAACTGACATTGACTGATCTAAGAGCAACCGCTCTCAAGAAGGAACAAAGGAAAATCAGACTCTCTAAGAGACACTTTACTTTCTTAGTTAAAGGGCCCATAGGTTACGTTGTTATTATTGTGTGTTGTATTTTATGTTGCAGTGTTCTGTTTGGCAACTAAAATCTACAATAACTACAACCACCTGTGTGTTTGGTTATTGCACTCTCTCAGCTCCTACGAACCTAGTCTGTGACGTGTACATACCTTAAAGTGGGTTACACGGTAACACGTGGCGAGCCAGCCAGGAGCTTTGAGAAGGCAATAACGCTAAAACCGTGTGACCACTAGATTCTACCTTAACTGTTGATTGGCTAATTTACACTAAAATGGATGTGATTGAAACTGAAAACATTAAGGTTCCCAACTCCTTTCTTGTCACGGGATTAACCAAGACTGTTGTAGATGAAGAGCTTTATGAGTTTTGAAGAAATTTGGGTCTATTGACCGAGTGATCACGGTTTCAGAACTAACCTCTGAGTTTTATGGCAAAGGTATTGTCGAGTATACATCTGGTGCTGCTGTGCAGGCACTTGAAAAAGACTTACCTCTTGATAGAAAAAGTGATTCTGATAGCAATGTTATCTTTCACATCGAAGCCCTAGCTAGTGTATACTCTAGCAAGAAGGGTACAGGTCTTACTACAACTTTTCTGTCAGACCTTCAGAATATTGCAAAACTCAGTGGGAAACCTTTTGAACATATAGTACGTGATGAACTAGCCAGAATTGCTGGGGTTGTAGGGGAGTATTGTCAGAGTGAGCAGGCTGGGTTAGTTCAAGAACCAGCTGTAGCACTCCCTGGAGAACCTTTTTCCCCAAATGCCACAGACTCAGTTATCATGGAACCAAACCCCATTCTTGACCCATCTAGCTCTACTTCTAAACCACCTGCAGCCGCTATGCCAGCTTTTAAGGAGTCTGCATCTTCCTTTTCGCAGTCTTCTGATCATCTGAACCCACCTGAGGTGCAATGTTTAGTAGTTGAGCAAATTGTCAGAGCAGTAGCATGTATCTGAGCAGATCTTACTTCTCAGATACATGCACCAACTAAACTGAGACCCTTTTCTGGCAGAGTTCCATGCTCAAATTTTGAAGTTGACTATGAAACTTGGAGGAACAGTATTGAATGTCTCTTAGCTGATCCAACTGTTTCCAGTGCACAACTAGTAAGGAAAATCGTTGATAGCTTACTGCCTCCTGCAGCCACTGTAGTAAAATCTTTAGGTCCTCATGCTAGTCCACAAGCGTTCTTAGATGTACTTGACTCAGCTTATGCCACTGTCGAAGATGGGGATGAGCTATTCGCCCAGTTCTTAAACGTCAACCAGAATTCAGGTGAGCGACCATCTAGTTATCTCCAACGGCTGCAGACAATCTTAAACAGAGTTGTGAAAATGAAAACCATTTCACCTCAGGATTCAGATAAACAGCTCTTAAAGCAGTTTTGTAGAGGCTGTTGGAACAATGCACTGATTACAGCTCTTCAGCTTGAGCAGAGAAAAGACAGCCCACCTACTTTTCCAGAGCTTTTATTGCTTTTGCGCACTGAAGAAGACAAGCAAACTGCCAAAGCTAACAGAATGAAACAACATCTTGGTTTCCAAAAACCAAAAGCACAAGCTGGTGCACAAGTGCATGATATTTATCTTTCAGACACTGCTGAATATGACCTATCAGCATCTCTTGCTACCCCACCATTAGCAGTTCAGCAGATCCAAAGGCAGATTGTAGAACTACAGGCTCAAATAGCTGCTCTCTCCAGCCCTAAACAAGAAAAACACAGTGCACAAAAACCTGCAAAGAAAAAAAAACAAAGACAAACAAAGAGAGACACCAAGGACACCAACAACTGAAATAACTTCAGAAACCACACCTTCAACATTCAGGTCAAAACCAAAACCATGGTACTGTTTTCGGTGTGGAGAGGACGGACATATTGCAACTAACTGCAATGACCCTCCTAATCCTACCTTAGTGTCTGCCAAGAGAAACCTGTTGAAAGAAAAACAGCAGGCATGGGAAAAAAACAACCCAATGCCCAATCAACCTTTAAACTGAACCCTGTTTCTATTGAGGGACAAATGGAAATAAACAAACTCAAAAGTCCCACTACTGAACCAAAGACAAAACCGAGAGCCAAACTGAAAGAACACAAAGTAACTAGAACCAGAAAGCTACCTAAGGGGTTAGTTGGAAGTAAGAGTACGGCTAATGTTAAAGTTAATGGGCTTGAGTGTAATTCATTGCTTGACACTGGTTCTCAGGTAACCACCATGTCCCAGTCCTTTTATAAGAGTTACCTCTCAGACCACACTATTTACCCTGTCAATGATTTACTTGAGATTGAAGGGGCAAATGGCCATTAAGTGCCATACATGGGGTATGTACAAGTAACTATCCAGTTCCCAAAAGAGTTCATTTCTGCTGAACCTGAAATTGAGACACTTGCCCTCATAGTACCAGATGTCAGATCCAATAGCCTCACCCCCTTACTGATTGGGACCAACACTCTAGACCCACTTTATGAACAGTTCTGTGATGATGATTACCTTCAGACAAACCCTTACTCTGGCTATCACCAAGTTCTAAGAACCTTGCAATTCAGACATAATCAAAACTCAAATGTTCAGCTTGGCTTGGTGAACTTGCGAAATATTGAGCCAAATGTGATCCCTGCTGGTCAGAGAGTGGTGCTCGAGGCATTTGCAAATATTGATGGCACAACTAATGAGAAGTGGGCTCTGGTTGAGCAACCCAGCATGTCATCTTTACCTGGTGGCATTTTCATTGACAGCTGTATCATAACACTTCCAAACGACTCTCCTTACAAAATACCAGTTGTAGTAAGAAATGAAACTGATCGTGACATATGCTTACCAGTGAGGTGTGTTTTGGCCGAGCTCAGTGCCGTTGAAATCATTTCCAGTCAAACCACAGCCAGCTGTCATCAACAGTTCACTGTGCATACTGATCAACAGGCTTTCCTTACTGAATCAAGTCTAAAATTTGACTTTGGAGACTCTCTCCCTGACAAGTGGAAAAGTCACATGACTGAAACACTGAACACTTACTCTGACGTGTTTTCACATCATGATTTGGACAATGGACATGCAACAAAAGTGAAACATTTTATCAAATTAAAAGATGAGACCCCCTTTAAACATCGTCCACGTCCGATTCACCCACAGGACTATGACGCAGTGCGGCGTCATTTGCAATCACTTCTTGAGGCTGGTATAATTCGGGAATCTCAATCTCCATATGCATCGCCAATTGTTGTGGTCAAAAAGAAAAATGGTGACGTCCGATTATGTGTGGATTACAGAAAATTAAACATGCAGACAATCAAAGATGCATATGCATTACCAAACCTCGAAGAGTCCTTTTCTGCCCTCAGTGGGTCACAATGGTTCTCGGTCATGGACTTAAAAAGTGGGTATTACCAAATTGAGATGGCAGAGTGTGACAAAGAAAAAACGGCATTTGTGTGCCCTCTCGGGTTTTGGGAGTGGAACCGTATGCCACAGGGCATCACGAACGCGCCCAGCACTTTTCAGCGCTTAATGGAAAAGTGCATGGGGGACATCAATTTGCGTGAAGTGCTCGTATTCCTAGATGATGTAATCGTCTTTTCAAAAACTATTGAGGAACACGAAACCCGTCTCACAAATGTCCTGAACCGGTTACGAGAGAACGGTCTTAAACTGTCACCTGAAAAGTGCTGTTTCTTTCAGACATCCGTTCGCTATCTGGGGCACATTGTCTCAAGAAACGGAGTAGAGACTGACCCCAAAAAGACTGAAGCTCTCAGGACCTGGCCAAGGCCCCAGACCTTAAAAGACCTTAGGTCATTCCTTGGGTTCACAGGATACTACAGAAGGTTCGTGGAAGGGTACTCAAAGATCATAAAACCCTTAACAAACCTCACAGCCGGCTATCCTCCCATTCGGAAAAGGGAAAAAGTGATCAACCTAGCCGCTAAGTACCATAACCCAAAAGAACCATTCGGAGAGCGATGGACACAGGCATGTGAAGATGCTTTCAATGACATAATTGAAAAGTTGACATCGTCCCCAGTCTTAGGGTTTGCAGACCCCAGTCTACCCTACGTGCTCCATACCGATGCCAGCACAGTTGGCCTTGGTGCGGCTTTGTACCAAGAATAAGACGGGCAGACCCGTGTTATAGCTTATGCAAGTAGAGGTCTTTCCCAGTGTGAATCCTGTTACCCAGCCTATAAGCTGGAATTCTTAGCCCTTAAATGGGCTGTAACGGAAAAATTTCACGATTACCTTTATGGCAATGTTTTCACAGTTGTGACTGACAACAATCCCCTTCGCTACATTCCCACCAAAGCCAAATTAGACGCCACTAGTTATCGCTGGTTAGCAGCCCTGTCAACGTATACCTTTGACATCAAGTATCGTGCAGGGAAGCAAAACCTGGATGCTGATGGCCTGTCAAGGGGGCCTCATGGTGAACTTACCAACGATAGTGCATCCCAAGAGGAGAGTCAAAGAATTCATGACTTCACCATTTAGCGTCTGTGGATGTTGTCCAAGCTACATGCCAATATCACACTATGATTACCCAAAATGAACCAGATATCCCTCCATGTTTCATTGAGTCACTTGCAGTGCATCCTGATGCAATTCCTTCAGAGTTTGGAGATGACAATGACAGTTTTAGGGGTCTCTCTACAATCCCAAAGTACAGCAAGGAGGAATTAGTTAGAATGCAGCAAGCAGATCCTGTAATTGGTGTTGTTCTAAAATTGTATGAGACAGGAGAATCTGCCCCTTCTGACATAAAGTCCCAAGAGCTTTTCCTCATGCTCAAAGAAATGAGTCGCTTCGAAATGAAAGACAGTCTGTTGTACAGGAAACGACAGTGTGACAACAAAACAGTCTACCAGCTTGTCCTACCCCAAACCTTAAGAGCCCCTGTACTACACAGCCTACACAATGAAATGGGCCATTTAGGATGCGAGAGAACTCTTGAATTAGCCAGATCCTGCTTCTATTGGCCCAATATGGCATCTGAGGTCGAGTCAAAAAAAAAAAATTGCCCAAGGTGCGTCAAAAGAAAACCCAACCTGAAAAGGCTGCGCCCTTAGTCAATATACAGACAAGCCGCCCGATGGAACTTGTCTGTATGGATTTTCTGTCCATAGAACCAGACAGCCATCATACTAAAGATGATTTGGTCATTACTGACCACTTTACTAAGTATGCGGTGGCCATTCCGACACGAGACCAAAAAGCCCTAACTGTAGCTAGAACCCTCTGGGAGCAGTTCCTGGTTCATTACGGCTTCCCTGAGCGCCTTCATAGTGACCAAGGCCGTGACTTTGAGTCACAGATTATCAAAGAACTTTGCGCCTTGGTTGGCACTAAAAAAGTACGAACAAGCCCCTACCATCCTCGGGGCAACCCCGTAGAACGATATAATCGTACACTACTAAGTATGTTAGGCACCTTAAAAGACAATGAAAAGTCCAGCTGGCGAGATCATGTTCGACCCCTCACTCACGCATACAATTGCACGAGAAATGAGGTTACCGGGTTTTCGCCCTATGAGCTAATGTTTGGGCGGCAACCCAGATTGCCTATTGACATAGCTTTTGGTCTTCCAGTTAAGGAAGGTTCAGCTACCACCTACTCTCAGTATGTGAGAAATCTTAAAACCTATCTCAAAGAAAGTTACCAGCTAGCAACAACAAATGCAAAGAAGGTTGCAGACAAAAACAAGCGAAGATTTGACATGCGAGTAAGAGAGTCAACCCTTGACAGTGGTGACAGAGTGCTAGTGCGTAACCTCCGCTTTTGCGGCAAACACAAACTTGCTGATCGATGGGAGTCCACCATATATGTTGTTCAAAAGAAAGCTGGAGATATGCCTGTATACACAGTATGTCCTGAAGGTCAAGATGGGCCGTTACGCACACTGCACCGTGACTTATTACTTCCTTGCGGTTTTCTGTCTGAGGATGAGGAAATGGTAAAACCAAAGCAAACTGCAAAACCTAAAACCAGGCAAACTCACTTACCTCCAGAGGACAATTCTCCTGATTCTGATGAGGATGAGTATAGTCCACGTTTCTACCCCATCGAAATCGAGACAACAACCAGATTTGTCCAACCAAACAGTTTTCCTCCAACCAAAACTGTCACGTATATTGAACATGAATCCGGTGCTAAGTCAAAACCTTTACCGAAATTGGACAATTTACCTGAGAATTTACCAACTGTCTCTGGTCAACCTGTGGAAAATGAAAACTTGAATGGACACTTACCGGATGTGACACCAAATGAAAACCTGAATGGAAACTTACCGAATGTGACACCAGCTGAACTTGAACCTGAAAACAGGAAAGACAGTGAACAAAGGGATTCAGAAATTGAAGATGATTCAACAGCTCATTCCTCTCCAAATGAGAGTATAGAGAGAATTGAACAGATACTTGAAACTGAACCGAGACAATCGACTGAATTAGACAAACCTACAGAACAGACTACTAACTCACCTGAGTTGGGCGATCCTGGTTCTCAGGACAATGTGACTGTAGAACAAATACGCAATTCTGAGCGTCTAAGGAAGCCACCTGCTAAGTTTACATACCCACATCTTGGCCAACCCTTGATCTCATTTGCACAGACCATCCTTGACAGCTTTAACAGAGCTTTAGTTGAAACATTTGAAGGAGCCTCTTCCTTTGAAAGTAGAACATGAAGGGACTCATGTTAATTCAGAGGGGGAGGGTCTAACCCACCAGTTAGGGTTAAAGTACTATTTTTGTTGTTTCTACATACTTTTATTGATACTGGGTTTTATTTTGAAAACCGGAAGTTTATTTTGATATACCGGAAGTGTGATGCTTAGAAAAGCGCATCTAGCTTAACCTCGTTAATTGACTCACGGAGCCCTGCTCTTTCACCCACGTGTGATGAGAAAAGAGAGGAAAAGAGCGTGGATAAGCACAGAGGGAGCGAAGTTAGTGGGTAAACACAACACCATCCCTTGGTCAGGTCTTTTTGATGAGTCCAAGAAAATCAGAAGATTCTAGCCCTCATGTCCAGGAAGGCTGATTCTATGACCCATTGATGGCGAGCCTCCCAGCTTGAATCCAGAGTTTCTACACCACCATACGGCGGACCACCAATCTGTCCATGGTATGATCGTGCCAGTCACCCTGACTGACACCACCTTGAGTCTACCTCGAAAAGTGCACTTGGATAAACCCCCCTTGACTTTTGACTATTTCCCCCGACTTTTACAACTGACATTGACTGAACTAAGAGCAACCGCTCTCAAGAAGGAACAAAGGAAAATCAGACTCTCTAAGAGACACTTTACTTTCTTAGTTAAAGGGCCCATAGGTTACGTTGTTATTATTGTGTGTTGTATTTTATGTTGCAGTGTTCTGTTTGGCAACTAAAATCTACAATAACTACAACCACCTGTGTGTTTGGTTATTGCACTCTCTCAGCTCCTACGAACCTAGTCTGTGATGTGTACATACCTTGAAGTGGGTTACACTTCTCTCTGAACTCTGACAACACAGAGGAGCAGTTGCCCTACTTCCAGCTTTTTATCCAATTTCCTATATCACACCTAAAAGTGAGGGTTGGACTGTATACTGGCCAGTAGAACAGAATTCCTGCATCACTGCAAGCAGACCATCATCCCATCCATCCCACTTATGTTTTCACTTGTGAAAAAGACACGTATATGGTAAAACTCATCTGCTTAAAGAGACATTTTGTCCGGTTTTTAACAGAAAAATATCTTGAGACGGGTCTTTTTTTAGCCTTTACGACTCACAATGTGTGATGCGCAGAACGACACCTCAGTAGTTTAGCGCTGTCTTAAAGTCTGTAGCCTATTTTTCTTAATTTACTTTGGGTCGGACGTTTCCACGCTGTTTTCTGGATATGACGTCAAACACGTCCATGTTACATAGGTCCAACCTAGCAAACAATCAAGTGTTATGTTCAAGATGTATTATATTGTTACTAAGAAGCAAGATCCAGCCCAACTTAGACACCAATGACAAATTCAGGTAAGGAGGAAAAAGTGCAAGCTACAATAATGACCAGAAGAGTGCTGCAGTTCTGTGTTTTCGACACAGGTTTTGCAGTATCATTAGAAACAATGCTCTGGTATTTCACTTTACAGTTTCAGCCGCGTTAAACATTTGCAAAGAATATGCTGTATGACACTGACATAATGTCTTTTTTGGCTCTTTTTTTGCTGTGAAAGAACAGATTCCGCCTGTGAGCTTTGAGTTAAACACATGTCCTTCAGGAAACTTTCTAAGAAAAGTTGAATCACTTGATAACAGATGTTTTCCCAGCCCTCTATGTAAATATTACGAAAGCATAACGGCAGCAGTTCAATTGAATTTATCATACAGCGCCAATTAACAGTAATTTACGTTGAAGGCATGCTATATTAACAAAACCCATTCAATCAAATCATATAGAATATTCTTATTCAAATATAATGATTCCAATTGGCTTGGGTTATTAAAAAATGCTGTTACATTTTTCTGTGTAAGTAAACAGAAGATTGCATAAAGTCACTGACTCAGAGCAGTCTGCATGTATTGGACAGTTTCTGGCATGTCACATTGGCAGAAAGTGAACCTCCACTTTAATTGGATGAAATCTTCATCTCAATCTTGCCCCAACAAGCAAACCACTGAGAATCTCGTCCATTCCTGGTGCTCTCTCATAGGCAGGCTTTAGCCAGCACAGTTTCCTTCCTAGTGCTCAGACTTCTACAGAAGAAGTGGTTAATAGATTCTAAAGATCCTTAAAGTGCTGGCAACCAGCAGCCTGTGCTTATTCCCTTCTGCACAGAATAATGTTGAAACCAACCCAAACTTCTTCTGTGAAGCCTCACTGTATTTAATGCACATCCAAATTTTTACCCCTACCAGAGTGAGCACAATAACATGTTCAGGATGAAAACCAGTTTTATGTTGTTAGTACCTTTTACTAAAATATTTTCAGTCCGACAATCCTTGGGCAAAACCAGGTTAGACGGTTTCTACTTATACTTACACCAGCAGTCAATTTCTAGATTTAAATTGCAAGCATTACAGTCTAAAGATCTGAATACACACAGTAAGTTTGATTTTTTTTTACTATATATCTATGCATATAGGTTCTAGCTCATCCACCAATACTTCCATTTTTGAAGTTGAATAAAACTGGCACCTCCACAGCGAGTGACCTATATCTGAAAGTCAGCTGACAGACGTCGGCATCTAACACACGTCCATGATCACCTCCAAACATCAACAGCCTCTGCTTCCAACTGAACTCTCTCTACTACAGTAAGCCTGCCAGATCAAAGAAGGAAACAGCAGCCTTTAGTGAATGTGTGCGTGCATATGTGTGTGAGTCCATCTCAGCAGATGCTCTGTCAGCATACTCTCAGTCCACGGGGGGTTCGCGTTAGTTGAGTGTGTGGTGTTGTGGAGGCGTGGGGGAGCAAAGAGGGTGTCCACGCAGCATGCCTAAAGAACTCATCCACAACCTCAGGCGCTGTGCTTGGTGTGTGGGACGATGTGCTGCAGGCTCAGTCTCTCAGCTCATTGAAACCTGAATGCATACAAACAAACCATGTCCTCATCACTGACCCGCCTGTATGCGCATCAACATGCTTACTGTCTGCATGCATCCAACAAATGTGCCTCTTACCCATGAAGATAGACATTTTTTCATCTGGGAGGAGGGGGCTGGTGAGATTGTGGAAAGAGGGAGTCAGTAAATTTCATTTGTTGCGAAGCACAAAGCAAAGAGCTCTAGGAGGTATTTAGTGGCTGGCTATAAGCTTAATATGTTTGCATGTGCTGTATTGATGTGCTTGACGCACTCGTGCAAGATGCAAATGTTTGTTTGTTTTGCATTCGGCTAAATGGGAGAGCTCTCTCATATTATGAGATGGGTAGTGACTGGAGGCGCATCGTCTAATTCACTCTCAGAGGCTAATTCCTCGCTAACAATTCAGCGATGCCAAACGTTTGTCCTTGCCCACAGCCTGGCAGGCCAGTTTCAAAGCAAACCAATTAGCCAGCCTCGCTCTTGGTCTGTCAGCCCCCCCCAAAAAGTCACTCTAAACTTTTTTTCCTTCTTTCTCCTTCAGAGGCTTCTGAATGAAGGTCTGTAAGGGGTGTGTAGCTTTGCATTAATAAGCCTATATCGCTGACATGAAAGATGCCTAGTAAGTGACATGAAGCAAACCGGGCTAAGCTGCATGTACTAATAATCAAAATAACAGTTTAGTGACAAAACAGTACAGCTTAAATTAATTCACTACATATTAAATAAATTCTGATACTAATGTGTTTCAACTACAGAGGAATCACACTCTTAAGCCTCCCTGGTACGGTCTATTCCTGGTTCTGGGAAGGAGGGTCCATTGGATAGTCGAATCTCGGATTCAGGAGGAGCAATATGGTTTTCATATTACCCATGGAACACTGGATCAGCTCTATACCAATAGCAGGATGCTGGAGGGTGCATGGGAGTTTGCCCAACCAGTTTACATTTGTTTTGAGGATTTAAAGAAGCCATTTACCCGTGTCCATCAGGGGGTCCCGTGGGGGGTACTCTGAAAGTATGTACCGGGGCCCTTTATTAAGGGTATACTCCCAAACAGGAATAGATCAGATGAAGCATACCTCTAAAGTTTCCCTTTGTCACCAATTCTGTTCATAACTTTTACAGGCAGAATTTCTAGGCACAGCCAAGTTATTGATCCATTTAGTGGCCTTGGGATTGTGTCTCTGCTATTTGCGGATGACGTGTTTCTATTGGCTTCATCAGATTGTGATCTACAGCTCTTGCTGGTGCAGTTTGGAGGATGAGGATCAGTGCCTCCAAATCTGAGACCATGGTCTTGAGCAAGAAAAGGGTAGAGTGCCTTGTCCTGGTTGGGGAGGATGCACTGCCCCTAGCGGAGGCGCTTAAGTATCTTGGGGTCTTGTCCATGAATGAGGGGAAGATGGAGTGGGAGATCGACAGGCAGATTAGTGCCGTGTCTGTTGTGACGTGGGCGCTGTACCTGTCCCTTGTGGTGAAGAGAGAGCTGAGCCAAAAAGCAAAGCTCTCAATTTACTGGTCGATCTACACTCCTACCCTCATCTATGGTCACAAGCTTTGGGTGATGACTGAAATGACTGGCTCACCCTTAGAGATGGGGTGAGGAGCTCAGTCATCTTGGAAGGACACAGAGTAGAACCACTGCTCCTCCACGTTGAGAGGAGCCAGTTGATGTAGCTTTGGTATCTGGTTAGGATGCCTCCTGGTCACCGACCTGCTGAGGTGTTCTGAGCATGTGCCTTCGGGAGGAGACCCAGAGGGACACCCAGGAGAGGCTATAGGGACTATGTTTCTCAGCTGGCCTGGGAATGCCTTGGGTTTCCTGCGGAGGAGCTGGGCCAAGTGGCTGAGGAGGGGGACATTTGGGCCTTCCCATTGGAGCTGCTACCCCACGACCTGACCCCAGATAAGTGGAAGAGGATGGATGGATGGATGGATGGATGGATGGATGGATGGATGGATGGATGGATGGATGGATGGATGGATGGATGGATGGATGGATGGATGGATGGATGGATGGATGGATGGATGGATGGATGGATGGATATTAAAGCTGTTTTTACATTCTCGTATACTTAAATGTGGTCTGAGATAAACACAACATAGTGCAAAACTGTAGCAGGTAGAAGGAAAGATTAAAAATGTACTAATGTACTAATGAAAATCCTAAAAACTGAATTTAGACCCGTTTAGTTTGATACCCTAAACAACATTCAGGACTAGCGAATGCCTTCAGAAAACACTTAATCAGAAAACAATGGGGTGAAGACAAAGGAGTACTTTGGACAGATCAGAGAGGAAGTAGTAGAGGAGATTTAGGGTTAATTTATACATTAAAAAAATATCTCACAGAGCACTATTAAACTTGCATAGGGTTATCCTCATCAGGGCAAATACATAGGAGCAGCACAGTGGCCTCTGCCACTGTCACAGATTACATATACCCTAATTTTCCACCCACACAGTCATACCTGAAACAAGTTAGCCACAATTTCAAGGACACAAAGAGCAAACCCAGACATCATACTCAAGCACTCCCCTCCACTACAGTGGCAAAAGCCCCAGCCAACACACTTAATAGCAATATAGCAGCTTCTACAGAGCCCTGCAACCATAACACACCCCCCACCCCACACCAAGACATGATCAACCTACCAGCAGGGTGGACACAGGTCCAAAGGCCCCTTGTTCACCATGTTTTCCCATTCATTCATCCATCTTGAGTGGCTGCCTGGAGAAAATAAGGATTAATTTACCTAATAGCTGCCTACACGCCTTTCAACTCCCATAATCTCATCTATCAGAGCACTTACTAGGAGCCAAATTCCCAGTTGACATCCCCACCCGTGCTTCTCCTAAGTTCACTATCATTTCCACAACCTGCAATGAAAAGGATAAATCTTCAATTGAAAGAGTCAACCCAACCTCTGAATAGCCTAGTCAAAGTCTAGACTAAAATACGCCTTAAAGTCTGTGAGGTGACTTGATCTTTTGTTAACAAATGATCTCCGGTCAAGGAGATTGAACTTGATATATGCAGCAAAAAGATTAGTTAAGCTGGTAGAGGCCTACCTCCTTGCAGCTGTAATTCCTGTAAAAGGTGTTTCTATAAGTATTGGCTGAGAGCAAAGAAAATACAAACAGTATCAGCATCATCCTTTGAGAAAACTTTCCGCCTTCCACCAGTAGGAATTAGCAGACCGAGGCAAACACGAAGGTGTCAGGATTTACTAAGTGGAATGACTTGACGCTGTGCACGACTGCTCCAGTTCCACTGTGGGAATAGCTAATTGGATGGTAATTAATGGAACGGAGGCCGATAAATACCTTTGTGCACAGCCTTGCCAAGGACATGGAGGTGATGGGCTGCTGTTTGTGAACCAGAGCGAGTGACAAGGCTACCAGACAGACACCTTTTCTCAATCATAGCCCTTGATCCTCAGCCCTTCCTCAGGCTCCTCAAGCTGCTCCTTTTTCTCACCGTTCTTCCTCTCGTGCTCCTCTCCCATATCAGATCTGCCACCTATTCTCTCCTGCCCCAGCCTACCTCGTTTCCATGGAAACCAGCTGGAGTTACTTTCGGATTAAATCAAAGATTTTTCAAGTGCCAAAAATATTACAAGCTGAATTGTGTTCCTGGAGTTAAGGATGATCCTCGGTGTTCTCCTTCCAGGTAACGGCTGTGTACTTGTGTCTCTGCTGCAAGATAATAGACACAGCCTATTCATACGCCCAGGCAAAACTGTTAGTCAGTTCTGTCTCTGTGGGACCAATGAATGGCTTGAGTGCTGACAGTATTTCTTTCTTACTGTCTTTTCTTTCTTCCAAGGCCTTCTAAATGTCTCACAGAACTGCCTAACCAATCTGTCAGCTGCCATGGTGAAGGTCCAAAGGAGAATTGAATGCATAATTGTGCATCTAGGATAGAAGAACAAACCCTGAAAATCATTCTTGTGATTTCGCTACAGGATGCTGCAGTCTGATGTGGTTGCTCTGTCTTTAGATATACTCCATCTTATATGACAGTAAACTGTGCTGTCTTTGTTGTCATCTCTTTGATCCCGATCACCCTTCAGTGCTCTAAAAGAGTAGCTGGCCCCCACAGCCTATATAAATATTGGCTTTGTGCATTCATGCTGTGCCTGTAGTGTTTACCAGACTGAAAGGTGTTCGAGGTAATAGATGCATGTCCAACAACACTTTCAGGTGCACAACTTGGAATTGCAATCTTAGAGTTTCAAAACCCTTTCTTTAGATTTATCTACAAACTGTAACCAAATTAATACTCATGGGAATCCATACTACCTCTCTGGATTCTCCTTTACCGTCGAGCCATTAGAGACTCTAATCCTCTGTGGTTTATTGAGCTTCACGCCTGCACAAACATGAGAGAGATACATCTATTTTCAGTACTTCTTCTTGTCCTGATTAATCACTGGAAAATATGAGATTATCTCATCATCAATTGGTATTTTTAGTTCTTTTAAAAACAGCACTTATTCCTGCTGCTGCAAAAGACATCACAATTAATAGGACAAATGAATGTATTGCTTTTGCGTTTCTCTTAACCTGCCTTTTTTATTCACATGATTGTTGTGTATAAGTGTGAACACCTTTACACTACTCACTAAGGGGTGGGACCTCTGCCGTCATTACAACTGCACCCCACTGATCTGGCCTTTCTAGAAACAAAATATATATTTTGTGGAAAACAGTTATAAAGTACTGTTTTGTCAGCATTTTGCTTGTAGCATAAATGTTACACAGTAAAAATGTGAAAGAAAGTGAGAAGTAAGTTGAAGAATTTGCCCGAAAGGAAAAATGTTTAACCTTGGTGAAACATGGTGATGGCAGCATCATGCTCAGAGGAGACTTTTCTTCAGCAGACTATTCCTCAATGCAAGGCAGGTTTATTTTAACCTGACTCCGCCAGATGGATTTGCTCCGCATACCCATCTGGAAACCTTCCGTTGAAGTAATTTTGGGAAGGGGCGAAAATACTGGTTAGCTGATTGGCCTATGTTGGTGATAGACGGGCCAAATAAACCAATCAGATCAACCAAGCATATGATGTACTAACAGAGCGACGACGAAGAGGAGCCAATTGATAGATCAAACTCTTGCCGAAACCAGTCGGGAGAAGAGCAAAAACATCTTTTCCTCTGAGAAAAGCCTCCAGAGCAGTGTTTTGCTCTTCTTTCAGTGAAGAAATACTCTGTAATTCCGATAAAACTTGCTCGTTAGCCATGCTAACGCCATGCTAATGCTAGTTTCATCGGCTGAAGCCGCCATGTTCTTTAGACTGAAATGTCGCGCTTCTCGTTGCGTCACACCTCAACCCACCTCAAAGCCAACGCTGATTGGACGTTCGTTTGGTGAACGGCTCCAATTTTTTTTTTAACAGAGAGTCTCCAGACTGATCTGCGAGTGAAACCTTGAAAGCTCGCGAGATCAGGATGGTCTCACGAGGCTAGGTTTATTTATGTCCATTTGTGTCCTCCATCCTTACCTAAGGAGATCAAACTCTTTTTAGAGGAAATCAACTGGAAGATAAAAAGAAAATGACATGATGAACAGATCTTTAAATATACATACTAAAATGCAAAGAATAAAAAAATGTTTCAGTTCATTAATCTGATTCTTTCATCAAACGGTCTGTAAACAACAGCTCCTCAGCTCCATCTCAGGTTTTCAGACTTTTTGTTCCTGAGGTGAGGATCACTGAAGCTAAATGCTGCCTCAGTTTGTTTAATTCTGCTCCTGAGAACCAATAGCAAGCTTGTTTACGACTTTTAGTAAGGATGGGGTGACAGTGGAGAGGAAGGACTACCCTTGAACAAGAAACCAGTTCGGGATAATCTGTCTTGCTGGTGAAGATTCCCAGTCATCCAGGTCATAGTCATTTCAAAACAGTTAAAAAAAACATTACACTGGACTTTTTGCTTCAAATCCAGGGTGCTTTTTAAATATTCCTAATATATTAATTTCAATATATATTTCAACATTCCATTCCTAAGGGGCGGACCGCTTCTTCCGGTTCAGTTTGCATGTTATTCGCTAATTCTGACATTATGAATTGAAAAAGCTTCCTGGATGGGAAGCGAAAGTCTTCAAACTTGAAAACAAATTACAGGTGATTTTTTTTTTTTTTTACTTTTTTGGGATTAAGCTTTATTTCTGGGTGACAATAAATATTACGTGAAAAAAATAACTACAATGAACTGAAAAACAAATGTTTTCTTCAACATATTGTACATGATCCAAACTCTCCTCAAAGAGTGTTTCCTTGCTGCAGGAATCTAATCTATCTATCTATATAATCTATCATTAACTCTAAATAAGCCATCACATTTTCAGCTACAGCTAAATTGCACACATAGCTACAGATGAGCTGTGACTTTCCTGCAGCCTCTGAGTAGAAACTGCTGTCACTTGTCCGGCTGCTCAGAGCAGATGAGTGACAGGAGATCTGCAGTGACGCAGCAGCAGTATGTAAAGCTTTTATCTTCAGCCTTCTGGGCATGTTCCTCCTTCACACATGGCCGATCCCTGAAGGAGATGAAAGTTTGAGTTACCTGACAAGAGGGGTGGGCATTTCCGCATGTGCAAGGACACAAATGAGAGCACCATCATATGAATACAAGCAGGGAACTTGGGCTCTGGATGTCAGTCTTTCCAGCGTGTACCGTTAACCTCCAAGGGACACATCTCAGCAGAGGAGGTCTTCTTTCTCTGCCATCAAATTTTTCAGAATGCGCAGATGGAACTTCTTATTCATGAATACTACATTTTATGTATGTTAGATTGTAACTCCCCCTCTCAACTGAGGAACTCAGGCACTGTGCAATATTTACAGCAAGGGCGCCTTTAACTGCTGCAGGACATATGCATTTTTTAAAGCACACACTCTTTATGCATATTAACAGGGTCGTATATCTTACATTTTCCCTTTTTTTGTGCGGCTTTATTGTGCAGCAGTCTCTGAGAGCAATAGCCTGCTTCAGGGAAAAATGATTTTTGCAGATTGGGCTGCGATACTGTGTCTGCACCACCCGGTACAGTACACTGATGCGGAGCTACCACCCACCAGAGGATGATTTATGAGGTGCACAGCCACCAAATTACACCTAATGAATTGTATTGCTCCTCGCTGAATTTAACACCCCTTTCATTCTGCTGCCTTTGTTAAACACGGGTTAACTGCCATAGGAATAGCAATCGATGTTGAAATGGTTAATGAGTAAACGGTGTGAAACAGAGAATATGAGGGATTGATTTGTTTTGGGCCTACGAGGGATTTATATCGTGGGCTACCACATATATGCTCAAGATGAACCCCGTGATCCTGGCAGCTGTTCGTCCAGGTCAGGAGTCCATCTCACTGTATCCATATGTTTGGTTTACGGATGAGAAGAACAACATAATGACTGTTCAATGAATTGAATGAATTTAATGGTAAAGATGTTTAAAAAGCCTGAAAATAAATGAATCTTTCATAGCAGTTGCTTAATCGCACTATTAAAGGAAAAAACACTTGAGTGCATTTATTCAGTGGGGAATATTTGCACTTTTGATCATTTCTCTAACAAAAGTTAAATGATGCACCTTAGTATATCATACTTTACTTATATTTATTAGAGCCCCAAAAGAACATTTTAATCATTCATCTATAACTACTTGAACTAATGGTGTCTTAACTGGAAAAATGAGCTAGAAATAAGTACAAATTTCTTAAATTAATTGTATTACCCTTGATTTGAGTAGGTAAATGAAATAGTTTGCCAATGGAATCAGTATTTTTAAGATAATTAGATAATATTTACTTGAAATAAGAAAATGCAATTGTGTTTTCTTATTTTAAATCTAAATTGTCTTGTTCCATTGGCAAAATGTCTCTTTTGTCTCCTCAATTCAAGAACAAATGCACTTATTTTAAGAAAAAATGACTTATCTAGATTTAGATTTTTTTGCAGTGTTTGCACACTGCAAAAACAATCCAGAAATAAGTAAAAAAAATTCTTAAATTAAGTATATTTACCCTTAATTTGAGCAGGTAAATAAGATGATCTGCCAATGGAATGAGTATTTTTACTCTTAAAATAAGATAGTTAGATAATATTTACTTGAAATAAGACGATAAAATAGTTTTTTCTTATTTTAAAAGGAAATTGTCTTGTTCCATTGGCAAAGTGTCTTACTTACGTCCTCAATTCAAGGAAAAATTCACTTATTTTAAGAAAAAATAACTTATTGAGGTTTCTATTTTTTGCAGTGCAGTGTGTGAGTGGATGTGCTCTCTTCATCCTCGGAGCTTGTCTGCCTGGCTGTGTGTTTCCTGGATGGGGCCGCCTTTTACAGCTGCTTTTTGTGTCTCTGCTTCTGTCTCCTTGAACCCCGGTCGGCCTCGGCAGATGGCCGCTCACACTGAGCCTGGTTCTGCTGGAGGTTTCTTCCTGTTAAAAGGGAGTTTTTCCTCTCCACTGTCACTACAAGCATGCTTAGTGTGAGGGATTGTATTTGAGTCAATGAGTCGATGCAATCAACTGGTTTTCCTTAGATAGAAAACTTTGTATCAATTTGACTGTATGATCTGGTTGAACTGTAAAGTGCCTTGAAATGATGTGTGGTGAATTGGCGCTATATAAATAAACTGAATTTTATTGAATAGAATTTCATGTAAGAATGTCACAAAACAAAAGCCTATTTGTCCTAGCTATATTTTAAGACAAAAAAGCCAGAGGACGAACATTTTTAGTAAAGCAATAAGCGTTTTGATTCCAAAAAGTTCCAGAAGCAGCTGATTTTTACAGTCAGAGCAAAAGGTAGATCAAAAACTATAAGAAACTCAAAATGGCCATAAGATCTTGCATTGTTAAATGTAGATTACATCGAGCAATTAAAGACAATGCAAGTAAATTGAAGTAAAATACCTAAATAATGATAGAATCCTGCATACAGCCATTCATACCCTCCCCCAACAGAAGAGACAGAAAGAAACAAGCATCTCAGAAACTGCATTCTCAAAAAGTTTTCCGCCGCGCCGGAGGTCAGCGTTCCGCAAATACCCTCACAGTCCTGTTACACGTCACAGCCTTTAATTGGGTCGACAAACAGCCCACCTGGGACTCGTGGGAATGGGAAGGGGCGGGTGACGAGGGCAAAATGGGACCCAGGCCCCCGTTCGCTAGCGTCGCTATTTTTCCTAAGTCTTTACGACTCAATTTAGCGAGCGGGAAATAAAACAAGCAGAGCGTCAGAGCTCCGGGGGCCTGAGATGAGTTAGTGGGGCTCCCTGAGCTGTCAGAGCATGCAGCGGTGGCATGGGGGTTGCACATCAGAGGGTAGGCAAGGCTTGAGGCGGTAGCAGAGCCATACTAATCAACCAAGTTTATTCAAATCAATGTCAGTCTTTAGCTTTGCTTCAAATCCCAGCAACTTCAACTCTCGAGCAGTTAGCTCGTGTGTGTTTTTTCCCGCCCTGTACACAGAGCTGGCTCTGATTCTGGCTCCTTTCAGCATGCTCTGATAGCACCATGTGCTAATGGCCCCGTCTGCCTCCTCTTCTTTCATTCTTCCTCTCTGTTTTATTCCCCCCACTGTTTTTTCAGACCAAGTGGGAGCACGCACGCCGGCAGAGGGAGGAGTGGGTCTGTAATTAAAATTCTGTTCAGCATGACAACGCTGTTTCATGGCTCATTTTTCCATGCGCGCGGGACGAATGCAGGATGAGCTTGGCTTTTAATACGCGAAAAAAAAAGCACTCCTGAACCTCGTGCACACGCAGGTGAGCGACGGAGACGCGCGCACCCTGCCGGCTTATCAGCAGCAGCTGGTGCTGTATGTTTGTCTGTGGCTCGCTTTGCAGTGTTTTGTGTATGTAAGGGAATAAAAAAAAATAAAAAATCCAGCTCTGAACATGTCTTACAGCATGAAGGCCTATGTGCGATAAAGTGCTGCATGCTTGCATGTGCTGACTCTGTGATGTGTTTACTCATTGAAAGGAAGACATCGAGGGGAGGGGCAACAGAGACCCTCCTGGGATGCCATCCATGGGGCTTGTCAGCTACTGTCACTCAGTCATCAACCAGCAATATCCCATGCTTCCCTGCTCCGTCGCCCCTCTCTCTGCAACTGCAAAAACAAAGACAGCGGTGGAGCCACAGCTGCTGCATCCAAAGGGACCATCACTCTACCAGTCTTTAACCTCTGCTCCCCCCCACCTCCTTCTCCTCATCCTCTCCTGCTCTCCTTCATCAAAGCATTTCTGGCTATTTTGTTTCGCCGCTCTGCAGAGAGTTATTGCTCATGACAACGATCACGGTCGTTTATTTTCTCTCTGCAGCTCGGGCCTCTGTATCCGCGGCCGGCTAGTGTTACCCTATGATATTCAAGCGCTCTCTATTAAATATGCATGAACCCTGGAGATGAAAATTAATTTTGGGAATGTCTTCTCACTGTTTCTCCCCTCGCTCTCCGTCCTTTGAATACTCAAATATGCCTTCGTCTGCCTTTGTGTCGAACTGTGAATTCATTATTTCATTTCCCGGTGATGGTGTAACATAACACGGTATGCAGGGGCTTGTAGAGATGGATGTTGCGATACTGATCCTGTTCAAGCAGGAGGAGGGGGACAAAAAAAAAAGAGGCCCGACTAAAAACAAACAGAGAAAGAAACAAGAGTTTTCATGGAATCTCCAAGTTCGGGGAAAGTTTGCCGTGAGCTCTTATCTCTCATGAATATTTAGGCAGTAAAAATGGGAAAATATTACTTTGAATTATGCATGGAACAGGCGATGGAAATCTGCAGTAGGACACTGCAGCTTTCCTACCGTCTGCTTTTGCAACAAGATCATCTGGGCAAGCTGGTCATCCTCGATTTGCCCCAGCAACCTCAAGAATCCAGACTGGAGCACATATGTGGGTGCTGATGCACTGATACGCATTCAGCTGCTCCATAAATGGCAGTATTCCTCAGTAAGGAGCGTGCAGGAGACGGAGAACTTCAAACGGAGGCGCAGACACTAACAAAGACTAGCATCTCGGTCGAGCAGGCTGTGTAGGAGGTGAAGCCGACTCTAGGATGGAGGATAAAACAAGAAGTGTTTCAAGACACTGCTCAGAGCGGTGAAACGAAGCTGGAGAAAGCTTTTTGAGTTACAGATGTACCGCTGGAGTCAGACTGTCTCACCAATGTCATAATCAAAGCAAAAAGAAAACCTTAGCTGTTGCCTTATTTATTTTTTAGAGACTATATTGACAAGTGAGCATTTTTAAAGTACCATAAACTCCAGATTACAAATATCTTTTAACAGTGATGGAAATAGGCTTCTATTGGACTCAGGTAATACAGATCTGTGAAATCCTTTGTTGAAAATAAAGCAGGACCAGAGTAGCATGAAAGCGAGGGAGCCCAAGGTCAATAGAAGGGAATTAACAAAAAGCTGTTAGCTCAGAATTATATGGCGACAAGATTTCAAACACAGAAGTGAAGTCTGTCTGGAGAAGCGCTAAGGAATAGCTCTTACAGTAGCTGGTAATGTGAAGGTAAGCTGCAGTTATGAAGGCAAAATCCGATGTTTTCTTCAAAAGAAATGCCTCTTCTGTAGACAAAACTGGCAAAATATTTAAAAATAATAGTTTTAATGGCTGGATCCGTGATAAATGATCTCATGCTAACAAGTAGAAATGATGATTCAATCTAGACCGGATCTTTTTGTGCAGCACTTTGGAAACCTTGTGTTTATTGAAATCGTGCTATATAAATAAAGTGGATTGGATTGGATTGGTTTTTTTGTCCTGCAATATTTGTCCTAAAATCATCTTACCACTGGCCTTAACCTGACTGGTAGAGTTTGGTTCATGCCTTCATCAAATCCAGTATCACTTCATGCATATTTTAGCAAAGACCAGTTTAAACTAAGATCCTTATTTTTCCTACAGTGTAAATGAAATGTAGATATATTTGCTGATTCATCCTTTAAGCAAGAGTCTCATGAAAACTGTTAAACTGGATTAAGGTATAAAAATACAGCTTCACATGTACAGGATACCCACAGGAAACACTGATTATTAGTTTTCAGCACACTTAGTGACTGATGTAAGGAATTTCTGCTAATATCTTTAGAAAGTAGATTATTTCCAGAGTGATTCAATCTAAAGCAGGGGTTGGTTTAAATGTCACTCTTTGAGATGAAAAGCAAGAGTGTCCCAAACCTATGGAAAAGATGCAGAACACAAACAAAGGCATAATAGAGCAATATATGTATAACCAAAGTAATAGATGCAGATTAAAGCCGGAAGCCGGCAGACCAAACCAGATTAAAGTGCGCATTCAGCGTCTACTCTGCCAATAATGCAAGCGTAGAAGAAGAAATGTGCTGTTTACCTGTGCAAAGAAAGAAACAACGAAAGAAAAATGTCTGAGGACTTCAGTGTTGAGGAAGAGCATGAGTTCTTTGCCGAGCTGAATGCGCTGGTTTGTTCTGCCGCGGCTTCCGTAGCGTCGTGAACACGCATGTGCGTGCTTTCAGGAAATCCTATACACTACTGTTTATGCTCTAAAAACATTCTAAATGACTTCGTTTCGAGTAAATTCTGGATGCTACCCACTCAGGACACTTGGAATACATTGGACGAGCAGTATGGAGGAATATTGACACGTTTTTTGTGGACTTTTATGGACCTTTCTGCCTCGGGCACCATAGACCTCCATTATTTGAATGTCAGCAGACAGCAAGAAGCCTCCCAGATCTCCAGATGCATTTGAGATATCAAAAAAGTACTCCAGAGTGTTGTTCAGCATGGGGGTGAGTAGAAAATGAAGGCTAATCATGTTTTGGGTGTACTATTCCTTTAATACTATTTTAAAGATACAGTTAATCATTTTTTTAAACAGATTTTAAACACTTGGTAAACCTCATTCATAAGCAGGGGTGGTTGGTGTCATTTTTCTACTGTTTAAGCTTTAGGAAGTAGCTTCAGTTAGACAAGTGACACAATTTGACAGCTCAATACTGAGGCCAGTGAGGACTTTATAAGATATTTTATCCTGGATATATCCAGGACATATATCCTGGATGTGTTCAACAAATATCCTACAAATCATTCAATGCCAACACTGTGTTTGCAATATGTAATCTGCAGGCGAGCCGCATCAGTGGAGAGGCAATTTTGACCTCATATTCAGGCTCCCAGGGTCAGCTTGTGAATTATTCATCAACAATGGCCAATCATTCTTTGGAATGGAATACATGCTTCCTTATGTTTTATTTTATTTGTATGACGTATAAATATCATTTTTGAAGGTAGCTTTAAATCTTATCAACAAGAGATTGACAAACATACTTCTCATGCTTCTTCCCAACATTCCCAGTAGTAATTTAGAGCAGTTCCCTGCCTGGGGCTGCATCCTGTTCAGGGACACAAGCTCTCCGTCATTTATCCAGTAGTTGTACAGAACAGAGGTTTATTTTATGACCTGGCCAAAGCCTCTGACAAAAAGCCAAAGAAAGAGTTACGTCTAAGTTTCATAAAATAAATAACATCTCATTATATTAAAAAGCATTTTAAATTAACTGGGTTATTTTACAATAAACAGGTATTTTTTGCTACCATTTGTGCTTCACCTGCATGATTTGCACAATTATTGTTTCATTTCAGCGGTACTCTAGGTAGCTATATCCTTGCCTTGGTTCTTCCTTTGTAGCTATTATCTAAGGAATTTTTATGGGGTTTTATCATCAGATAACCACTAGTAAGTCACTGAGGATTAGATATGGGTCGACTTTTCTCAGCATTTTTGAATTTTTGCTACGTCTTTGCAATTTTTATCCCCAAAGGGACGTTGGATAGATAAAAACCCTTTATAAGGTGAATTAACCGATGTCAGTCCTTGCAAATGTAGCCTTTCATTTGAGTTTGAAGCTCATATGCTGTAAAAAAAAAAAAAAAAAAAAAAAGCCTAGATAGAAGGCCAGCAACTAGAACCATGTGGCTTACTAACCTTGTATGGACCCTGGCCAATCAAGGAGGACAAAAGTAGAACACCCACCTATGTGTGAGTCAGAGCTGTAAAGTTAGGCAACGGGTGTTAATCATTGGCAAGTCTTACACATACAAGGAGTCTTATGACCCACAGTTTTCATGCACGGATTAATAATCAGGGTGTTTCTGCTGTAAACTTATGTTTATCATCATTGCCATCAGATATGTTGTAACTTCTTTGCTTTCTTTTGGAAAAAAAAGTTTCTACTTTATGCAATGCAAAAAAAAATGTAAATCTAAATAAGCATTTTTTTTTTTTATTGAGGAGGTAAGTGAGACACTTTGAGAGATACACCAATGGAACTAAACAATTTACATTTAAAATAAGAAAAAAACAACTCACTGTCTTACTTCAAGTGCATATTATCTATTTATCTTATTCTAAGAGTAAAATACTCATTCCATTGGCAAAATATCTTATTTACCTGCTCAAATTAAGAGTAAATTCACCTAATTTAAGAAATTTTTACTTCTTTCTAGATCATTTTTGCAGTGTGAGAAAGAAAAAAGCCCCCATATAACTTTTATGTCTTGGTTTCTGATGAGTCACACTACCTGAGCTTGATCTAAATAATATCCAAAAGTTTTTCACTGGTCTTTTTGTGTTTTTTTTACACATTTCATGGTCTTTCATGCAACAAAAGAGAAGGATGCATAAATTCATCGATACCAGTTTAAGAGATTAAAAGATATTCTCACTCCTGAAGGAAGAAAGAGCTAAACTTGAGGGGTGATTTTTAGCTCTTTGATACAAACTCAGATATGTACAGAAGAGGATTAGGGCCACTGAAAAAAAAAGTTAACTGATTTTTAAATTTAATTTTAGTTTAACATATGATTGAGTCATAATTCTGACTCAGAATTGTGACTTTAATCTCAGAATTATGACTCTTTTCTCAGAATTCTGATGTTTTTCTCAGAATTAGCCATGACTGTTTTAGAAACTAGCTCTCTTGTTTTAATCACCTTCTGCTCCTCCATTAATGAGGGGACCCCTCGGGCACGTAAAAAGTTGCCTAATTCCGTCATTTTCCACCAATGTGTCACTGGCCTTCCCAAACAACTCACATCTTTGTCAGTGAAGCTAAGTGCTCCCACATCTCTTCCTTCATGGTGCCCGTCTACATTAAGATCCAGAATTCTGAGATTAAAGTCAGAATTCTGAGAAAAAAGTCAGAATTCTGAGATTAAAGTCAGAATTCTGAGAAAAAAAGTCAGAATTCTGAGATTAAAGTCAGAATTCTGAGAAAAAAAAGTCAAAATTCTGAGAAAAAAGTAAGAATTCTGAGAATAAAGTCAGAATTCTGAGATTAAAGCCAGAATTCTGAGAAAAAAAAGTAAGAATTCTGAGAAAAAAGTAAGAATTCTGAGATTAAAGTCAGAATTCTGAGAAAAAAAGTCAGAATTGTGAGATTAAAGTCAGAATTCTGAGAAAAAAGTAAGAATTCTGAGAATAAAGTCAGAATTCTGAGAAAAAAGTAAGAATTCTGAGAAAAAAAAGTCAGAATTCTGAGAGTAAAGTCAGAATTCTGAGAAAAAAAATCAGAATTCTGAGAAAAAAAGTCAGAATTCTGAGAAAAAAGTAAGAATTCTGAGAATAAAGTCAGAATTCTGAGATTAAAGCCAGAATTCTGAGGAAAAAAAGTCAGAATTCTGAGAAAAAAGTAAGAATTCTGAGATTAAAGTCAGAATTTTGAGAAAAAGAGTCAGAATTCTGACTTTTTTCCCATATTAAACTGGAATAAAATTTTAGAAATCAGTTAACTTTTTCTTTTTTTTTTCAGTGGCCCTAATCCTCTTCCGTAGATATGGTTTGATTTGCGAACTTAAAAGGGAAAAACGGGGCATTGGAACTGAATCATGCGTTTCTCAGAGGTCCATTCCTTCTAATATAAGGCTTTTTGAATATTTTTAGACAAAAACCAGAGCTGTGCATTATTGTATTTCTGTGACTTTGTGTGACACCAGAAGGTTTGTGTCGCCTGGAAGAGCTGCCTGTTCAGCAGAGGGGGAAGCTTTCAGCTGCCCCACACCAGCCCCCTGTGGCCTTTATTCAGTCACCCCAGATCCATCTGCATAACTGCATCTTTCATGAGCGCTGGTCAATGCCCGATCTGTACTGTATAGGACTGGGTGAGCATGTGTTCCAAGGAATGTGTGAAAGCCTGCGTTTTATTTTTATTTTCCTATTTTAGTCCTCAACCTCACCGTGTTTGTGTGTGTAAGATGCGACACATCCTGTGTCTCTCCTCTGTTCTGGATTACGGTCTTTTGAGGCCGCCACAGACTAATTGCTCGGGTCAGCGGATGAATGGTCCCCGTTTCGATTTGCTACAAATTAGCACTCTCACCTGTATCTCTTCATCACCTTCATGGTTTCTACCAGTGGCACCTTGTTTAAGCCCAGTCAATATTAGCAAAGAGGGATGTGGGTGCCAGTAGCTGGAAGACGACCCCTGTAGTTCTTATCAGGTAAAGTGGTTTTTGATTAGTGTTAATGGCTCGGACTAAATAGCCTTCAGCTTTTCCACTGGCTATGCTTGTTATTATGTGTGCGTGTTGCTGCTCTGCTCAAGGGCATGCCAGCAATTCATCAAGCTGCAAAGGCGGTATCTCCTTTGCAGGGATGAGCAAATATCTCCAGCGCTTTGAAAAACTATTTATACCCGATCCTTTTCAGACTTCGTCATGGTTCAACCACAAAGTTCAATGTATTGCGCCGTGGTTTTGTCTATTACCACGAAATAGTGCATTTATCGTGAAGTTAAAGTAAGATCATTCTTTTTCTTCTTTTTTTTTTATTCAGTAATACATTTTTCCACAGTAGATCTGGATTTATGTTTAAAGTCTATGCTGGAAGGCCATCCTCCACCCCTGTTTCTGGATCTTACTTCTCAATTGTAATGAAAACCATCCCCAGAGCATGAATGTACCACTGCCATGTGAGGATGTTGTATTTAAAACATGTTTTTGTCCCCTTAAAAAACCTTAAAAAGCCACTCTATTCCCTTTTACCATTGCTTTCTGCTTTCCACCTCTTAATTATAGCCAGACCTGTGGGGTTTATGATAGTTATCCTACTCACCCATCCTCCATGCTTAACTGTGGATCTCTGCAGCTCCTCCAGAGATAGCACGGGTCTGCTGAATGCTATTTGAAGGAGTCTGTCAAAGACTGGGATACTCCTCAATGACATCACACTGCTTTGAAGTTCTCCACATTCATAATCCTGATTTGCTGATGAAGATTCTCAGTCATCCAGGTCATAGTCATTCCGTAAAAGTTCCAAAAAATATCCACTGGACTTGGTTTCCAAGATTTGAAGACGTTTCGCCACCTCTCCAGGAAGCTTTCTCAATTCAAATGTCTTTTACAGGCTAACAATTGAACCAAACGACCCATTCATCGGTTACCGTATGCATGTTTCCAAGCGATACAATTCTTTGTCTATATAAGACTCAAACTCACTGCGAATCCAGACATTTCAATTGAGAAAGCTTCCTGGAGAGGTGGCGAAATGTCTTCAACGCCTGATTTGATGCGTTCCTTGGTTTCCGTGACACTGATTCCTCATCCCTCTGAGTCTTCTGAAGGAGGTTGGCTGCATGTGATTTTATTTTGGGCGTCAGAGTAAAGGCAGCTGAGTACAATGCGTGTCAAACTGTTGTTGTTTTAGGCTTTTCTAATAAAACCATGTTTCCATGAACTTTAGTGTTTGGTAATCTTTGTGCAAGCTATAACCCTACTTTTTTTCCCCTTTTTCCTCCTTCAAACAGCCATGACCGTGGGAGGTTGGGGGGTTAGTGTGTCAGCAGCACACAGACATCACCAAAGAGGCTTTTCTTGCTCTGCATACATCCAGCCATCATCTAGTTGTGGCCCAGAAAGACAGACTGCAGCACCCGCTCTCCAAAACACTCGGCATCTGGTGCAACAGACAGCCTTGCATGTTAATGCTGAGTTAATATTATTCTTATGAACTGCGAGTGACTTCGCATGTTAGTGAGCGCTCTGTCAAATTAATGTCACTTCCATTAATGCCGCCGTCTATTTCGTGTCATGGGCTCCACACACACACACTCACACACATTTGCACAAGCTGAGCCGAAAGATTTACACCCCTGCATCTCAACAGTGGACAGACCATGGCGCTCACATGTGCACCCACGCGCACGCCGCTCCTCTACAGATGCAACAGAGGAGAGGAAAATGAATGTCCCGACTCATTTATCACATAGCCTCAAAAGTACAGATGAATCCAGTGATGAAAATCTGTCCTGAGAAATGTCAGGAAGATATTAACTCCAATACATCAAAGTGGAGCTGCAGCGTCTAAGCTGACTGCCAGCCCCTGCCGCCTGCCTTTGGTTAAAGAGGGGGAAGCAACACCAGCGACAATGTGATTTTTTATTTTTTTGCCAACTCTGACCATTTGTCAAACAGAAACAAGTAAATAAAGACACAAGTCACTTCCATCCCGAGATTAACATCCGAAATGGTGCAGAGCGAATTTCATTAGTGCCCAAATGCCATTCTTTAGATCTGTCTGATCTCAGCCAAGTGTGAGGGAGCAAGGAGAAAGAAAGGAAGAGAGGGAAATTGCCTTTTCATGTAGATTCCGCTAATCGCTTCCCTAACAAAATATGGCGGAGTTGTACTAATAAGTAAGTTAAGGCTCAGTGGGCAGATAGAGGGAACCAGCACAGAGGCTAATGGAACTGAGAGCTTTCCATGCCTCCATGGGTGTCTTAATTGTCAAAAGGAGATTCTCAGATGAGCGTTTCAGAGAGCTGCTCGGCTGCTGGATTTTCAGGAGGCCTTAAATTGGAGAGCGACTCACTGGAGTTGTTTTAAGTCTAAGCCTTTCTCTTGTGTGCGGGGGATGGCTCAAATCCCCCATCTGAAAGTCTGCAAACAGGTCCTGTAATTCACGCCTGTTTGTTTGGCAGCCAGCTCCTGCAAAGCGTGTGTGTGGTTTTTTTTTTATGCAGTCGACGGGGACTGCAGGCAGCTCATATCAAAAATCCATAACTTCTGCTGTTGTGTGGTTTTTCATCCTGCAGTGTAGGCATCATGCGCTCGTTGATCCTTGCATAGCTTTATCTTTGCATTAATATTCATCCAGAGTGTCAAATATGAGAGTAGAGCAAAGAAAGTAAAAAAAATATCATAAAAAAAGCTTTTTTTCTTTTTCTTTTTTTCATCACATCCAGTCTGGATTTATTGCTTCTCGTTGCTATTGTTAACAGCCTACCTTTACAGTGATCTATTTCAGCACTGCTGGCCCTTAACTAGTTATTACTGCACTAGAAATCCCAACCAGTGCGGTTCATTAGGAGGGAAATTGGAGTGCAGGGGAGTCCATGAGAGATACAGAATGTGCTTTTAATCTAAAAAGGTCAATGTGCACAAGCTATTTTGGAGATTCACTGCGCGCTTATAATTGGGGCCTTGTCTGAAGACAGCGAAGAATTAAATGAAGACAAAGTTACTGAGCGTGTGGTTGGCCTTTGATGAGAATCAGGAGGTGAGGATGCTTCATTTGCAACCTTTAATCAGTCCAGCAAGATGGGATTCATGTGTGATTGTAGAAGAAAAGAAAGTGGGGTGGAGAAATGAAATGGTAATTAGTATTGATTACCTATGTGCATATGACCCTGCACTCCCCCCTTTGCATTCCTAAATCAACCCAAATTATTGAGCTTTTCTAATTTCATGCTGAGGGAATAGGCAGCCTGCAACACAAAACTGCCTACACCCTCAGCCATGTAGCCATCGGTGTCTCAGGAAAAGCCACCGGTCTCCTTCCAGTGGGGAGCTGTGGGTGGGAACCTGCATTAACCACGCAGGAATAAGTCAGGGGGTAATAATTATTCTTGGACAGTCTGTGGGGAGCAAAGGTGATTCAGGTAGCTTTTTCTTCAAATTACATTTCACGTCACTCCACTGTCACCGAGCAATGGCTTCTCCACAGCCATACATGTATGTAATTACTCCCAGTTAGCGCAGGGGGGGAAAAAAGGTCAATTTAAATGGGGAAAAAAAGGAGCCCAATTACAAATACACAATTAATACACCCATGGGAAATTGAATTTTTCTTTCAAATGATCAGATTAATTCCTAATTATGGCAACACACACACACACACACGTGACAACACACAGTTAATCTACTTTAGTAATAAGCTACCGTAGACTGGAATTGCAAAGAGAAGAGGTGGACAGCCAGTGATGGAGGGAATCCATGTCACCGTGGACCCAGTGAACCGGGGACTGGTGAACGCCTCACAGTGCTCTGCCGCCATCTGCTGGCCGTGCTTCATAACAGAGCTCCCCTCCCAAGAGAATCACTGAACATCTCCAGTCCTTTAACCAGATGCTCAAACTGGGATCTTCTGTTTTTTCACAGTTAGCCAAATATGGCTAATTGATTTTTTCAGATGAAATAAAGCTGATCAGAGCCTCTGTGCACACTTTAGGGTGCAGGGATGTGCAGACAGCTAAACGACCCCCAGAAAAGTGACTACAGACAGCACAGCTCTGTGGTTTCTCTCTTAATTTAATTTCCCTTTGGGACTAATGAAGTATTTTTGAATTTATTCCTTATGGTATACATCATTTTTTGTGTTTGTTTGCTTTGGCATCTTTTTGAATTTGCTCTGTCTTGTGGTCCAGCAGCATCTCTGTCATTTTCAGTCATTATTCCATCTTGCAGTAAATTTAAATCCTCTTAATTATCACTTCATACTTTCCTCCCTTTGATATCATCTAGTGACTTGGTTCTTTTTGAATATTTACTCTTTGTTTTTGCTTCCTTTGGTTTATTCTTAAGATCAAGCTTCATTTGCTTCTTTCTGAAGTCTTTTGATTCGTTTTTATTCTGCAGATCATCACTGCTTTGCTATTGAAGAGTCTGTAGTTTATTTGTCTATTTTTCCACCACTTAAATCTGAACCACAGTTTATGTCTTTTTATGTTTGTCATAACTGAGTAAATATGCTTTATGAGGTGTCAATAATCAACAAATCACACGTATGAAGTCTGATTTTTTTATTCTCTGGTAAACTTTGCTCTCGTACACATCTAGATTTTGGATCAATGACAGACAACTACTCATTACAGCATTGCCTACAGTACAATAATTAATATAACTATGTTTACAAGCAAAATAAACAATGTTAAGAATATAAATATTAGATCTCTGTGTAAAGCACAGCACACAGTTGACCTGCAGCAGTAGAACGGTGTTGCATCAGACTCATAAATATGCTGAACCCCGCGCTTGTGCTAGGCAGACACACGCTCTGGTTTTTACTGCAGATAAAGTGTCTATTCTGTCCTGGTGCAGCTCTGCGATCAGAGCCTGTCTATGCAACATGAGACAGAGAAAAGTGCAATTTAAAAACAACAACGACACTAAACGACCAGGGCGACGAGAACACGCATTTGCATGGCAAGACTGCTGTGAATGTAACAGTAGGAGTGCTGTGGGGGTTAAAAGTCGTCAGTCATGATCAGATGGGAACAATTGAAACTGGAGGATGGAGGAGGAGGGATGACAGAAACAGGAAATGAACACAACATGAGGCCAAACGACGTCAGCGCTTCACTGGGTTCTCCACTACAACATCTGGACTAACAGCTCGAACTTGCTAGTCTCACACACACGGGCTGGACTTCCTGTGACGCCGCGCGGCGTGCTCCCTCACATGGCGACCGAAGCGTCGGAATCTTTGGGTCGGCTGTGGATGACGTGCTCGACCTGTCCCGAGTCGGACACGTCGTAGCTCGTCTTGTACTTGGCCAAGATCTTCATCAGAGGACGCAGCTTCAGCCACCACTGCTCTTTGGGGATCCTGTGACTGAATGAAGACGCAGAGGGATTGCTTAGAAAGCAGCGTTCTCTTCTGGGCGGTATTGCTTTCCTTTCTAATACACTCACACAAAGTCGGTTTCATCCTTCAGCCGCACAACAGGCTGGAAGACCAGAGCCCTGGCGCGCATCCCGAGCAGACAGCAGGAGTCCTCGCTGTTGGCAAAAACTCGGCCTGCGGGGAAACATCGCAGCAATTACATGTGGAAGAACATGAAAGAGCTTTAACTCTTCAGTGAGACGCTTTCATGAGGGATGATCGCAGTTATTCAGTAGCAACCAAAATAAAACACTAGTGAAATGTTAACCAAAAAGAGGTGAAAATGCAAAATAAAATCAGAATCAACTAAAGCTAACATGCTACACACAGAAAAGAAGAGGGTAAAAAGCTTAATCCATCCAGCCCATTGGTTACACATTTCCAGATTACTTTCAGACGAGTGATAATCTGAAAATAGAACAGCAAGGCGGCTGCTTATCAACACGAAAGTCACGGACACAGCTGTACCCCGCTAGCGTTTGCAGAGGAGGTGTGAATCTCTAAGACAGAACTAAACGGCACACAGGGACATGGAGCTAAACAAAATCATGGAGATGGTCATGGAGCCAGCGTAAAAAGCCAAGTTTACCTTCGTCTTTTAAGTCATCCACGTGTAAGGGAAACAAGACATGAAAACAAAAGAGCAGTTTTAAATTTGAATCATTTATCTCTCACACTCAGATGTAAAAAAAACAGGTTTCCCCCTCAATAGACTGTAACATTAATTTCATTAAAATTAAAAATCTATAGTGACTCCATGACAGGTCTGCTTCACAACAGTCTGGTCTCTGCAGGGAGGGAGGATCGGCTACGGTTCCACAGTTGGTTCATCTACCAACACAGACGGCTAACTGCGAACCTTACCTTTCCTGTACGTCTCCACCAGCTTTTGGGAAAGCCACTGCATGGCTTTGGCCGAGATCTTGGTCCCGAAGTTGCGATCAAACGGGGACGGCGCTCCTCCCTTTCAAAGGAATTACAATTTTTGACACTTTCTTTTGATGGAAGGTTTATCACTCACATATGTTGACAAAGTGAGCAGAAATACTCATGCTACAGTACTCATACCTTGTGAATATTGTACCTTTTTTTTAATAGAGCAACAAAAGGTTAGATTATAAATATAAAAAGGAAGAATAAGGCTACGTTCACACAGCAGCCTGAAGTGACCCAATTCCGATTTTTTTGCCCATATGTGACCTGTATCTGCTCTTTTTATGACAATCTGAACGACACAGATCGGATTTTTTCAAATGCGACCCAGGCCACTTGGATATGTGGTCCTGAATCCGATACGTATCTGATCTTTTCAAATGCGACCTGTGTCTGTACGGCCAGGTCGCATTCATCCGACCTACACGTCATTGATACTTGACAAATGTTACTAAACGTTACTAATCTGCGTCCTACTAAGCGGAGGCGGGAAAAACTAACAACCATGGCGGAAGATAACACAGAGAGCAGTCAATGAGAGAAAGTGAGGTTGCTGACTTAATTTATATTTGGAAAGATAGCTCAATTCAGACCAAACTCGAAGGGTCTTACCGGAACCGGGGGAGGGTCTTTCTTTTTGATCTTCTTAAAAAGATTTCGTTTGTAATGTACCTGCTCCTGTTGGAGAAGAACTTAAAGAACGCAATATACGCTGCAGTATTAGGAGTCATGTTTATTTCCGCAAACACTGAGGACGCTTGCTACATGTGACATCATCGCGTCCTCGAGTGCGCATGCGGGACACATCGGTTGAACGCTTTCAGTTCACACAGTAGATCACATACAAGTCGCATATACTTGGAAGTGTGAACGGACACGCAAAAAAATCCGATTTCACAAAAAAATCGGAATTGAGCATTAAGGCCTGCAGTGTGAACGTAGCCTAAGAGTGAATCCCAGCATCCTACATGTCTCTAAATAAAGTCAGAAAGATTTGGCTTCTAAAAACTTTCTTTTTTTCCATTTAGTTTCGTTTTATACTTGTGGATAGAAAAGAAATTACATCCATCAGTCATTTTATGAGAAAACAGTAGGGGTGGAACGGTTCACAAAATCCACGGTTCGGTTCGGTATATGTTGATTGTTAGCCTGACATGTTGGTCGTGTTGCTGTTAGCATAAACAAAACGTGTTGCACAATGCTTGCACACTGTTGCACTTTTATCCTCCACTTTCTTTCCGCCGTCATCGTAGGTCACTCTAAATGCAAAGTGGTCCCATACAGCAGACCTATAAAGTGCTGCTGGCGCGTCTTCCAACTCCTGTTCTTTCCCACTCGCCATACCCACACAATTCTCCACAACAACTGATTTTTCTTCTGCTACACCCGGCTACGCTGATTCGCTTCTTCTTCTTCTTGTTTACTACTGGTGGTTGGCTTTGGTCGCAGTACCGCCACCTTCTGCTCTGGAGTGTACATGCGTCGCATATAAGAAAAAGGAGCAGCGCATGAACTGAACGAAACACACGCGAACCGAACCGAGACAGTCGAACCGGTTTTCATAAACCGTTCCATCCCTAGAAAACAGCATAAGAAACAACGAATATGGACAGTCTTTGCAACACAGATCAACCTGAGTTAGGCATCCGCTCCTACATCTTTTGATCGTTTCTCTGTTAAATAGAGGTCTGGGATTGGACTAGGCCATCTTAACACATAATTCTGCTTTAAACTTTCTGTTGAAGCTCTGAGTGTTTTGGGTTGTCATTCTGTGGGAGGATTATCTGTCCCTGCTAAAGCAAATAGTTTCCTCAGGGTAATGGACAGTCTAGGTTTTGCATGTATTTTGACCTCTACTGCCTGACACATCCTCTTTCACCTGTTTGCATAACATGACTTCTTTCTTTAGCTGCCCAGCCAAGTCTTCAGAGGTTTGCAGCAGTGCCATACTGGGACACATTTGAAGCTAACAGCTACGTTAATCTTTCTTTAACCAATCAGCTGAGCCCTTCGGTCCTACACTGCAAAAACGATCTAGAAATAAGTAAAACTTTCTTAAATTAAGTGTATTTACCCTTAATTTGAGAAGGTAAATGAGATGATTTGCCAATGGAATTAGTATTTTTACTCTTAAAATAAGATATTTAGATAATATGCACTTGAAATAAGACAATGCAATTGTGTTTTCTTATTTTAAATGTAAATTGTCTTGTTCCATTCGCAAGATGTCTATTTTACCTCCTCAATTCAAGAACAAATGCACTAATTTTAAGAAAAAATGACTTATCTAGATTTAGATTTTTTCCAGTGTAGTGACGCTGAGGCCTTTACTGAGCAGCTGGATCATGAACTGTGAATAAATGGTATTTCTTTGTCTTTTTCTTCATGGATATTAAAGTTAAATGGTCCAAGGAAACATTGTTTTTCCTTTAATTACAGGTTTAGAAATTTAAGAAATATTCCCTTTTACAGTTATTATAATTTTGTGTTGTTCTGCCTCATTAATTTGAAGTAAAATACATGAAAGTAACTTGTCGTGACTAAAGCAATGAAAAAGATCAAAAATACTAATTTCTAACTCTTCTCCAGTTAAAGAACAGTTCTGTTTGATCCAGCTTAATCTATGCTAATCTCCAGACACACACAAATAAAAGACCTCATATGCAAACAGGGGATCTGCATGTTTCCAATACAAAAATCTGATCACATCTTTCCCAGTCTGTTGACGCTCATAACACGCCAGAAGAACCGACTGTATGACGGCGTCAAATCTGAGCCGACTGTACCTGCTGCATGTGTCCCAGCACATTCTTCCTGCAGTCGAACACCCCCCTGCCCTCCTCCGTATACAGCTGGTAGATGAAGTCCGTCGTGTAGTTCACGTTGCAGTTCTCATTCCTGCAAATCAAACCCGGTTTTAACAGAGGGAGATCCTTTACATTAATATTACAAAATAAGAGCTCATAAAGCATTGACATCAATATGTATGTAAATGCGTTTATTGTCCCACACTTAGGAAATTCACTCTGAATTTTAACCCATCCCCTTGGGGAGCAATGGCCGCCATTGTTTGGCAAGGTTGCTACTTGCAACCTTCTCAAAAGCGCACTGCTCTAACCACTAGGCCAGCGCTCCCCAATACCTGATCTGTTTAGCATCAGGGTTCCTACAGCATAAGGCAAGTTAAATTCAAGACTTTTTTACTTTTTAATGCCACTTGAAATAAAAATTTAAGACCAAATTCACAAGAAACAAGAAAAACCTGCTTGCGACAATTTAACCCAAAGGTTTATTTTAACATAAACCACTGCACCAATGTTTCAAATTTTGAAAAGCTTCCCATACAGGAAGAAAGCTAAAAACACACAAATGACAGATATATTTGAACAATTATTTAACTGAATTCACAAACTTTGTTTTAGCAGGGAACAAAACAAATCAGTTTTAAAGCCACAACATAACCAGTGCTAAGTCTTTTTTGCAGCTATTTTTCTTTGTATCGTTTTCTTAGTATGTTTGATTTGGTGATAAGTGGAGGCGTTGCAGAGACAAGGGTGGAACAAAACTGAGAAATACCGGCTGTTTCTCTGTAACTCCATTTTGATTTTCTTGGTAACTCCGATTCGATTCAAATCACGTTCACATGCCACGATGCGATTCTATCACAATGCATCATGATACTTGAAATTTTGCGATGCATCGCGATGTTTTCAATATTTTACAATATTTTTACTAAACACTGTTCAGTACTAAAAAATACAGCCATGTTGTCATAATGTTTTCAATTACATAACTCCAACAACTTTTAGAGGTACTGCCATGAAAACAAATACTGGAGAAAAATATTACTATTACTGGAGTGGACAAACTGACATAAAGTGCTTAGGATTTATAAAACTTGAAATAACAAAATAAGGATAATCAGTGCCGTTTACTAGGGGTGTGGGAAATAATCGTTTTGGCGATATATCGTAATATTCGGCTGCCCAATATAATATCGATCTTTCACTTCTTAGTATCAATTAAAAAAACAAAATGGTTACATAAAACATTGATGGGAAAATGGGCTACCTCTGCACCACCACTCTGACAGAAAGCGCTGTGGAGCCCTTTAACTGTGCGTGCAGCACCAAATCTGTATTCTAGGCAGTCACAGTGGAAGAAAACCCCCAAACATCATGGATAATAATACCTAATTAATATTTTCTGATGGAAATATACAGCACTTGCTGTTTTATGTCATCATTTGATTTTGATAGCTGGGAAAGATATGGCAATATATAGTGATACTGCAACATCGTGATAATATCGTATCGTGACCCAAGTATCGCGACATGTATCGAATCGCAACACTCATGCCAATACTCACCTCTACCGTTTACATGGCCTCACTGGTCCTTTAAACCAATGAAATGAAAAAATTCTAATGTATGACATTTCCCCTTTTGCAAATTACATTTTTACCTTCTTTGTTTTTAAAGCCAAAATGCATCTGACATCTGACTTGAAATGTGATGGAGCCGGGTGAATTTTCTCAGTCTCCTCCGTGTTTTGTTTATTAATTAGTCATTGCAGTATCCCTCGGACGGAAATGCTTGTGACACAAGGCAGCGGGCGTCAACACATCCGCAGCGACATCTGCTAACTGGAAGCTGTATTCCACCTGTTTTTGGCGGATGTGTGCCAACCGTTCATGTATTATATTTATCCTTTTTTTTTAAATTAAGAATCGATACTTTGCGTTAAGAATCGATGCAGTAGATCACAATTAGAATCGCGATGCATCGTCATGACGATTATTTTGCACACCCCTAATGTGAAGCTCCACTGCCTTAATTCCAATCATTCCAAGCTTGAATGACTTCTTTCACAAAATCCACTGAGCCTCATGTATGTTCCCTGGTTCTGGTTTTAGCCATGGAGAAAACTCTTGGCTGGAGGCAATTTTCGTTTCATTTACACTTGCTCATATTTTCCAGACAAAAAGTAAATGGCGCATCTCCCAAATGTCCCGGCCACAACAACGCTTTAATTGGTTCCGCTATCGGGACGGAACCAATAATTCCAGCCATTATTTGTTTTTTTTTTATAAAAAAAAAGAAAAAAAAATGGTCACTTTCAACGTTTTATTTAGATTACAAAAATAAATCGTAATAAAAAAATTCCTATTTATGATGTTTTAAAAATTAAGACCTACAAAAGAATGATTTAAGACATTTTAATACCAATTAAGGCCTTAGTTATATTTTGAAGAATTCAATGCCTTTTAAGACTTTTTAAGGACCCGGGTTTATACAGGAATGAGCAACTTTAATTTAATGCTTTTTAATGCTCTTAGAATTAATTTTAATTCCATCAACAAGTACCCATGACTCTCATATAAACACGGCAAAATCCTTTGTCATCTTTATTGTCGACAGGCTGCATCAGTGTCCCAAATTCCTCATTTTCAAGCCACTTTTGTTGAAATTTGCATTTTCCCATTCTCTAGCTTTTTCTCCGCCTCAAGCTTCTTTTTATGAACATGCGGCTTTACGATCAACAGGAAGCAAATATATCGCGATATGATTTATCTGATGAAATTGTTTTTAGAAACATTTTTTTATATATAAAGCATTTTGCCACAATTATTACATTTAATGAATTTTAATGCCAATTCAGGCCTTAATTTAATGACTTAATAATTTTTTATGTCCCGTGGAAACCCTGATATAAGCAGCTTAGAGCAAAACAGATTCCTTCTTGTTAAACCCTGAATATAAGCAGACTGATTTTAAATGTTCTCACCGGAGCACCAGTCCTCTTTGAATGCTGGTCTTCATTTTCTCTGTCAGATGCTCAACATTAGCCTACAGGCAGAAACATTGACTGTAGTTAACCAGCAGGTGGCGCCTCTAAGGTGCTGCCTCACAGTGGAGCCTGAACGGCCTCTTTCAGGGAGGTAAAACTACAAACCTGGAGATCTCTGATGTCGAACGGCTCCTCGTAGATATAGGCTGCGTCCGCCCCTGCGGCCAGCCCTCCCACAGTAGCCAGGTAGCCACAGTAGCCTCCCATGGTCTCGATGATGAAGACGCGCCTCTTGGTCCCGCTGGCAGACTGCTTGATGCGGTCGCAGGTCTGACACACGCACACCAAGCTCACAAAGTCAATATAGCAAAAACTGTCGAGCTAAAACCAACCCTTTATTACATTTCAGCAACCCAACCAGCAGTTTTACAGAAGCTGTAACAAGCCATTCAGCTGTTGGCATACTGTAGGCCGTTTCACATGACAAACACTGAAACTGCATGCTTGGCATTTAAATGTTTCATAAATTCAGGCTGTGTTTTTGTTTGTTTTACCAGAATGACTGGAGTCCTGTAAGGGATGACAGAGAACATTACATGTAATAATATCAGTGGAGGCTATCATTTTTATCCTTAGCTGAAGTGAACTCCTAGTTTAATAGCCCAGCGCTGATAATCAGGTATCAGGTCACTCTGTGGCCAGATAATGAGGGACAGGCCCCGTCCACACCAACATAGAGACTTATAAGAACATCAGATTAGGGGAAAGAGTTTGGCAGCCGTTTATCTATCTATTCTATCAGTAGAAAATAGGGGTGTAAATCACATCCATAGATTCAGTATCGATTTTCTGATCCAAACGATTGGATTATTTTCCATACTCAAGAATACACCACGATGCGATTCGATTAACTGGTTAAATTTTTTTTTTTTTTTTTACACCTTACAGGCTAGACAATGTTTCAAATTTGAATAAATCAATGAAAGCTGTAATATCGTTATGCATTTTTTTCTTTTTTTTTTTTAAGAAGAAACAGAAAATAACAGAAGTAGAAACGTTGCATCAAAAAATACGCAATGAGTGCAATAATATACCTCGGCTCCAGACGTCCCCGCCCCCTCCACAGACGCACCGCCGCACCTCTCCCAAATTGTAGCTGACTGCAAACAGTGCCGCAGACAGGAGGCCGGCTTGTTTTGTTTTTATGACCGAAGCGGGTCAAACTCGTGAAGTTTGACCCGCTAGAAGAGCGAGGTGCGCGAGAACGCTGGGACCCTTTTTCCACCTGGATCTCCGCTCTTTTTGGCCCTCAAGTCCCTCCGTCGTCGGACTAAACTCGCCCCCACTTCCTCGCCGCCTCGGCCGTATCTAGACCCACAGTGTGTAGCACAGACCACGCTTCAATATTGAGCATAATTTAAAAACGTCTGTGTGAAGCTTGCTGCAACAAACCGCTGTATAGTATAACCAGGAAGCGAGGTAGGAGGGCAAAATAGGTTTAGCGCCACCGCAGCACGGGAGGAGAATTACGTCCAGGAGCAAATTGATAAAAATAGACCGGAGGAAAAAAAAACATAAATCGATTCTCTTGCAGACGTGTCGATGCATCGGATCGTCGGCTTTTGGATCGATGCATCGATACAAAACGATTATTATTTACACCCCTAGTAGTAACCATATCTTCCATGTCACCTAGTGGCATGGAGGTATTTTGCTTCTGATAGAATCCCCCTGGATCGGGCATCTGCAGCATTTACAATCCAAAGAGCCACATGTAGCTGTGGAGCTGCAGGTTGCAGACCCCTTTAAAGCATAAATATCTGGTGTGGTGCAAACAGAGCCCTGCAAGTTACAAGAGAGGAAAATCTAAAAAGACTTGCTAGCATTTGGGCATTCAGCTCAGGCAACAATTGACTAAATGAAAAAGATTATTTTCTCTGATGTTCTGACCTGATATTTTGGTAATTATCAGTGCTGGACCAATAGTTGTATTAAAGGCTTTTGGGTTATAAAAAAAAACTGTTTATAGACAAACAGTTTAAAACAAAGTATTTTTCTGGCAGTGCTGACGGCTTAAAATGCCTTACCTCCACGATAGCATTCAGGGCCGTGTCTGCCCCGATAGTTAGATCTGTGCCGGGTACATTGTTACTTATGGTGGCAGGCAGCATACACATCGGGATGCAAAACTCCTCAAAGGTAGCACGGGCCTCATAAAGCTGCAGCAGACACTCTATCGCCTGAAGCGGCAGCATATAGAGAACGTGTTAGAGCCACTAAAGAGGGCCGGCCGCTGAGAGAGAGAGAGATAAAACCCTCCCAGCGAGCGAGAGCGTATCCTGCCATTCCGGCTTTTCCCGTGTGATAGCTGCTGTGGCTTCCCTTTGGCAAACAGAAGCAGGAGTGTAAAAATAAAGAAGTGAGGAAGGATAGCGAAGGAGGCGAAGGGAAGGAAAGGGGTTGGAAAGATCTTGAGGAGGGAGGAGGGGGCAAAGGATGAAAGGACAGACAGTTAAGGAGGAAGGACAGAATGGGAGGTTGTGTTTGTGTGCCTTAGCGGCCATAAGGCCCATAGCAACTATAAAACTGCCATATCGGCTATGGAGGTTTTATACACTGCAAGCCAACCAAGCAGCACTGATCAAATCCTTAAACACACGGTGCGGGAAAAATAAAATGAAATAACGAAACAACCAGCATCATTCCGTTTCGGATGCATGTTGTTTATTTCACATCGAACTCACTGGGTTGGATATTTAGAACCAAAATGAGACTATCTGAAAAATGCTAGTCAAAAAATATTACTGGTTTAGTTCGACTTTTTTCTTTACAGACAGTATGAACATAATCAGTTCCATCGTTATTTATAGGCGTCCATTTCTGCAAGTCAAATCTATGTAAAAATATAAAAACTAAAGTCAACATCATGTATCATGAACAACTTCTGGTGTAACTTTTATCTGTTAATGGGCTCTATGCACAGCTCCACTACTTCCTGAATTTAAGGCAGCTCCTTTGTTTCCTGTCTTTCATTACTGGACGAACTGATTAATCCAGGTGTGTCTGGCCAGTTACTTAGGTCATACACACCTGGATTAATCAGTGCATCCAATCATGAAAGACAGGAAACAAAGGAGCTGCCTTAAATTCAGGAAGTAGTGGAGCTGTGCATAGAGCCTATTATTAGCTGGAGCCACAATGATAGACTTTACAAGTCAAATGATCAACAAGTCATATAAAAATAGAGAAGAAACATGTTAGCATTAGTGCTGACATTAGCACTCCACTGCATCATGCTGCGTTCACACCGGACGCAGCAGGCGCAGCAGAAGCAGCGAGTTTACATGCGAAGTCAATGGTTGACGCGCGTCAAGGCGCAGCAAAATGTCCCGCAGCGTGTTTTGAGCAGCTGAAGTAGCCCGTCAGGAGCGTTTAAGCATCTGACGCTCGCGACACGCCACAAACGCGCTGCTGCTCGAGATGGAAAAATTGAACTTTTGCTGCTCGACGCGCCGCATCAGCCAATCACAGAAACTGATCTGGGAGCTGGCCGTGAGACAGACACATCGCTGATGATCAGAGCGCTGTGATTGCCCCTCTGAAACAGTTTATTAACTCCTAAATTAACTTAAAATGCTGAAACCTGCCGACAGAACATGTTTACTTTTATTATCCTGGTGCCTGCAGTTTGGATTATGTACATAAAAAGAACCTTCCAGTCGCGGCGATGAACCGCGAGGAGGCGACCGGGCTATAAGCTGCTGTTGAATGGGATTCCTACTGACAGCACACCTCTGGTATGTGGGGGTCTGAGCGGCTCCCACAGAAATAATATTGGAAGGCAGGATGGTAATCTGGATGAACTGACTGCAATGATTAAGTTTTCAGGTGAATTTTCTCACTTAAAAACATATTAAAACTACTTTATTCCCACTGATCACAGCAAATATAGCTGCAAGGCAAAGAAAGGATAGAGTAGCTCCGCCCAACGCGCGTCAGACACACTTTTGCACCGTGCAGCCAGAGCAGCAAAGCTGCTTCAGCCACGATTTTGCTGCTCCTGCTGCGTCCGATGTGAAAGTAGCATTAAAAATGAAAAGGAGTAAAAAAACTAAAACTCGGCACACCTATAAAAAACACGCTTCTCTAAACATTAGTAGCTTTTAAGGTTTAATGCTTTTGCAAAAAATTTCAAAATTGTGATTCGTTTTCAAGATTAAGATTTTTTTTTTCTCCTGTACACAAACCACCAGCATTTAGATGTTTCACTTGTTAACTTCTACTTGCCTGCATGGATCTGCATGCTAGCTGCAACTCCTGGTTGCTGGCAAAGCCACTTTAAAGGTATTTCCATGACTTTAAAAGGGCTGGAGTGAGAAAGTCACTGTCGTCCATTTATTTATCATAATGTGAAAAAAAAAACGAGTCTCTCTGAGATTTGAAAATTGCATTTAATTTATTTGCAAACGCAATTAAATGGTGAGCCCCAGTAGTTTTATTAACTAGTTAACAAAGTGCTGAAAAAAAAGCCCTGATGGGGCTAAACATCTTTCACTCCTCCATGAAAGACTATAACTCATAAAGTAAACAGTCAAAACGATGCACTTTAATTAAAACAATTATAGAGGAAAAATCTAAAATATGTTAAATATTTTAGTGAAGTAAGGATTTATATTAAAAAGTCAGCTTAAAAATTATATTTAAAGTATAAGTTTTGAGTTTAAGATTGGAATCATTTTATTTAGATACTAAAAATGACCAATATTATGGTAAAATGTTGAATTTTTTTTTGTTTTATTTTAAATAAGAAAATCAAGAGATAAAAAGCTGGAAACAATCAGTAAAAATTAATATGGAGACAAAAGAGTTCTAACTTTACAGAAAGCATTATATTTAGGACTAAACTTGTTGATCTTTCATTAACGCAATTCTAAAGGTGAACAAAAATATCAGTAATCCTTTTTGTAATCTACTCATTTCCTCTGCAGGAAGTAAACTTTATGACAAAAGCAGGAACGATTGTGTTTTCATAGTGTCTGTAAGGAAATGATAATCATCAATTTAAGTCAGACGAGAAATTTGTTTTATTTGCATTTTTCAAACAGTTTTTTCCTTTTCCCGTTTCCTTTATGTACTAATAAGACATCGGGGTGTGCGCTCTGTTCGCCTTTCATCTTCATGCTAAAAAGAAGGGGCAGGCAGAGCAGACAGAGGGGCAGGCAGAGCAAACATGGCGGTCACGTCACTTGTGCACAGCATGCCTCCACGTTCTCATTCACTTACCTGCTTTGGAAGGGAGGGATGCTACAGTACTTTGTAACTTTAACAAGTCTGCCCTCTTAGAGCAGACATGCTTTGTGTCTGGATTTTTTTTTTAAGCTCTTCTGTAGGCCAGATGCGGCCTACAGATGCTGACCGTCACAAGAATTGTTGCCAAATAATCCTGCGACAGGAAGGCAGGAATTGAGTCACTGGTGAAAAGACTGAGCGAGCGATCTCTCCCTTCTTGTAACGACTGGGCTTGCTGCGTCAGCATGTTTTCCCAGTTTCATGCTTGAACGCATGCGTGTGTGTGTTTTATCTGGTTGTGTTGCTGAGGTCATCTAATCTCGTCGCCAAGCCCCATCACTTACAGTAGTGATGGCGTTCAGAGCCGTGTCAGCGCCAATGCTGAGGTCTGAGCCAGGCACATTGTTGGAGACCGTGGCCGGGACCATGACCATGGGCACACAGAACTCGTCATATTTCCCACGAGCCTCTGATAATTCCAGCAGTGACAGCAAGGCCTGCAGGGCAGAGCCAAGGACTTTAGTGGTGCAGAGGTGAAACCGTGGCAGGTGGGTTCGGTTTGAGAAGGTGCTACTTGCCACAAAAGGAAGGGAAAGACATAAGTGGAGGGTGCCAAGGGGAGGAGCCAGGTCTATCACAACGGACAGCGGCGAAACAGACAGGTACAACTCCACATTCAGCCCCACAAACACTCATATAAACAAAGGACAACTCTTTTACTTCCATACATCAAAGGAAAACTGAAGCCGGTGAGCATCTAAACAGAACTGCGTGAAATGACCGGAGAAAAGCAGATGTTCCAAATCAAATGATCTGTCTATTCAATGAAAATATCCAAATGCTTCAAGTTTTTCTCTCTAGATCTGAGTTTACAGCAAAAAAATAAATATGCAATGTAGGCTAATATGTGCTGCTACTAATCTCATTACGTCTTTTCTTGCTGTTTTTAGCAGAGAAATGACTTTGAAGCATTGATTTCTAAACATGGACCATATGGTGATGCTCGGCATGAAAGGGATAAGACTAATGGAATACATCAACACTAAACAATATTCAGCATATAATCACATCTGATATTAGGAGTAAAGCACAACAGCTGTCTGATTTAATAAGATTAGGAGTAATGCTGATTCTAGTCAATAATAAACATCAGTGAAAAGCTTAGGAGCTTGTTAGCAAAGTGAAAGATAGCCCTCATGAGCAAATAATCACACAACAACAGAAAAGATTTGAACGTACCTCAAATCCGCCAATTACCAGCAGAGCATTTATATTGTGCTTTCGCATCTGCTCAGCAATTTTGTCAACATGCTTTGCAGGAAGCGTCCTGAGGAGGAGAAATAAAAGTAATGCTAGTTTTGTATTCATAAAAGACACTGAATGAGATTTCTAAGAATAAAACTAAAATCTAAAACAAAGTAACAGAATCATTAGTATTCTGGTAGGATATTCAGTCTCTTGTTTGACTTTGTGGAAGAATAAATCAGAGACATAAAAAAAAAAAAAACATCTATTATATAGATGAACATTCTTGCTTTGTAAAACAATACCTTAATGAAAAACTATATAACGTAGAAAAGACAATATTACCAACCTATCAGTTACAAAATGATTGTATAATGGTCGGATTAAGATAAAAAATATATATATATTGACTAGTAAATAAAAAGATAAACAGACAAAAATAAAAACACTAAATTGTTCAAGAATTACTTTAAATGAACATATTAATAACAGGAGAACACACCAGGAAATAATAAAAAGCTAGGATAAAAAAAAAAGTACACAATAAAGTAACATGAATAAACACAGGGTTCGTACACCTTTTCCAAAGTCAAAATCAAGCACTTTTCAAGCACTTTCAAGATCCATTTTAAAACTTTTTCCAGCACCTTACGGAACCAGTTTTGGCAAAATGAATACATAAAACTAAATCCTATCTTAATTTGTCAGAGCTCACGAGGCAGATATTTATTTTGTATTATCGGTTTTAATTAACTACTTACCTTTCCACATATAGTTCACCCATGATGAAGACGACGGACACGTTTCCCCCCGCCCCCCACAAGTCTCCTTGGATGATCAAAGAAAATTACTCTTCTGCCATGGCGTAGTAATATAACAGACCAGAGGGTGTCGCAATTCAGTATTATCAGCCGTAGAGTTATCAATGCTGTTTTAAGGGCTGGGCCTGGCAATGAATTAAAACTTTGTTGTTTTTTTTGGAACGTTGGCGAGGCGGTAGTGTGAGATAGTGCTGCGGGAAACACTGCAATACTAACATTACATTATCACACCGTACTCTCAGTCACTCAGTAACTTAGCCGGTGTAATTTTCTTTGATCATCCGAGGAGACGTGTGGGGGGGGGACGTGTTCGTCGTCTTCATCATCGGTGAACCTTATATGGAAAGGTAAGTAGTTAATTAAAGACTTTACAAGAGGCAACTTGTGGGGTTTGTCCCCGTTTAATCCATAATTTGTATTTTTCATCTTCCAGCCAACGTTCATTGAAACGACAACCTCCCGGCATGGTGCCGTAGTGGTTTCATGGGGGCGGAGTCACACATGGAAATAGACTGGCAGATCGCAGTCGCACATAAGCGAGCAGGTTTCATTTTCGGGCTCTCCAACATTTTATTTCTCCATTTATTAAAAACACGATTCAGTTAGATAGGTATTTGTTGCGAAAGAAACAGTTACAATTTCAAGCATTTTCAAGCATTTCATCCAAAATATAAGCACTTTTCAAACCTTGAAAACACAACGTCAAAATTCAAGCATTTTCAAGGATTTCCAGCACCCGTAGAAACCTTTAAACATCTAATGAACTCACTAATAAATTAATAAAATAGCTTAATGATCCAAATAATAAAATAACAAAAATATATAGAGCAAAGCTAACAGAAATAAATATTCATCGAATAAACTGTAACATAAAAAAATATATAAACTCTGATCAAAAACTCATCTATAATTCAAAATAATATATATATATATATATATATATATATATATATATATATATATATATATATATATATCTTAGTGACAAATAAAAAAAAACTATTTAGCTCTATAAGTGGAACCTTGTTTTCATCTGATTAGGTTTTAATAATGGGCATAAATCAGTCTTAAACCTCCTCTTATTCCTGCCTATTGTTCTTCTTTTCATTCTTAGACCAGCTGTATGTTTCTCTTCACAACTTTCCTATTTTGTCTGGATTTGCTCCAGATGTTCGTCGCAGCTGCCTGGCAACAATAAACATCCTTCACCTCTGTGTTGATTTACCAACTGGAAGGAGTAAAAAAATCCTTCCCATTGTTTCTACTCACTTCCTTCTTGGAGCCCTACTTCCTTTCCTTGAAGTAGAAGCAACAGCTCATTAAGTGCTGCATGTTCTCTTTACTGCAGACTCGTTTATACATTAAAACCGTGTAGCTATGTGTAACAGAAATGTTAACTGTTAATTGATTCCATATCTCCATCTAGAAAAAAAAAATGCACCATTTATTTTAACATGAGGTCGGTTTTTTTAGATCAGGATGTTTTACAAAGTCACAACTTTCCTCTTTAGGATAAAATGCTTTCGCTTATATGTTTAATACTAACTGCAAAATAAGTTGAAATTAATTTTATAACCAGGGGCAGAATTTATTCATTTCTGATTTATTTTATCTACTCCAACTTGACCAATGATTAATAGAAGGAAATCAGCTTCAGATTTTCACCTTTTGGTTCCTAACAAGGAGCCGCCCTGCCCCGTCCAGCCTCCAACATCGCCCCATTTGATCTCCTTAATCTGGAAAAAGGACAACGGGTACGAAAGGTGTTTTCAGACACAGGTTTTTCATTATAACATGATTTAAAAAACATATACAGAACAGTTTATTTCCATTATCTTCACACAATCTAAGCCCAAATCTTAAAGCAAAGCAACACAATATATCATGATTATGTTTCTCTCTTTTTATGGATACAGACAGGTATATTTCAATATATTAACATGTTTTTGTTCTCAAACAGCATTGCAGTAATTTACTGGCAGAAATGTATTACTGTGAAACACAGAGATGTTAAGAATAACTTGTGTGGAAGCCAGGAACAGGAATAAAGTCATTCTCATGACCTGAAGCCCTTAAGGGTTTCTTAGTGGGAAAAGGACAAAACAAGATCAGTGGGAGGAGTGTGAAACCAGGGAGGGGTGTGAAACCAGTTCTATCAGTAACGGAACAAAGACTTTAGTCTGGGATCAGGTTTTCACAGACATTTACCTTCATTCAAACCTCAATCCCTGATTGTTTTACTAAAAGCTGCAGTGAGAATCATTAAAAATCCAACAGGATGTTATTTTGAGTTGAGTACATTCCAACTGTTCTGTTGCCATCTGTTGGTCGCCTGTGGTACTGCAGCAGCTCAGCTGGCTCACTGAACGTTGGTGCTGGGAAATGGTTTACATTAATCTGTGCAGATTATCCCCTGGGTTTCCCTGATTATTCTCCAGCGAGGGAGCTAGCAGTGAGAGTGTAACATCTGACTCATCAAGCTAAACCCACACTCTGTGAGATATCGATTAAACTAATCCAAGACTGCATTATTGGGTCATTTAGGAGCAGATATTTAAATCCATTATAAAATCTCTTCTATTAATGTTCTTCTATAAGATTGTGGTCAACAGCAGCTCACCTGTCCTTTATAAAATCCTTCAAATCCGTCGCTTACGGCAAACATCTTGTGGCCCTCAGAAATTCCCACCCTGACGGCTGAACGGACGGCGGCGTTCATGCCTGCGGCGGGGGCTCCGACGTTCAGCACCGCCACGTTAAAGTTGCTCTGAGAAATGAAAAACACAAAGCAACAGGTCATTCCTGCCTTGCAGACTTTAGATTTAAACGCAGACTCTCAATGATTCATGATGCAGCTTCACTTCTCTCGCTAAATGACACACCGCAGGATGGAGCGAAGCTGTTGATGCTCTAAAGAGGAATCCAATACGTAGCTTCTGGCACACTTTCAGAAAACACACAGAGCCATCATTACAGATGCAGACCGAGTCCAAGCCTGAGGCGAGCTGCTGCCTTTACACCTTGGCGATCCTCAGCGTGAGCCGCCTCCTCTGGAGCCGCAGCAGCTCCAGGCTGGGTTGAACAGGTCGTCTCTCAGAGGGGGACTGAGGTGTCATCTCGCGTCACATCAAACTAGCACTGAGCCTCTAGGAGCCCCAACACACTCTGCAATTATCTGCATTTAGCAAACGGGCACTAGAAGCTCAAGATAGCTAATAACCAACATGCTATTCAATGAACGGCTGCAGAAAACGAGCCCTGAATGACAACACAGGGATGCCCGAAGAACTTATTCACCCTTTATTCTAATACAATTCACATAGATTGCAGTGATGTGAAGAGGAAGATCAAGGATACAAGGTCCAAGTCTGAAGTACACATTTTTAATCCTCTCTGCTGAGTCAACCTTCTGCTCCAGCTGCATGTCTTCCTTTTTCCATCTCTGAAAACTTTGCATATCTTGATTGAAACATAAATACGGTTTGATGTGAACACACTGCTTTGTTAGGAAAGCAAACTTCCATATTAGTCTAGACGATGAGTCTACAGCCTGCAGCTCTGGAGCTGTAAGTGGTTCTTTGGAGCCTTTAAAATGGCCCTTAATGGTGGCTAAAAATGATTAAAGAACTGAACTATTTCATTTTTTAAACTACGGTTGTTATTAAACATTATGAGAAATAAAAAAACATAAATTTTAAATAATCTAAATTTGATACATGCCTTTTATGATACATCATTAGACATTTCTGTACAATTTATGATGGATTGTTTGTTCACTGCATGTGTCTGATTGTTTATATTAAAATAAAATATCACCCTAATGGTACAAACTCTCAAAATATGATAAACTTTGTGTTAAAGGGTCAAAAACCAATAAATATAAATGAACTGTTTGTTGTTTGTGTTGTGGCTATTCATGCTAAATTTAGTTTTCTTCTTTGGGTCGTTAGAATATATTTAAGTTAATTTAGAACCAAAACTGCTAATTTATTTTTTATATTTTTTATTGCTTAGATTATGTTGTTTTTTGTTAGAGTCTACCATTAATTTGTGCAATTAAGAACACACCGAATGCTGGTGGAGTGTTTGGTAAATGTCCGGTGTGGACGGAAGGTTTTGAAGAATGATTTTTTGACCACTTTATGGGGGACTTTAAATATTAACATTATTTTTCATTTCGACAAAGTTGCAAGACAATTTTAGTCATTATTTTGTTTTTGCTTTTACAATAAATAAGTCGAGTTTAAAGTGCGTACAAAGGCTGAAACCACCTTTTACCGCCCACTGACTTTGCTGGAAATGTTGGTCTTTTTTAGAACCGAAGGCCGCAACAGTTTGATAACAGATATTCAGCAGAAATAATAAGTTTTTTTTATTTAAAGGACGACTTAAATTTAGCTGGTCTCATGCTAAAATGGCTCTAAGGATTTGAGAGCTTGCAGATCCCTGATTTAGCCTGTTCTGCAACCTCTAAAGGGTTGCTTGATCTTTTAACATCATCAGTTCCTGGTCAGGAACTGCATCCACCAAGGTGAGGAGGGTGTCTTCTTGATGATGTGCTGCACTCATTTGTAGCCCAGAAAGGTTGGTTTTCTTTCATCTGATCAGATCATTATCTCCAACAAATAGCCCTTTAACCATTGTAACTTTATCCATTTTTAAAGGTGTTTTAATCTGATTTCCAAGACTTGGGATGATGTGAGAATGTATGCACTGGAATACTCGTGTTTTGGTGAAACTAGCTATTTATAAGGCATCTTGTTTTTTCCAAGAACCCAGCAGTCACATCAGCACAGTGCATCAGGCCTGCAGTATCTGAGTCATTACTTGTGGGTAGAACCTCAGGACTGTAATAAATAATTCAATATATCTGAGGGTTAGCGAGGTCGTTTTTGGCTCCCGGGAAACAACCTGCTCTCTGGGCGTATAATGCGGCGGGCTGGTGTATGTGTGAAACTCGATGTTTTGTACTCACGACGGGCAGTTCAGACTCTGGTTTACGGTGAGCCAGCAGTTTGTACGTCCTCAGGTTGTTTTCAAAGCTCCTGTAAAACACAAGCGAACACCGTCAGCTCTCGTGTTCCTCTTTAAACTTTTCTTCTGATGCGTTTCAGCTCACTGAAAACAACCGACCAAAGTGAAATCGGTCAAATAAAGATGAAAGATTTCCCCGCCATCGTACCTGCCCCGGAGCTTAACCGCCTCCTCGAACCGTTTCTGGTCCATGGCCTTCTGGACCTCTTGAGTCTGAGGAAAAGAGGGGGGAGTGTAATGTTTAGATTCAGCTTTAGCAAACACCAACACTGTTGTTTAAAGGGCAAACTCCACCATACTTTAAAGCTTTAAACACATGAAAAAGAAATTAATCCGCTTTAATTTCTCTGCTGTCTTTCAAAGCAGAAAAGTCACTTTCACAAGTATTACATCATTCATAGATAATACTGACAGAAGTGCAACCTTTGGAGCCACGCCTTCTAATCTAAGACTCTATAATCATAAATTGATGATAACATAGCCGATATTAGACCAGAACTTTACTGCCACGTGTTTGTTCATTTAATAAAAATTATTTTCAGATAAAAAGCCAAATGGGTCAAATGACTGTGAATCTTACTGTCAACACAAGAGAAGAATAAAATAAGCGCTCTTACTCCCCCTAAACAGGTTTGTGAAAGTAAATAGATCTTGAAGTTGGTCTTTTCCCAACTAATTAAAAACATAGTCATCAGTTCTGACCTTCTGTGTTACAGGAAATTGCAATACACTGGAAAAAATATAAATCTAAATATGTCATTTTTTCTTAAAATAAGTGCATTTGTCCTTGGATTAAGGAGGTAAAAGAGACATCTTGCCAATGGAACAAGACAATTTACACTTAAAATAAGAAAACATACATTAATTGTCTTATTTCAAGTGCATATTATTCAAATATGTTACTTTAACAGTAAAAATACTCATTCCATTGGCAAACGATCTCATTTACCTGCTCAAATTAAGGGTAAATACACCTAATTTAATCAGTTTTTTCAGTGTAAGTAAAAGCACATGTAGAACTCTAAACATATTATATATATATATATATAAAAAAAAAAAAAAACTGTTTTCTCACCCCTCGTGGGGTGGTATGTGTCATCCTCAAGCTCGGGTCCTCTACCAGAGGCCTGGGAGTTTGAGGGTTCTGCGCAGTATCTTAGCTGTTCCTAGGACTGCGCTCTTCTGGACAGAGACCTCTGATGTTTTACCTGGAATCTGCTGTAGCCACTCTCCCAGTTTGGGGGTCACAGCCCCCAGTGCTCCAATTACCACTGGTACCACTGCTGCTCTCACTTTCCACATCTTTTCTAGTTCCTCCTTCAGCCCTTGGTATTTCTCAAGCTTCTCGTGTTCTTTCTTCTTGATGTTGCTGTCGCTTGGGATTGCCACATCTATCACTACTGCCTTCTTCTGCTGTTTGTCGATCAACACGATGTCTGGTTGGTTAGCCATCACCTGTTTGTCAGTCTGGATCTTGAAGTCCCATAGGATCTTAGCTGCAGCCCATACTCATGGCAGATGTTCCTGTACACTATGACAGCTACCTGGTTGTGGCATTCATGTATGCACTTCCTGCCTGCATTTTACACCCCGCTGTTATGTGCTGTATTGTTTCAGAGGCATCTTTGCACAGTCTGCATCGGGGGTCCTGCCTGGTGTGGTAGACCCTGGCCTCTATTGATCTTGTACTGAGTGCCTGTTCTTGTGCTGCCATGATTAGTGCCTCTGTGCTGTCCTTCAGTCCAGCCTTTTCCAGCCACTGGTAGGATTTTTTGATATCAGCCACTTCTTCTATTTGTCTGTGGTATACGCCGTGCAGCGGCTTGTCCCTCCATGATGGTTCTCCTTCCTCTTTCTTGTCCTCACTTTCGGTTTTCTCCTGCCTGAGGTACTCACCAAGCCATTTGTCTTTGGGGGCCATCTTTCTGATGTACTCCTGGATCTTAGTTGTTTCATCCTGGACAGTGGTCTTGACACTCACTAGCCCTCGGCCTCCCTCGCTACGCTTGGTGTACAGTCTCAGAGTGCTGGATTTGGGGTGGAACCCTCCATGCATTGTGAGGAGCTTTCTCGTCTTGATGTCAGTAGCCTCTATCTCCTCCTTTGGCCAGATTATTATACCAGCGGGGTATCTGATGACTGGTAGGGCATATGTGTTGATGGCTTGGATCTTGTTTTTCCCATTCAGCTGACTTTTCAGGACCTGCCTTACTCTTTGTAGGTATTTAGCTGTGGCAGTCTTTCTTGCCATCTCCTCGTGGTTTCCGTTAGCCTGTGGCACCCCAAGGTATTTGTAGCTGTCCTGAACATCTGTTATGTGGCCTTCTGGTAGTTCAACCCCCTCGGTTCTGATCATCTTCCCTCTCTTTGAGACCATGCGACCGCACTTGTCCAGTCCGAATGACATCCCAATGTCGTTGCTGTAGATCCTGGTAGTGTGGATCAGTGAGTCGATGTCTCGCTCACTCCTGGCATACAGCTTGATGTCATCCATGTAGAGGAGGTGACTGATGATTGTTCCGCTTCGGAATTGGTATCCGTAGCCAGTCTTTGTGATGATCTGGCTGAGGGGGTTCAGGCCTATGCAGAACAGCAGCGGGGATAGTGCATCGCCTTGGTATATGCCGCACTTGATGGTGACTTGTGCTATAGGCTTTGCATTGGCTTCCAGACTTGTTTTCCACAGCTTCATTGAGTTCTTGATGAAGGCTATTAGAGTCCTGTTGATCTTGTACATTTCCAGGCATTCCAGTATCCATGTATGTGGCATTGAGTCATAGGCTTTCTTATAGTCAATCCAGGCAGTGCACAGATTTGTCTGCCTGGTCTTACAGTCTCGGGTGACTGCTTTATCCACTAGTAGCTGGTGCTTGGCTCCTCTGGTGTTGCTTCCTATTCCCTTCTGGGCAGGGTGCATGTATTGAGCCATGTGCCTATTCATCTTAGCCGCTATGATGCCTGACAGGAGCTTCCATGTTGTACATAGGCAAGTTATTGGCCGGTAGTTGGATGGGGTTGTTCCCTTCTGCGGATCCTTCTGATCAGGATTGTCCGTCCTTGGGTTAGCCATTCTGGATGGGTCCCATCCATCAGCAGTTGGTTCATTTGTGCTGCGAGGCGTGCATGAAGTGCGGTTAGTTTTTTCAGCCAGTAGGTGTGGATCATGTCAGGGCCTGGTGCTGTCCAGCTCTTCATGCCTGCCGCTCTTTCTTGGACATCTGCCGTTGTAATGGTTACTGGTTCTTGTTCTGGGAGATTGCTGTGATCTGTTCTTAGATCTTCCAGCCACTGAGCATTGGTGTTGTGGGATGCCTCCTTCTCCCATATGTTTCTCCAGTACTGTTCAGTCTCAGCCCTGGGTGGATCTGATCTTGAATTACCCTGCCACTGTGAGTACACTTTGGATGGATTGGTGGAGAACACCTGGTTTATTCTCCTGACTTCTGCTTCTCCCTTGTATCTCTTTAGGCGGGTGGCCAGGGCGGCGAGTCTTTGTTTGGCAGTTTCCAGAGCCTCAGGAATCGACAGCTTGTTGTACTTAGGTAACCTCTTCCCTACACCTTTCTGCAGGTCTGAGAGCTGACTAACCTCTCTTCGTGTTGCCTTGATCTTGGCTTCCAGCCTTCTTCTCCATGGGTGCTCTGCTTTGTGGCCTGTGGTGTTTATCTTATAGCCAAGCATCTCTAGGATCACTGTAGCTGTGGCGTAGGTCAGCTCATTGGTTTCAGTTATGTCCTTAGTAGGGATAGTATGTAGTGCTGCATTAACATCTTCTAGAAGGCTTTCAGAGGGTACTCTGTCACTTAGCCTTGGCAGTCTTGGTCGTTGTACTAGGGGATCCAGTTTCGTTATGATCTGCTGTCGCAGGTCAGCTGCCCTTACGTTTAGTGGGCCTGTTGTAGTTGGAGCTGGGGACCCAATCTCTGTGTGTTGGGATGATGATATTTCCCTACTGACCTGTTGTCCTGACTCCCCCTTGCCGCAGCATGTCAGTTGTACCTCGTCAATTTCTAGCTGTGAAAGGAGCTGCCGTTTGCGGATGTTGGAACACTGTGTTAGTAGTTGTTTCTTTGTCAATGATGACAATGGTTGTTGGAGCTGCCATAATTCCCATAGTCTCTGCATGTAACCTCTCTCACTGGGTACGCTTGTATAGTAGCATTTCATCAGTACCAAGTTTTCTGCTCTAGTCCATCTATGTCTTGTTCCAGTAGCCAATTTGTCATCAAGTTGCCCTGGTTCCCTAGCAACTGACGCGGACCTTGTTAACCCGGGCGACGTCCGAGCCGGTATGGCTCTTGTATTTGCGGTATCACTCATGCCTGAGGTAGGCCACTAAGCACAAAGGACCTTGCCTGAGGGTCCACCTGGATGATGTCCATGCTGGGAATCGAACCCCGGTCACCGGAGTCGTCGGTGTTACCTACCGAGCTATCCAGTTGCTATATATATATATATATATATATATATATATATTAAAGTCAGCAGCCAGACCATCAAAGCAATCCCAGGTGTTGTTAGAGAGCATGAAGTGCTGTTCTTTTTTACCCTTTTTCCATATCTTATGTGATATATATATTTATATATATATATTAAAGTCAGCAGCCAGACCATCAAAGCAATCTCAGGTGTTGTTAGAGAGCATGAAGTGCTGTTCTTTTTTACCCTTTTTCCATATCTTATGTGATCTTCATCCAAAACAAAACCTCTGCAGATCACACTAAGAGATTTAATCAAAATCTCTTTTAACAGCTGCTCCTCCTGAAGGTTAATTGATGGTAATTAACGCAGAGAAACTAATTTTGTGTAATCGTACGATCCAGATAAAGATCCAAATAAAGATTATGTATCAGAGTTTGGCTTCACTTCCATCTATGGCATTAGTTTAAGTCACTATTTAGAGAGATGAGAGATGCCATATGCTTAGCATAAAGCTAAAGACAGTCTGAAGTCCTTTGAATAAATTACTAGTCAGATGCAAAATTAAACCAATATAATTATAATAAAGACCTAATAGGTGCGGGAAAAAAGAGACTTTAAGAAGCTTCAATTCATTTTCACTATAATAAATATATAAATATATATAAACGTAGTCCTGGTCACTGAGAAATGGATTTCTTGTCCGCACAAAAGCAGAAACTAGAATATTTACACAGAATCGATCAATATATACAATTCATATTCTATATTTTTTTGTCCCAAAGGGTCAAATAGAAGAGTTAGAGGATTCCTGGAAGAGGAAACAGTCCATTAGTACTCCAAGCTACTGTTCTCAGATCACATTGCTTTATTATTTATTACTTTCTTCTCTGATGCAATCAAGACACCATATTAATCATTAGCTGATGAACTTTAACGAAGCTTTAGACGCACTTTCATCTGGTTTGGTCTGCCGGCTTCCGTAGCTTCATGAACGCGCCGGCGCGCGCTTTCAGGAAATCCTATACACTACTGTTTATGCTCTAAAAACATTCTAAATGACTTCGTTTCGAGTAAATTCTGGATGCTACCCACTCAGGAAACTTGGAATACATTGGACGAGCAGTATGGAGGAATATTGACACGTTTTTGTGGACTTTTATGGACCTTTCTGCCTCGGGCACAATAGACCTCCATTATTTGAATGTCAGCAGACAGCAAGAAGCCTCCCAGATCTCCAGATGCATTTGAGATATCAAAAAAGTACTCCAGAGTGTTGTTCAGCATGGGGGTGAGTAGAAAATGAAGGCTAATCATGTTTTGGGTGTACTATTCCTTTAATAGGCCGAGAATAGGATCGTGGAAGAGATCTTTGAATTGCAAAACCGGACACGACGGAAAACCAATGAGATGAGTCAGCTGACTGTAAATGGTTGATGCGGTCTGCTCAGCTGCTCTTTGTTATCAGATAAATGAGCCACAACTAAAGCGTGCCGAGTCCTACTGTTGAACTAGTACTAGATTTAGCGCGGTTCGGTTGTGTCTGGCGCGGTGAAGTTCAGTTGCGTTCCATTTACGCTCATCAGTTATATAGGTTACTGCGCTCAGACCGTTCTAGACATGATTTAAAAAGGATAGTGTAAATGGGGCTTTAGACATAAGACAAAACCAACCAACCATTTCTTCATCAAGATGGAGGAAAAACAACCGGCACATGTCAACTTCCTCCAGTTTGTCCTCAGTCAGAGTTAACTTAGACATAAACCACATCTAACGTATAAATCAATAACACTCCAAAGGTTCAAAATATTCCTTTCAATTGGTAACAAAAGAAATTAATATTAAATATTGATTTAGCAGCATTTTATAGTTTTCCAAAAATATATTTATTCATTTTTTATACCCATTTTACCGCTTTATAATGCATTTTAAATGGACAAAGAATACTTAGTTTATTTTTTCTACCTCAAACATAGAGGTATGTAAATTAACTTAACACTACTAAATTAAGATCGATACTTTTTTTAAATCACTAGATTAATATATAAATATATTATAAATATCTAATGGCTGCAACCCTGGACTTGGCATAAATAAGTGTCCATCTAACAAAGTCTTTAGAAACAACAAGACAAAACCAACCAACCATTTTTTCATCAAGATGGAGGAAAAACAACCGGCATATGTCAACTTCCTCCAGTTTGTCCTCAGAGTTCACTTAAACATAAATCACATCTAACGTATAAATCAATAACACTCAGGATTTAAATATGTCCGGTGAGGAGAGGTTAGGAAAGGGTCCACTGATCATCAATGATTAATAGGGAAAGTCGGCCCCTATTAATCCTAGGAAATCTGACCAGGACCTATTATTAGAAACACATGGACCAGGTTATTTACTCTAGTGAAAATGTGTCCGCATATTGAGGGGGCCTTTAAAACTCCCAGGTAATGGTTACAAGTCATTACTCTGCTAAGTCTGAATAGGATGCAATCAATCTTATTCATATTTTAGCTGCATTTTCTACCTTTTTTCTTTCGATTTTAAACAAGAGACGCTATGAACTAAAACACAATTAAAAAGAAAAGTTAGAACAAAGACATTAGTAATTTAACTCTAACTTCTGAATCCCTGACATATGAAAATAACAGATAGTCTACTCTGTTTTGTAACGACACTGAAACATTCAGATAGCTGTAAGAAATCTTCCCAGTGACTTCTGCCAAGTTTCAAGCATGACAGGCCAACAGAAAAACAAAGCAGCTTTGTGTTTCTGTGATGATTAACTTACATCATCGTGCTGGCAGTCATTCGATGATCATTCCCCAGAATCCACAGCCTCTCAAACATGGCTGTTTATTCAACATCACAGCCATTCAAACCCTGACTGATTGTTCATCATCTCTCCATTATCGGATCCATCTTTCTCTCAGCTTCTGTATGTTTGGTGAAGCATCTGCATGTGTACTTAATGGGTTTGATCCCTTGGACTGAATCCATTTAAATTACACACTTACCGTCTGCACACACTCCATCAGAGGCACGCGCACCGACTGGTTCCCGCACAGAGAGACGACACAGGCCGGCGTGTTGGCAGTGGTCTCCAGGAGGGCGAGGACGGCCTCCACACCCATACGGCTGGCCTTCACAAGACGACACACACAGCCAGGAACACAGGAAAAGACAGCAGAGCATCATTAGCACCCTATTTGCATGCACATATCTACAACAGCATTGAAATTCTGCCCTGCTCCGTCTTTTCTCATTCATTTTCACTTCTTGGCTTATTTTTAGCAGGCTTGTAGTAAGGACGTGGTGACATGTCTGCACAAGTCATGTGCTCAGCCTTAAATCTCATAAAGTGCTTAACTTAAACCCCAACACCATTTCATCTGAAAAACACACCAACTCTTGACCATTACTATCACAGCTCCAAAGGTTTACAATATTCCTTTTAATTAGTAACAAAAAAATATTAAATATTGATTTAAAAAAATCTAAATTGGGGATTTAGAAACCTTGTATACTTTTTCAAAAGTATTTGTATCCATTTTTCTACCCCTTTTACCACTTTATAATCCATTTTAAATGGACAAAGAATACTTAGTTTATTTTGACCTCAAACACTTTACAGAGATATTTAAATTAACTAAACACTACTTAATTAAGATAAATAAAAAAAAATAAAAAAAAATAAAAATCACCAGATTAATTTATTATTAAAATATCTAATGGCTGCAGCCCTAGACTTGGCATAAATAAGTGACCATCTAAAAAAGTAACCAAAAAGTTCTCTCAATCTTGTTTGATTGATTGATATACTAAGCAAGAGCAGATTCTGTTCTGATTTTCTTCGCACGAGATCGCACATTGTAACACCTTTTTTTGAGAATATTTATCATGATTTTTAAGAAATTTTACCATGTACTACTGCTTTACTCCACTCCACAGATTACTGCATTTATGTCGAATAATCTCCAAAGATCATTAATGTAAGGCTACGTTCAAACTGCAGCCTGAAGCGACTTAAATCCGATTTTTTGGCCCATATGTCACCTGTATCTGATCTTTTCATGGCTCTCTGAATAACACAGATCCAATTTTTCCAATGCGACCCAGGCCACTTGGCTATGTGGTTCTGAATCTGATCTTTTCAAATGCAACCTTTATCTGAACAGCATTTTCATCCGAACTAAATGCTAATAATACCAAACAAAGGTCACTATTCTGGGTTTTGCTATGAAGAAGAGGCAAGAAAAACAACAACAATGGAGGACGATGATGCGAAGAGCAGTATTTATGTTTAACCATCTTGAAAAGATTGTGTTTTTGTGGTTGGAAAAGATCGCTAGATGCGCTCCTGCATTACCATCCATGTTTACTTCTGTGAACACAGAGCACGCTGGCCTGTGACGTCATTGCGTCCTCTACTGAACATGCAGGACACTGGTGTTGTATGACTGCAGTTCACACAGGAGATTACATACAAGTCGTATATATTTGGAAAAGTGAACGACGAGGAAAAAAAAATTTGTAATTGAGCATCAAGGTCTGCAGTGTGAACGCAGCCTTAGATCTAACCAAAAAGTTCTCTCAGTCTTGTTTATAGATTGATATATTAAGCAAGAGCAGATTCTGTTCTGATTTTCTTTGGACAAGATCGCACATGGTAAGACTTCTTGTATTGACAATATATACACGATTTAAAGAAATTCTTCCATGTGCTTCTACTTTACTCCACTCCACAGATTACGGAATTTATGTTGAGTAGAAGATCATTAATCTAAAAGAATCAGCTCTTGCACTGCGGAACTGAAACCCAAGTCAGTCAATTTTTTCTGAAAAAAGTACATTTTGCCATGGTTTGAGCAGGTAAGACAATTTACTAATAGAACTTTTAAAATGAGAGAAAAAAATGTTATCTAACTTACCCTTTTTGCTAAAATGCACTTATTTCCCTTTTTTACTTATTATTAGATTTGTTTTTGAAGTGTGCTTAGTGTATCAATATCAAAAATAGATCAAAAGGACCTCTTTGGCTACGTACAAGTAGAAATGCAACGTTACATTTTTTTCCGATCCAACCTGATATCAATACCTCGGCAGAAATCAATCTGATTCAACTGTTGAATTAATGAACCATATACACTATATTGCCAAAAGTATTTGCTCACTCATCCAAATTATTGGAATCAGGTGTTCCAATCACTTCCATGGCCACAGGTGTATAAATTCAAGCACCTAGGCATGCAGACTGTTTTTACAAACATTTGTGAAAGAATGGGTCGCTCTCAGGAGCTCAGTGAATTCCAGCGTGGAACTGTGATAGGATGCCACCTGTGCAACAAATCCAGTCGTGAAATTTCCTCGCTCCTAAATATTCCACAGTCAACTGTCAGCTGTATTATAAGAAAATGGAAGTGTTTGGGAACGACAGCAACTCAGCCACGAAGAGGTAGGCCACGTAAACTGACGGAGCGGGGTCAGCGGATGCTGACGCGCATAGTGCGAAGAGGTCGCCAACTTTCTGCAGAGTCAATCACTACAGACCTCCAAACTTCATGTGGCCTTCAGATTAGCTCAAGAACAGTGCGCAGAGAGCTTCATGGAATGGGTTTCCATGGTCGAGCAGCTGCATCCAAGCCATACATCACCAAGTGCAATGCAAAGCGTCGGATGCGGTGGTGTAAAGCACGCCGCCACTGGACTCTAGAGCAGTGGAGACGCGTTCTCTGGAGTGACGAATCGCGCTTCTCCATCTGGCAATCTGATGGACGGGTCTGGGTTTGGCGGTTGCCAGGAGAACGGTACTTGTCTGACTGCATTGTGCCAAGTGTAAAGTTTGGTGGAGGGGGGATTATGGTGTGGGGTTGTTTTTCAGGAGCTGGGCTTGGCCCCTTAGTTCCAGTGAAAGGAACTCTGAATGCTTCAGCATACCAAGACATTTTGGACAATTCCATGCTCCCAACTTTGTGGGAACAGTTTGGAGCTGGCCCCTTCCTCTTCCAACATGACTGTGCACCAGTGCACAAAGCAAGGTCCATAAAGACATGGATGACAGAGTCTGGTGTGGATGAACTTGACTGGCCTGCACAGAGTCCTGACCTCAACCCGATAGAACACCTTTGGGATGAATTAGAGTGGAGACTGAGAGCCAGGCCTTCTCGTCCAACATCAGTGTGCGACCTCACAAATGCGCTTCTGGAAGAATGGTCAAAAATTCCCATAAACACACTCCTAAACCTTGTGGACAGCCTTCCCAGAAGAGTTGAAGCTGTTCTAGCTGCAAAGGGTGGACCGACGTCATATTGAACCCTATGGATTAGGAACGGGATGTCACTTAAGCTCATATGTGAGTCAAGGCAGGTGAGCAAATACTTTTGGCAATATAGTGTATCTTGCCATGTAGGTGAGGTCTTTATATTTAACATAAAGATTGTTAAAAAAAAAGGAACACAGATATAAATGTAATTTAGTTTATTAACAAATACGCAGCAAAAAGAAAGGTATAATAGTTCCATGTATGGTGCCCTGGATTGGATCTCTAATAGTGAATATAAAAATCACTGATATCCGATCCAGCTAAATAGTCAATATTGGAGTGGAGATCTGATCCAGGTTAATGGATCAGTGCATCTCTGGATGTAAGATTGCAAGTCTTGGTTAGATGGACAGTTTTTGCAATACAGAGTTGTGTACTTTGCAGAAACAAGTCTATAATTAAGTAAAAATGTATAAAATTAAGTTTAAAGCCCGATCCAAGAATAAAACAAAACAGAAAATTACTTTTTTTTGGTTTGAAGTCCTTATTTGGCCTTTTAACAAAATATGTAAAAAGAAAAAACCGAAATACATTTTTGATATTAATAACTTATTACTATGCGATAAGTCAAGATTATTTTTTGTGTAGTCTTCTACTGGCTGTTATCAGGTATATCTGATTGTGTACAATAGGATTTTGAGCAACGTTTTTAACATTAAATTATGCAAAAGGTGTCAGACGCAAAACATTTTAGAAACCGTATGCATCAAATATGATACATTTGGCATTATAGGGTTAACTGCAAATTGGCAGATGATCAAATGAGCATTTTTGCACTTAAAATAAGGTAATTAAATATTTCCCACTTGAACTAAGATGATCAGGTTGTTGTTGTTCTTATTCTAAAGAAAATGGAAGACACACTAATAAAAAGAAAGTTAACCTACTTAGATTTACTTTTTTTGCAGTGCATTGAAGTGTGTGATGATGTGAACCATAAATTCATCATTTATGCAATAAACTGGTCATGTGTGGAGCTATAACATGTTGTATTTATAGACTACAAAAACAAAAAGCCTAAAAGAGTCTTAAAACCAGGGAAAAGTTAGATGCTGATTTTAAAACCTTTTTTTCCACCTTTGAATAAACAAAAACATGATTAACTACAATATAAGGAGAATGGACATTTTTCACTTCATGTCTGGGATATTTATTTTTGAACAACTGCAAACGAAAACTATAAGCCCCGTTTAATTATCTGTATTCATCCGACCGGACATGATGACCTGTGGGTTGAGAACAACCCGACTACCTACCAAGATGCGGTCAAAAGCAGACGGCGTTCCTCCTCTCTGCACATGCCCCAAGATGGTGACGCGTGTGTCGAAGCCCAAGTTTTTCACAACAAGCTTCGATGATAAAACAGAAAGGATTAAGCAGCGAGTATTGTCATCTTTTGTTGCTGGACATGTATCCAGATTACTTTGATATGTACAAAATACATAAAGTGGGTATATCACACTAAAACACAAGCACAATATAAAAGCTGAAGAGAAGGGGAAACTGCAAAGCACAAGCAAGCCATTCTAATTTTTCAGTCATGTTAGCAAATAGCTTGTAGCCCATAGAGGAACCCAGGCAGGATGTCAACCAGTATAAATATGAAAAACCCAACTACTACTAAAACATAAAAAACCCGAAGACTTTAGACCTTAAACCAGTTAGTTGAAAGTGCACTGATGAAAAAGTGTGTTTCAAACACAAAAAACTATGTAAAAGCAGGTATGGATAATAGAGATGCACCGAAAAAAATGGTTGGAAGGAAACATGGTTATCATATTTTCTTCCAGTCAGTGAAGGCAGCATGCTAAATGCTAACGGTCATGCTAACAATACTCAACTAAGTGAAAGTCATTATATTGGAGAATACTCTAAGATGGCTATCTTGAGTATCAATGGGGTGTTTAAAACGAAGGGAATAAACATGGAGGTAGAAGGGCTGGGCGATACGACCTAAAAATAAAATCTAAGATTATTTTATTCGATATTTAATTCAATTTACGATGTTTTTTCCAATTTTTTCCAAACTTCTCACTCACCTGTAGTTATGATGTCGTTCACTGTTTTGCCAGATGCTTTAATATATATATATTTTTTTCAAAATAATTAATTGAATCGATTTTTTGCCTAGGCCTAGTAGGTAGATATTTAAATGAAGATCAATCTGTCTGTGTGTGAGAGAGAGAGCAGAATGTCCATCTGATAACAGGAAGGCTACTCAGTGAACTGCATGATAGTTCTTTTCATCTATTTATGTTATTCAATCTTTCCTACAACAGGCTAGCTTTGGAAAGCTTTTGGAAATCTCACAATAAGGAAGTATTTTTGTAATGCTAGCCACACTAATCACATCATATTCTAACATCAGATGCTAAAGCTACATGGTTTGACGACAGGGAGGCTAAAAACAGTTTGAAATCATGTTTGACTTAAAAAAGAAACTGTAATGAGCTAAAAAATGAGAGGGAGGGTCAAAGCTTTACAGAAAACCGGTCGGTGCATCTCTAATAAACAAGTGGCCGTTGCTTTGGAAAATGTGTGTCTGGTTTGATGAGAGTGCCCGTTTTGCCGTTAGAGTTCAGTGCCGTGAAAGCTTTCTTACCAAACTAGCAAGTGGGCCTGATAGAGCAGTCAAGAAACACAGCAACAGTCAAAAGCCACATCGGGGCAGGGGCAGAGTCATACAGGAGGCTGGAGGCTCACTGCACAGGGCTCTGTACTTACATCCTTAATATAGTCAGTTGTAATGGGTTTGTTGTTACGATCAATCGCCCCTTCGGCGACAATTATGATATTCAGCCTTTTCATCCCTGCGCGGTTCTACAAAAGGAGGGCGTGGTGGAGAAACAACATGACAGAAAAACTGAGTGTGGCTGTGACGTGGGCTTTCAGAAGCACGGGAGCCATGAGTGGAGAGAGGGACAGACAGAGAGAGAAAGAACAGCTCCCTTCGTGATAAAAGCAGAGCTGTCACCGCGGCTCCAGCTCATTAAAAAATAAAATCCTGCTTCTATCGCTTGTCAACACGTCTTCATCATGAGATTAACAAACTGTTAGGAAACAGCATCAAAGGCTCATGAGGCTGCATCGGACGGGTCTCCGTGCTTCTGGCTTCCCCTCCTTCTTCTTCTTCTTCCACACTCATGTACTCACATCCTTGACAAAACCAGAAGTTATAGGTTTCCCATGCCTGTCAATGGCTCCCTCTGCCACTATGATTATGTTCAGCCTTGTGCCCCTGGAACGGGTCTAAATCATAAAACATTGGCAATGTTTTCAAAGCAGGATAAACACTATGAGGCTTTAGAAGACTGGAAAAACAGTCGTATCTATTCATTTATTTCTTGCAGGTAAAACATAAATAGCTGCTTAGAACCCTGTTATCATGGGCTTCTATTGACTGTTGTGGAAATGCGACGGAGTTACCGCTGATAGTTTCTGACACATCTTGTCTTCCCAGCCATCCTCTGGAGGCATTTCAGGGATCAACACCCAGTCGGCACCACAAGCCAGAGCGCTCACCAAGGCCAGGTAACTGCGATGTTACACACAGACATGTCAGCATCATGTAAACAGAGAAGAAGCCAGAATCTGATGGGGTTTTTTTTGGACAATCTGCAAACTTTCTCTTACCCACAGTGTCTGCCCATGACCTCCAACACAAAGGTCCTTTGATGGCTAGAAGGAAGTAAAGCAAAAGTCATATAACCGCAGGTTGGGTTCTCGTTGCTAAAGAGACTATAACCTTCTTCTCGCTCACCTCTGTGCAGTCGTCATGATGGCATCTACCACCTCGATGATTCTGTGCAGAGCAGAGTCGGTGCCGATGGTCATGTCCGTCCCACAGAAGTCATTATCGATGGAGCCGACCATTCCAACGATGTGCAGGGCCGAGTACTTCTGCACGGCGTCGGCTTCGATCAGTCCTGAGGAGACATGGGGAATCTTATGAACTAATGAGCACATGTTGTTCCCACAGAAGGTTGGACCTAGGACTGGGCAATAAGGCTTGAAAATATAATCTCTGAGTTTTTCCTACCATATCTGATGATGTTTTTCTCCATTAAATTTCATTATAAAAATGACAAACAACATTTACTGCTTTCAAAAACTGGCTTTGCTTTCAATCAACCCTTCTGGGGGGTTAAAAATTATTGGTCAACCAAACTAACTTTTATTTATGAGATTGTGTCTTATAATTATCAATAATGTTAAAAAAAAAAAAAAAATATGATGGAAGACCAAGCTTAAAGGACACCTGAGCATCTAGATCACATTGCTTATTGAATCTTGTAAATTAAGTTAGTTTGGTTGACGGTTTCGTTTCCACTAATCTAAATAACAACGACATTCAAGCTGTGAAACAATCATGTTTCATAACAAACTAAATGTTAGTAATGTCAGACTAGCTGCAAACATTAAATTTATAGATTCGGATCTCAGATTTTAAGGTAAAACTATGAATCTAGATTAGACCTGGCCAGGCTCAGACTGGTAATCTGTGGTAGTGGGCATTTGACCGGTGGACCCTCCTTAAATCATACCGGCCCCAACACTTACTCTCCGGCCGAAGCCCTTACCTGTGACAGTATTAACTCAAGGAGCTCAAGAAGTAATACAATGTTAACTATCTAAATGATGCATGCAGTATATATAGCCCTTCCTTGTCATGCACATCCTGGTGACGGTTGGCATGTGGTGTAAAATCCTATTCTTCAAACTGTAAAATCCTTGCAACAAACTAAATTGGAATAAAACTAAATGTTATGTTAGAATATTTTGCAAAAATATGTTGCGGTGCTTGATGGGGTTTTGCATCTAAAGGCTAATGTTTCCCGTCGTACGTGCATTTGTAGCCCTCAGCTCCTAAGTCCTTTTAATTTGACGGGCCACGTTTTTTTTTTTATACATTGAATATTCATGATTTATGGGAAAAAGTGCACTTGATTACAATGTGTTTTTGAGTATCTAAAACTTTTGTGATAATCTGTTAAATGATTTATTTATTTATTTATATAGTTATTTGTTATAGCTATATATATATATGTTTGTATATATATTGGTAAAATGTGTAAATATGGAAAACTATCTGCATGTATAAATGTGTTCCAAAATTTAATGCACACATATTTTAAACATGCAGACCTCATTGGTTAAGAACAACTGCTCATTTGTTTTTTTTTGACCATTCTAGGTCAGGTTTTTTTTTTATGCCAGAAAAAGGACATCACCCTCACTACAATCTGGTTCACAACAACTTTTTCTTTTTCTAATTCAACTGAAGATGGCGAGCTAAGACCTCTACCTGTGCGGTAGGATACAGACTCTTCTTTCCTATAAGGATAAAAACTATTCTCTTCTCAACCCTGGATTACCATAGCGTATGGACTAACAATCTAACCTAACTGAACCTTGGGGACAATTAATCAAAAACTGTTTTGTTATTAATGTTTGTGTGTTTGTTGTTTTTTTTTTTTTGTGTGTGTCTTGGCCACTTTAATACAAAACTAGTTAAACCTTATTTTTGTCTCTGTGATTATTCACACCTCGGGCTCCTCTACGAACCCTCTTCTGGTAACATCTTTCTACATCTATATAGTCAGTTCCTTGTCATTAGCCTTTAACAAGCGTTACATTTGGCGAGCTAGCCAGGAGTCTGATGTGTGAATATTCATTGTGAATTACTGAGATTGTTTTTTGTTTTTTGACTAAACTTGCATCAGAAGTGTCTGAAATGGATTTCATTGAAAAAACAGGGGTGGAGGTTTCCCATTGAGGGCTACACATTGTTGCCAGGTTGGGATGTTTCCAAATCTGGCAGTTTAGGATGCAAGTGTGGACGTTACGCAGCAACAGTCACTGTCGAGTCTGTGATAATAACCAAAGCCAGTATAATTATAGAAGTCTTGGTGATGGTTGTCGTGTGATGCTTGGATCGGTTATCGGGGGGTAAGAAATTGCAGAATCATTAAGGTCTGACCCCTAAGATTTCAGGAGGGCAAAAAGGGACAAACATGTATAAATCTATTATAATAAACACACTATTGAATAGATAAATGTACTGTTAAATAACTAACTGTACCATTTATTAACATTCGAAACAATATTAGCTCGCTCAACATGTATCTGAATATACAGGTGCTGGTCATAAAATTAGAATATCATGAAAAAGTAGATTGATTTCAGTAATTCCATTTAAAAAGTGAAACTTGTATATTATATTCATACATTACATACAAAGTCATATATTTCAGATGTTTATTTTGTTTAATTTTGATGATTACAAATGACAACAAATGAAAACCTCAAATTCATCATATCAGAAAATTAGAATATTGTGAAAAGGTTCAAAATTGATGGCCCCTGGTGCCACACTCTAATCAGCTAATTAACTCAAACCACCTGCAAAAGCCTTTAAATGGTCTTTCAGTCTAGTTCTATAGGCTACACAATCATGGGGAAGACTGCTGACTTGACAGTTGTCCAAAAGACGACCATTGACACCTTGCACAAGGAGGGCAAGACACAAAAGGTCATCGCTAAAGAGGCTGGCTGTTCACAGAGCTCAGTGTCCAAGCACATTAATAGAGAGGCGAAGGGAAGGAAAAGATGTGGTCGAAAAAAGTGTACAAGCAAGAGAGATAACCGCGCCCTGGAGAGGATTGTGAAACAAAACCCATTCAAAAATGTAGGGGAGATTCACAAAGAGTGGACTGCAGCTGGAGTGAGTGCTTCAAGAACCACCACACACAGACGTATGAAAGACATGGGTTTCTGCTGTCGCATTCCTTGTGTCAAGCCACTCTTGAACCACAGACAGCGTCAGAAGCGTCTTGCCTGGGCTAAAGAGAAACAGGACTGGACTGCTGGTGAGTGGTCCAAAGTCATGTTCTCTGATGAAAGTAAATTTTGCATTTCCTTTGGAAATCAAGGTCCCAGAGTCTGGAGGAAAAGAAGAGAGGCACTTCATCCACGTTGTTTGAAGTCCAGTGTAAAGTTTCCACAGTCAGTGATGGTTTGGGGTGCCATGTCATCTGCTGGTGTTGGTCCATTGTGTTTTCTGAGGTCCAGGGTCAACGCAGCCACATACCAGGAAGTTTTAGAGCACTTCATGCTTCCTGCAGCTGACCAACTTTTTGGAGATGCAGATTTCATTTTCCAACAGGACTTGGCACCTGCACACAGTGCCAAAGCTACCAGTACCTGGTTGAAGGACCATGGTATCCCTGTTCTTAATTGGCCAGCAAACTCTCCTGACCTTAACCCCATAGAAAATCTATGGGGTATTGTGAAGAAGAAGATGCAATACACCAGACCAAACAATTCAGAAGAGCTAAAAGCCACTATTAGAGCAACCTGGGCTATCATAACACCTGAGCAGTGCCACAGACTGATCGACTCCATGCCACGCCGCATTGCTGCAGTAATACAGGCCAAAGGAGGCCCAACTAAATACTGAGTGCTGTACATGCTCATACTTTTCATGTTCATACTTTTCAGTTGGCCAACATTTCTATAAATCCTTTGTTTTTATTGGTCTTCAGTAATATTCTAATTTTCTGATATGATGAATTTGAGATTTTCATTTGTTGTCATTTGTAATCATCAAAATTAAACAAAATAAACATCTGAAATATATGAGTTTGTATGTAATGTATGAATATAATATACAAGTTTCACTTTTTAAATGGAATTACTGAAATCAATCTACTTTTTCATGATATTCTAATTTTATGACCAGCACCTGTAGGATCAAATAATTGTGTATTTTCATGAGTCACCTTTCCTTCATTCCACAGGGCCGGATATGCTGACCATGCAGTAGGGTTGTCACGATACTAAACTTTTCAACTCGATACCGATACTAAGGAAAATATTCGATACTCGATACCATTTTCGATACCACAAGGATAAAATTTCAACAGAAATATTTTGATTAATAATTAAAATACAATAAATAAATACAATAAACAATAAGAACAACATTTTGAGGTTGTTTGCTGTGCACAGTATTTAGCAAGCTTGATAAAAAAACTTACAAAATTAAAATTAAGTTTTCCTTACTTGGCTATGCTTTGCACACATAACAATGACACTAGCCAAACCGGTTAAGAAACAAAAATAATTTTCAGCAGCTGCAACTGTTACAAAAAAAGTCTGAAACTGAAAAGTGCACAGAATTATTCAATCACGGTGTTCAGAAAGTGCATTTTCCTCTATTCTGCAGTTTAGATGAATGACTGTTTAGGTGCGACTGGTACTCGATACTTTTGAAAATGAGTATTGTATCCGGATACAACATTTCAGTATCGATACTTTTTTGAGTATCGATACTTTTGACAACCCTACCATGCAGAAGGAAAGCTTCCCTATACCATGATGCTGCCACCATTGTGGCAAAACAACCAAAGCGACGCTGTGTTCAGGGATGTGGGTAGTTTTTTCATCACACAGAGAATTAGATTTTAGTCTCAACTAACTAAAGAAGCTTCTTCCTTGTGTCTGCTCTAGAAAATGGGACCCGTGGCTTATCAAGCTTCCTCTGGCTTTTTTATTAATTTTTTTCAACAGCTTTCTTATTCGATTTTTAGACAGAGCTAGGGAGTGTTGCCATGGAGAGGGATGCCCAGGTTGCTCTGCTACTTGTCAGATAAGCAGAAGACGATGGACTGATGGATGACTAATGGGTAACTGAATGATAGAAGCTCCCACCTGAGCCGTGCGTCTCTACATAGTGACCAAATCGACGTTCAAAGCTTAGATCGCTTTGACACCCAAACTCTGCTTAACAGTTTTTCACAACTAAATCCTTGTTCTGTCTTTGTTTCTTTGTTTTCATGATCCTTTGTGTTTGCTAATGTTCTCTAATCAACCTATTGCAGTCTCACAGAACAGATTGATACAAAAATGTAAATAGAGAAAGATGGACTCTGTTTAGGTGACCTCTGAAGGGAGATGGTTCAGTAAGATCCTAAATTAAGGGAATTAGAGTGAAGACACTGAAATTAAAATGCAAGCCGACTTTTCAGAGATTTGTTATAATGCAAATAAATTAGGGATGCACGATTTTGGCCGATATCCGATATGCCGATATTTTAAAACTCATGTAGCTGACAACCGATACCGATGTTAAAGCTGGACAAAAATAAGTAGTCATTGAAAATAGCAGTTCTGTTATCCATTTCTGACACTTTGAAAAATAATATACTCAAATATATTTTCATATGCTCATATCAAATTGATTTTTAAAAACGCGGTATCGATCTATTTTACTTTCAAAATCTCGTGAAATATCATTGTTCTGTTACAAACTCTCGTGATATTTTGCAAATTCTTGTGAGATTTTGTTAGTAAAATAGATCGATACTGCGTCAATATATCAACATATAAAAATATGGCAAAATTTCGTGAATTTTCGGGGGGATTTAGTAAAAGAGATTGATATGGTGTTTTTAAATGGCAATATATCAGCATATATATATTGCAATATATATTGCAGATATTGTGATATTTTAATCTTTCAATATTTTTCCCTCGTCTTTAGAAGTTTTTAAGTCTGTAAAAAAGAAGTTTTTGAAGAAGAAGAAGTAGTATTTTTATTTTTATTTTTTTAGACTTTAGAAACTCAGAAGCTGATCAAATATCGGGTTAAATATCGGTGGGGTGGCCGATGTCCGATATTCAGTTTCAGGCCGATACAGGCCGATACCGATAGGGGGCCGATTATATCGTGCATCCCTAGAATAAATATTCAAAAACCATATCCTTTTCAATTAAGCACTATTTGCTGTTGCTGTAGCCCAACAAAATCTCACCAAAAACTAGACAAATACTCAAGACAGCACAGACCTCTGCAGAGCAGCCTGAAATGACTATAGCTAAAACTCACACATGATCTGGATCATTACCATATTTCAAAAGAATTGTTCCTTTTAATGATGCACCTCTGGTAAAAAAATGTCCATAAAATCTGTTCATAAGTTTTCAATTGATGCTGCTAACCAGGCTTTTAAGTTGCAATGTGTGCAGCCGTACATTGTATGACCTTAAAAAAATGACAAATTGTACTCCGCCGTTTTTTCCCCTGAAACTTTGCTCAAATGCTCAAAATTTCACAGGCAGCAGATACTGGAGTTGGAAAATTGTAACTTTTGCTGCTCGATGCGTCACATCAACCAAGTGTTAAGCTAAAAGTCTGCTGCTAACAAACCAACAACGTTCCCTTTTCTTATGTTTTTTCGTCTTCAGTAAAATACCTCCAGACCTTTTGAGTCTGATGCTGAGGCCCTCTGGTTTAGTAGCGGAGCTGCTTGTTCCACCAACTATCCCAACCTTTTAAATCTCTTACTAAATCCTGTATCCAGATCATCACCAAAATTTTAAGGATTGTGCCTTTGCAGGAAGGACACCTCTGATAAATGCTTAATTAAAATCCTTCCATAACGTTTAAAATCATCGACGTCTGTCCGTGTGTTTAGTCCTTAAAACATAACCTCCTGCGTGGAGTTAATACAATATTTTGAAGCATAAACATTCTGAATTAATTTTTTCCTTGTACAGTCCAGCATTTCTTTCTAAAGTGGAAATGTCCTGCCCGCGTTTCCACTACCTTGCTCCACCAGCTCTGTGAGCAGACCGCTCCACTCCTCCCTGAAGAGGTTGGCTCCCGTCAGACTGCCGTCTCCTCCGATTACGCACAGGTTGGTGATGCCGCGCTGCACCAGGTTGTGAGCCGCCTTCAGACGGCCCTCGTGGCTTCGAAAGTCTTTGCAGCGGGCGCTGCCGATGACAGTACCACCCTGATGACAGCAGGGCAAAAGTCAGGGAAAGAGCCTCAGGGATAAATCAACTTGCTAAGAGAAATTCTGTCTCCTGCCTCTTATATATATATAAATACATCAGTTCAGATGAAGTTTGTTTCAATCCGAATATACAGTTTTCCACAGGTGATGGAGCACCTGGTTAGAATCAGTGTAAATGCTTCTGGTGATAGTTACCACTTGTAGCATGCTGGAGACACTTTCCCACGTTGCCTCTCTTATGTTGTCTCCTCCATCCACCATACCCTGATATCCCTGAGGATAAAAAAAACAAGACAAAAGAAAAGATGACCACCCTTACAGTGAAAACAGGATTTATCCCATATACAAAGTAACCAACATAAGGTCTTAAAGGTGTACAAACACCTATAAAAAGAGCATTTTTTGTCGTGTGGAAAACATTACATCAAAGAAAAAGTCAAACAAATCTGGTTAGCGTGAAATGTAAAATATCTGCAACAACCTGTTTGGACAGCCTGCAGCATTAAACGGAAACTTTCATGAAGAAAGAGGACTTGTTAAACCTGACATAAAGCAAATGTGTCCCTCTAGGATTTTCCAGATGAATATATCTAGAAAGAATAGATAGAATAGTGGTGAATACGGCCATTGAAAGAGGAGAAAATATGACATCTCCAAAAAGTATGATGAAAAAAAAAAATAAAACAAACCAGTTTGGGTAGATGTCAGCAAACAAGTAAAGACACTGAAGGAGATTCGGGAACTTTGGTCGAGTAATAATTGTGTTCTATAAGGAGGTAAATGTCTATATTTGGGTAAGTTAGAAGCAGGGCTTGGCAAAAAGTCGATTCAATTAATTCATTTAAATTTTTTTTAGAGGGCGATTAAAGAAAAAATAACTTTTTTTGTATAACGGCACAATTTTGGTCCCCCGGAGCTTCCGTAACTGAAGTATTACTCCCAGGATGCAGTTCATGGCTACCAGGGAGAGTGGGAAGAAGTGGGAGAAAAAAGGAATAAAATAATTTGTTCTTTGGAACTGGTTTACGTTTGCTGCAACAAACATGGAGCTAAAGATCCCACGCTGCAACATTTCCCAAAAGGCAGTCGCAGTTAAGGGCAGCAGACAACCTTTTTCAGAATCTTAAACAGAAGCATCCAGTGGAAATATGTAAAACGCCAGCCTCTCAGCAAAAAATAAACAACAAACAGCCAACCATAGCCCAAACTTTAGCGCAAAGCACCGCATATGAGAGGAAAGGACCACGGTTAAAAACCATCACAGAAGAGCTCGCTTTGCACATAGCTAAAAACATGGTGCCCATATGTACCGTCAAGAAGACTTGACCTTGGACCAAACATCAACCGGAAAGGTTTGTGGAAGCTAGGGTGATTGGCAAGACGGTTAGCATTAGGTACAAACATGGGACTTTTCTGATGGTAAAAAATTTGAATTTTTGTGCCCTTCTCATCATGGAATGTTTCTATAATGAATATGCTGGATTACTTCGGACTCATAAGAACAAATGTAATATAAACAACCTAAGATTCAATTCCGTTTATTTATATAGCGCCAAATTCACAACACATGTCATCTCAAGGCACTTTATAGTTTAACAAGATCATACAATCAAATTGATACAAAGTTTTCTATATAATGAAAACCAGTTGATTGCATCGACTCATTGACTCAAATACAATCCCTCACACTAAGCATGCTTGTAGCGACAGTGGAGAGGAAAAACTCCCTTTTAAAAGGAAGAAACCTCCAGCAGAACCAGGCTCAGTGTGAGCGGCCATCTGCCGAGGCCGACTGGGGTTCAAGGAGACAGAAGCAGAGATACAAAAAGCAGCTGTAAAAGGCAGCCCCGTCCAGGGATTTATAATACGGCCTCAACAGTAGGAAGTCGAAACTTTAAATTAAAAATTCTGATTTAATATACTGCTATATCTTTTTTTTAATGGGCGCTCATCCATAAAATGAACTTGGTGGTTAAATTGTGGAGAATCTAAGTTTTCTAAGGATGTATAACAAGGTGTTATTTTTAAGCGTACTGCTGTGTATAATGTAAATATGCACAACAGAGCTCCAGTGATCAGTTGGATGTTAGTACGGAAAGTCGGAAAAGATTTTGTAATGCAAATAAAAACATTTTTAAAAAGCGAGGATTTCTTTTTAGGCCAGAATCACCTGGCCCTAGTTAGAAGTATTTTTATAAGTATTTTTCATTAAGAAACATCTAATCCCAGAGAACCTTGGAGGAGACTTTCTGCTTGGCACAAGCTTGTTTATGTGAAGGTGGATGAAAATGAGAACAATTGCAATAATCAGGCCGTTTGACCTAAGCCTTTTAGGCTACATTCACACTGCAGACCTTGATGCTCAATTCTGATTTTTTTTTGTGAAATCCGATTTTTTTTTTCTGTTGCCGTTCACATTTTCAAATATATGTGACTTGTATGTGATCTCCTTAGTAAACTGCATTCATACAGCTAAAGTTTCCCACATGCGCAGTAGAGGACGCAATAACGTCATAAGCAAGCGTGCTCTATGTTTACGGAAGTAAACATGGAAGGTAGTGCTGGAGAACATCTAGCGATCTTACCCAACTTTAAAAACTCCATCTTTCCAAGATGTTAAACATAAATACTGCTCTCCGCATCATCGTCCACCATTGTTGTTGTTTTTCTTGCCGCTTCTGCGTAGCAAGAAGCAGAAGAGTGACCACTGTCGGGTGTTAATGGCGTTCAGGTCGGATGAATGCGACCTGGCCGCAGGTCGCATTTGAAAAGATCAGATTCGTATGGGATTCAGGACCACATAACCAAGTGGCCTGGGTCGCATTGGAAAAAAATCGTATCGTGTTGTTCAGACAGTCGTGAAAAGATCAGATTCAGGTCACATATGGACAAAACAAATCGGATTTGGGTCACTTCAGGCTGCGGTGTGAACGTACCCTTAGTGTCTCCCAAAAAGTTGAAGATCAAAGGTTGTATATTTCCAAGTATATAAGCAAACCAGTTAAATAATTGTTTATTATTTAGGTGATGTATCACCCCAGAGTAGAGGGCTACAAATCAGATGGCCACTAAAAGCTGAATTGTTTAATTTTCCTTTAACAGGTGGGCTTCTTTTTCCTGTGAAAAGTGAAGATCTATAATCCAATTAAAGATGAAAAAAAAGCTTTTAAATCAGGTATTATGGTGTCATACCTTTGCTACATAAAAACCTAGAATTTCATCAGAGGTGTGCAGGAGAATTCACTGAATTAGTGCTGCTGTTTCATGTTCAAACTTTGTCCTTCCTGGTAGTGTGACCAGGAGGGATGCAGTGGAAGGGACAACAGCTAAAGCCTTAAGTCTCTTATGTAACGGCGCACAGAGTGAGCCCATGCGGAGCGTCCAGCACACAGATGGACAGGGATCACAGTATGAGCTGCAGAACGTGAGTTCTCAAAGCTCGGCTTAGATCTGCTGTATGAGATATGTGTGTGAACGCTGAGGAAAACACGCCGATGACATGTGACTGTTTGAATTCAACATTCCCCAAAGTTATAGTTTAGCCTGATATTTGATTGAAAACATCGACGAATAATTTACAAACAGATGAGAGAGTATTTATGTCTAGATACTTTTTTTTATTATGATGACTCACCTCTTTAATAAAATAAACTTTCGCCCCCACGTACAGCCCCATTCGGACCACAGCTCGTACAGCAGCATTCATTCCTGCAGGGGAGAAAGAATTTAAAGAACCATAATAATAATAATAATGAACAACGAAGCAGCTTTCCCGTAAAGCAATGCAGTAAAAGGAGACAGAGCACATGTTAGCGCTTCGGCTCAAACTATTGATATTTATAGTTGTTTGAGCCTGTCTGTTTCTTATTACAGCGCCAAAGCCTTTTATGGGAACAAAGTTTTCCAACTCGTCCTGCACTCTCTCTCTCTCTCTCCGCTCCAGAGTGCCCTCATTAACGAAGAAACTCCAATGTGCGACTAAATGTAAGGGTATGCTATGACAACAACCGAAACTGCTTTACTTACAGCATGACAGACCAAAAGAAAGTGGCTGGAGCAGAAATAAATAAATGCATTTGTCAGAAACAGGTGGGCTGCTGGATCACTGTTGCCTAGCAACATAAAAGTTCAGGGTGTTGGACAGCAGGGGAGAAGAGACGCCAAAACAAGCTGAGCATCTATAGGGGTCTGCCAATGTTTTTAACTAGCATCTGTTTGATAAATCCTGTATATGACTTTCTGAATAGTTTAAATGTTTTTTTTCTGAAGGTTTTTAAGACATAACTAATTTACAGTCAAGTCAAATAGCTGACCATTTACAAACATTGGAATTAAGCAGCTGCTTACGTAAGAGTGCACAAAAACCTATTGAGAAACGTCTCCCACTCTGGTGGTTTTCGATTCCCTATCCAAGCAGCCATCCTCCCCTTCTGCATGACTGAAGCTTTCTCAGGCACAGTGGGTAAAAAGACCAAAGCCAGCTGAACAATGCCTTCCCACTCCTGTCATGCATATGCAACTATACTTTTCTTTGTGGTCTCCTCACAGTGTTTTTTTATTGTTGTTTTAATTATATGCTTAAGGAAAGAGCAAATAACATAAAGGAAAAAAATGGAAATATACTTGTCCTCCCTAGATTTACTCTTATAGGGGATCAAACGTCTATAAAAAAAATTCTACTTTTCCTTTTTATAATGAACAACTCAAATCCTTTACAATCACTAATGCGACCATGGAGTTGATTAAAATCAGGGTAAGGACACATATCTTGATGCAAACAGGAGATAATCTTGTAGTTCTCTAATTTTCTATGGGATTCAAACTGATGCCTCCATTAAACACCATGGAAATGCATCAGGTTTCAACTCCTTAGAGAAATGAAACACTAACTTGTAGGTCAGACATTGGTAAACACATCCCTCTTAGGATTTCATGGCACTTTTTCTATTATTAAATTATATTTCGATTAAATTATTTAGTAGAAATGAATGTTTTAATGTACGGAAGAGGATTAGGGCAACTGAAAAATTTTTAAAAAGTTGACTAATTTTTTTTATTTTATTTCAGTTTGACATGAGAAAAAAGTCAGAATTCTGAGAAAAAAGTCAGAATTCTGAGATTAAAGGCAGAAATCTGACTTTTTTCCCATATTAAACTGAAATAAAATGTAAAAATCAGTTAACTTTTTTTTTCACTGGCCCTAATCCCCGTATTAATGTGATGCAAAAAACAAAGTAAAATAAAACAGATGAGAATCAATAATAGAAACTGTTCATCTGTTATTTTACACCTTTAATCGTGAACAATAAGGCTTAGCAGGAGGATAAATGGTTGTAAATTCAAATAGGGACTCCTTCGTGGTTGGGCGCATTTTCATTTCAATCAATAAGAGATGAGGCTGTGGGTCACGTGACCAAGAGTTTCCTCTGTGACGTAGATCAGACAGGGTGCCGCTCATCACGTACACAGGATGGAGGCATCCAGCTGCTGGCCCACTCTGTGCCACCAAAAACCACAGCTCTCATCTTCCTCAATCTAACCTCAGCCTTTTCTGGGAGCTAGTGGCAGCCGACCAGGCGGCCGCTGTTCCCTTTCAAAGTGAAAGCCTCAAAAGATGAACGTCTTCCTGGACCTGTCGCTGCTGCATCACGTGAGGAGGAAAAGGCAGCACACAGCTCGACCTTGACATCTCTCTAGGAGAGTTTGAGGATGCGGATATTTTCAGTTATCACGCCATGTTAGCGTCTCAGCTAACTGTTTCCCCTTCCTGGATGATTCAACATCATGTTTTAATTTCTGAGCCCCTAAAGGGCCCACTGCGCAAAGCACTGCTGCCTACACGTAGCTTTCCTCACGACTAAAAACGCAGCATCACCGGCTAGAGGGGGTGTATATTCGCCCTCTACGGGGATGTCTGCACTAAAGCACAAAAAAACTATAAAAACTGTGTCCGTGAATGCGACAAGTTACCTTGAGCATCTCCTCCGCTCGTGAGCACAGCGATGGCTTTCCCTGCTCCCGACAGGTTCTCAAAAAATATCTTCTTGCTGTCTTGCTGCGCCATTTTTTCAACTGGTTAATATTTATCCAAGTCGGAGTGGTTAAAAGTCACCACGCGCTTATTGTACAAGGTGTACCGAGATGTGGCAGCAATCCTGAGAGCGCCTTCTGCCGATAGTATGGCCTCTCTGTCCCCTGTTCCGCGTCGGACCGGCGCAGACAGCGGTGGAATGATTGGCAGTCCGGAGAACCAATCACGTTCTCGCTCTGTTGCCTCAGCTTCATTGTAAGCCAATCAGACGACAGATATCTAAGTTCTAGGCGGGATGAGCAGTGGAAGGTGCGTGATTCGATCTGAATGTGTTAGATGAGGTGTAAACCCAACTTTAAAACGAAGTTGAGGCAGCTTTGAGTCATCAGTTCTCACGCTATTACTCATAGATGTTCCCCCTCACTCGTTTGGTCTCTTTTTCGGTTCAGTTTAATTGAAAAAACACTTTTTATCCCCTCTCTAAAAAATCCCCTAAATCTATTGTGTAATATGTAATATTATTTTCACACATTTTGTTTGGTATGTTACTTCTCTGCCAAAGGGCCACCCTAGATAGTAAGGGGCCCCAAAGCATATGTGGATATATGGTGTTCAACTTACAATTATGCAAAAAAAAAAAATGCTGGCACCTCTGGATTTGTTCTATTTAATTGTTTTTTTCCATGAGAGTTATTGCAATTTCCCATATTTTGGCACATACCTCTTTATTCCCTTAGCTTACATAATAAAAAAGCAGGCAAAATTGCACATTTTAAATAACTTCATACAAAACTCAAAACATGGACCCTACAAAACACATCCTTTCAGAATTCTGGAGAACTAACTTTGTTCCAAGCACATTTTTGTCGCCTAATCCCAAAAGTGATCACAGATGTGGGCAATGTCAAAATCACGCCCGTTATCAGATAAGAAGGAGAAAGATCGGCTCAGTCTTTGGAATGTATGGTTGTGTCTTTTTGAAGGAGAAGAGAGGACTTACACCAGATTGTGGTGAAACATTTACAGCTTAAAGGTCACAAGTCTATTTTTAGAAATCTCAGTGTCCTATTGTCAACAGTGTGCAACATAGATAAGAAAGTTACAACCCATGGCTCAAAAATAGCATAGCTGGGTGCATAATTGATTAAAGGTTGCAACCCAGGATAGTCTGATTGGTGGATATTTAGCATCAAACAACTTCTAAGAAAAATTCAAACTGTCCTGCAGGCTCACTGCACATTTTCAGTGTAAATGATCTTTCAATTAATTTGTCAAAATGTATGTGTATAAACTAAATTCTGGAGAAAGTCTTGTTGACAGATGAAGGCAAGATATTTATTTTTGGTAAAGCATGTCCTTCTACCCAAAAAATGGATTAGATATACAAAGAAAAGAAGCATACAGTCAAATATGGTGAAGGTTCAAAGATGTTTTGGGGGTAGTTTATTGCCTCAGGCACTGGGTGCCACTGTCCAGCAGGATAATGACCCTGAACATAACTCAGAAATCAACAACACATTGATGGAAAGGGCACTGAGTTCTGGTATGGCCAGTAATCTGACTGTATCCACATCCATTTAGATATATGTGGAGATATTACATAACATAACACATCTGGAATACTTTACAGAAGAAGAATGGTCCAAAACTCCAGCGAAGATGTGCAAAAAGCTTATTGGTGGTTATAGAAAGTGATTGCTCTCATTTCTTTTTTCCAAAGGCTGTGGAACCTAATATTAAGTTGAGAGAGAGCAAAATCTTAAAGGATCTATTTTTTTTTTTAGTTTTGTGCAATGCATGTCAAATTTACATTTTTATTTCTCTAGTTCCTACATGTTTCCCATACACACAAAAATAATGGACAGATCTGTAGCTGCATTAAATGTCTTGGAGAAACTCTTACTTTGATGAAAGAATAAATCACAGGTGTTCACAATTTTCTGAATAAGTAAATAGATTAAATGACAATATGTTTCATCTAATAGCATTGGAATGTTTTCTTGAGGTTTAAAAAGTAGAGTTCACTAGATATTAATGGTAAAGAAAAAGAAATAAATATAGATCTGCATGACTAATGCTGATGTGATTCTTGACCATCTGTAAACCCTGCTGCTCTTGGGGCCTCCTGCTGGTGAGGGGCCCTAAGCTCTAAACTATTAAATATTCAGGCTCTTGGCTAAATGAAATATGAAACAGTATGCAGAGGTAAAACTAGAAGTTTACATGCAGTATATAAAAAGACATACGCTTTTTTTTGTCACTGATAGATATGAAATCTGAATAAACATTTCCTGTCTTAAGGTCTACTAGGGGTACCAAAATTAATCATATTTTCTAAATGCCAAAATAAGGAGTGACCCTTTTTTTTTTTACACTGTTTTGTTTTTACTGTCTTGTTAATAATAGTATTAATCAATTTTATTGATCTCACATTGCAGAAATGTACCTCTGCATTAACCCATCCCCCTGAGGAGCAGTGTGCTGCATTGATGTGAAATACCTACATTTGTTGTTAATATTTGGCACTCTTTCCAATGGGCGGTTCTAGGCAGGGGCCAAAGGGCCCAGGCCCCATTGGGACCCCTTTAACAAAGACATAACGCAATAGAAATTTATGATCGATAAATAATGATATGTGCTGGAACAGAAACCACAACTGACAAGTCCATTTCAGCATTTTAATTATCAATTTTTATGTTTTTAATTTAATTTTTTTAAATCTGGTTACTTTTAAAGACCATATTTAACATAAATAAATACACTATATTGCCAAAAGTATTTGCTCACCTGCCTTGACTCACATATGAGCTTAAGTGACATCCCGTTCCTAATCCATAGGGTTCAATATGACGTCGGTCCACCCTTTGCAGCTAGAACAGCTTCAACTCTTCTGGGAAGGCTGTCCACAAGGTTTAGGAGTGTGTTTATGGGAATTTTTGACCATTCTTCCAGAAGCGCATTTGTGAGGTCGCACACTGATGTTGGACGAGAAGGCCTGGCTCTCAGTCTCCGCTCTAATTCATCCCAAAGGTGTTCTATCGGGTTGAGGTCAGGACTCTGTGCAGGCCAGTCAAGTTCATCCACACCAGACTCTGTCATCCATGTCTTTATGGACCTTGCTTTGTGCACTGGTGCACAGTCATGTTGGAAGAGGAAGGGGCCAGCTCCAAACTGTTCCCACAAAGTTGGGAGCATGGAATTGTCTAAAATGTCTTGGTATGCTGAAGCATTCAGAGTTCCTTTCACTGAAACTAAGGGGCCAAGCCCAGCTCCTGAAAAACAACCTCACACCATAATCCCCCCTCCACCAAACTTTACACTTGGCACAATGCAGTCAGACAAGTACCGTTCTCCTGGCAACCGCCAAACCCAGACCCGTCCATCAGATTGCCAGATGGAGAAGCGCGATTCGTCACTCCAGAGAACGCGTCTCCACTGCTCTAGAGTCCAGTGGCGGCGTGCTTTACACCACCGCATCCGACGCTTTGCATTGCACTTGGTGATGTATGGCTTGGATGCAGCTGCTCGACCATGGAAACCCATTCCATGAAGCTCTCTGCGCACTGTTCTTGAGCTAATCTGAAGGCCACATGAAGTTTGGAGGTCTGTAGTGATTGACTCTGCAGAAAGTTGGCGACCTCTTCGCACTATGCGCGTCAGCATCCGCTGACCCCGCTCCGTCAGTTTACGTGGCCTACCACTTCGTGGCTGAGTTGCTGTCGTTCCCAAACACTTCCATTTTCTTATAATACAGCTGACAGTTGACTGTGGAATATTTAGGAGCGAGGAAATTTCACGACTGGATTTGTTGCACAGGTGGCATCCTATCACAGTTCCACGCTGGAATTCACTGAGCTCCTGAGAGCGACCCATTCTTTCACAAATGTTTGTAAAAACAGTCTGCATGCCTAGGTGCTTGAATTTATACACCTGTGGCCATGGAAGTGATTGGAACACCTGATTCCAATAATTTGGATGGGTGAGCAAATACTTTTGGCAATATAGTGTATGTGTTCTCAGTTTGTCACACGGGAGATATGTTTTATTAATCACCCATCTGAATTTGAATACGGTAATTAAATACACAACTAAGAATATCAAATTAGGTCTCAAAATTAATACAAAAATACCAGTTTTCTCTGTGCTGAGAAGCTAGGGGCCTGTCTGCCAGGGCTGCTGAAACGCGCCTATGCGTAGAAGCATACTGCCCCCAATGCCCTGTCTGTTTGTACGAGAATTACAGTAGTAGCTATTCAAAATTTCCCCACTTTCCTTGATGGGTCCTTAGCTTCCTTTTTAAACATCGATCTTTGTATTAAAATTAAGATCTAAAGTGAAGTCTCATTTCACGATCAGAACCTGTTAATTCAGTAAAAGGTTGAAGCCAGAGTAAAAAAAAATATAAAAGATGGGGTCACTTCAGTGGCTGGATGTTGGAGAGGATTTCACTGGGAGTTACAGGGAAGTGGGATGCCATTCGGCTGGCGTTTGACTGGGAAGGACCATTCTAAATGGCTGCAGCTGTAAATGCAGGAAGGCATCTATTTCACTGTTTCAGTATCAAAAGAACATCCTGATTTTTACTTTGGGGGGATGATGGAAGCTTTGCTCATCTCATACTGATGTTTAATGGGGAAACGGAAGGGAGTCGCTCTGCTCTTCTACTGCAGACATGGGCTGCTGCTGCGTCTGAGGCATTGCTAAAGACAGTAAACTAAGAGCAATCTGTGCTATTTTGTGTTGTCACCAAAATCTCCAAGATTTAAAAAGTATGCTTAGTCAATAAAGGGGTCTGAAAAGTTGCTAAATATAGCTACAAAGTTGCTAAGTTGGAAACAATGGCTCCAATACTGCTGGGCCTGCAGTAGGTGTGCCTATGCTTAATGTAGCTGCATTATAAACATGAGGCTGCACTTTTAGACACACCAGAAAAAGGCCTAAAACACAGGATTATTGTTACGCCAATTCAATGGTAGTGCTACAGTGCAACATAAAATGTTGATTGACTTTTTAAACTTGTGGAGCAATATATTTATTATATGTTTAGAAGAAAATTGGAGAAATTAAGATTAAATCCAATCTTTAAAGGAATAGTACACCCAAAACATGATTAGCCTTCATTTTCTACTCACCCCCATGCTGAACAACACTCTGGAGTACTTTTATGATATCTCAAATGCATCTGGAGATCTGGGAGGCTTCTTGCTGTCTGCTGACATTCAAATAATGGAGGTCTATGGTGCCCGAGGCAGAAAGGTCCATAAAAGTCCACAAAAAACGTGTCAATATTCCTCCATACTGCTCGTCCAATGTATTCCGTGGCAGACCAAACCAGATGAAAGTGCGCATTTAGCTCGGCAAAGAACTCATGCTCTTCCTCAACACTGAAGTCCTCAGACATTTTTCTTTCGTTGTTTCTTTCTTTGCACAGGTAAACAGCACATTTCTTCTTCTACGCTTGCATTATCGGCAGAGCAGACGCTGAATGCGCACTTTCATCTGGTTTGGTCTGCCGGCTTCCGTAGCGTCGTGAACGCACAGGCGCACGCTTTCAGGAAATCCTATACACTACTGTTTATGCTCTAAAAACATTCTAAATGACTTCGTTTCGAGTAATCTATGGACGCTACCCACTCAGGACACTTTGAATACATTGGACGAGCAGTATGGAGGAATATTGACACATTTTTTGTGGACTTTTATGGACCTTTCTGTCTTGGGCACCATAGACCTCCATTATTTGAATGTCAGCAGACAGCAAGAAGCCTCCCAGATCTCCAGATGCATTTGAGATACCAAAAAAGTACTCCAGAGTGTTGTTCAGCATGGGGGTGAGTAGAAAATGAAGGCTAATCATGTTTTGGGTGTACTATTCCTTTAATACATATTTTTGATTTTGTATTGACAGTTAGCTAACTTCGAAAGCTACCTCTCAGGACGTATATACTAAATATATCTATATATATCTATATATATATATAGATTAGTGCTGTCAATCGATTAAATTTTTTTAATCGCGATTAATCGCATCAATGCCTGAGTTAACTCGCGATTAATCGCATTTTAATCGCAAATTTTTTTTATGATTGAAAATCATTTAAATACTCTCGATAACATACAAAAAATACATACAGGCTAGGTTTGTGCCAATGTTCTTTTTTTAAAATGAAAACAGGTCACAGATACTGATTTATGCCATAGAAACATATGGCAAGAAGATGGGGAGGCATGTAGCAAAAAATAACAAATATGTAGCCAAAAAAAAGGCCCTGAAAACAGGCTGATGTAAAAGACAGTCTTTACAGTTAATACAGTCTTTTGAACAAAGACAAGCATTTTACCCTACTGCTATAAAATGTAGTACAGTTAACATTAGATGTTAATTAACCAAGATAATAATGAACAATTTTCAATCAATACATCAAAATCAATAGACCGACATCACTAGATGGAGGTAGTCTATGCTCTAGAAAGTTACTTTTCAGCCTCTTAACAAAAATGAGAACACACACACACCCACCCACCCACACACAGACACACCCACTCACACACACACACACACACGATACCGACCTGTGGCGTACACAGACAGCAAGAGTGCCGTAGCAGATTCCATTTCACCTCAGTAATCTGTTTTCTCAGCGTATTTCAGGTTGCTACTAGTTACCAGACACTCAACTTGTTTGTTGGTGGTGGGGCTTAAAGAAAAGGCACTAGCGCCACCCAGTGTATGAGCGTCTTTTTTCCTTGAGGAGCTCCGCTCTCAAAGCCTATGGAAAATGCATAGACTGGGGGAAAATAGCCCCGCCTTCCCGCAGGCTGCAGCGGGATGTACTTGGAAAATTGTACCATAAAACCACAAAGCGTTAATCTCACGTTAAAAAAATTATCGCCGTTAAAATGGCCTTGCGTTAACGTGATAACGCGATAATTTTGACAGCACTAATATAGATATATATATATAGATATATATATACATACAGTTGAGCTGTTCTCTGGTTCACAGTTATGCAGTAGGAACACTGTGGTAGCTCAACAGATTCTGTCCAACTCTGGGCCAACTGGAGCAGGAAGGCTTATTTGGAGGAGGCCCCCTGACTAAAGTTCACCTAGGGCCCAAAAATGGCAAAGTCCATCACTGGTGAGAACCTAATGATTGACAGTCTGTTTAATTTTAAGTTAAAGCTGTCATTTTGAAGCAGGAAAGATGGTAGTTTTTGATTAGCTGTCACCGTTATTATGTAAAACAATAGGTTTGCTGTTAGATGCACAACAAAATAAGAATGGAAGTATCTAAAGCAAAGCCATGCTGCTTGGAAGAGCTGTGTCAGATTAATATTATTGAATCCATAACATTTTCATGTTTGTAATGTTAAAAATGATACTGGGATGATTTTGATCATTAAGGGATTCAACAGAAAGAAGCAGAGGGGATTCCATTGTCTTCGGGTGCCATCAACATTTTCACATGCTCATTACTCAACACTGTAAGATGGAAATATATCATCAATTATTGCTTAATACTGTAGATCGGAGAAGGATACCAGAAACTTGGCAAAATCAGTGTTTCTTTATTGCAGCTATGACTGAAAAACTCCCTTTTCTTTGTATCAATTTTCTTCTAAAGTAGAAAAAAATGGAAACCTCTGCTAAGAAATATGACAGTTTAAGTATGATACACATTCTTTTCTCTCTGTGACCCTGCTCAGATTGAGCAAATGCAGGGTCTCATCAAGTATTTTAGGAAGGGGGTAATGTCACATGATCACCTGCAATGTCACATGATGACTCTCAACGCCCAACTTTCTACCATTCTAAATCAGAGACGACTATTTGTCTTAATAACTGTAAACTAAACAGTGTGTACATATTTACAACATAATTAGTTTTTTAATAGCTTTATTTTAACCCTTTGCATAAAACTCTTTGCAACAAAAAAACTGATAAAACATTGATAAAATATTATGTTGTAATGGTTATTTCTTCTATGCTTTGGCTTTTCCCTTTGACTCGGCTTTTTCCTTTGACTCGGCTTTTTCCTTTGACTCAGCTTTTTTCTTTGACTCGGCTTTTTTCTTTGACTCGGCTATTTCCTTTTCCATTGCCTCCCAGTGTGCCACGATCTTTTGATTGTCCACGATAAACTCATTGATCTGAGGAAGAAACACACACAAATGAGAGTCTGTTATACTCAATTTCACTATGTTCTGTGAGGGAAGTCACCTTCACCAGCTGCTGTTCAGGCCTCATGTCCCCATCTCCTTCCTCCCCAAAGATCATGACATAGAGGTCAAGGATCCCAAGTTCAGTCTCAATCTCCGCCAGTTTTTTATTTGAAGCTGTTTCCTGGACTTTCTTCCACTTCCTTTCCTGTAGAAAACAAATGACACCTGATATTTTTAAAAACTTTTTCATTACTTGGCTGTGATGAGGGACTTTAAGGTGCTTTTATACCCATTTCTGAGCTTCGGAGCGGGCCTCTTCCAGTTTTTTGTTGAGCTCGACAAACTGGAGTTGCTCTTGAATGCGTAGATGGTCAAACCGATCCTTTAGGGTCTGCAGGGTTTTTTCCTGCTCCTCCTGTTCTTTCTGGATCTGAGCCCCCCTCTCAGACAGCATGTCCTTCACATAAATGATGTGATCCAAATGTTGCGTGAGTGCATCCATATCATCAAACTGCAAAAAAGCTAGGTATAAATAATCAGGGCAAAAACAAATATTGCATGGTATTGCACAGTTAGAAATTCATTTAAGAGGTTTTAATTCGCAGACACTGACTATGTTTGTTACCTGTTTAAGAAACTGTATTATGTACTGTACAGTACGGATCCAGGCTTATACAGTTTTCCCTGGACGTGTGTGCATGAATGTTTGCATCCTGTCTGGATTGATGCAACCAGCTGATGGTGTACCCTGCCTCCCACAGGCAACTTCAATTAAACATCCCTGAACATTTTGACTCATGTAGTTTTATTTTATTCCGCTCTCAACCATGTGTTGCATCTAACTTGGAGATACTGTTTTTGCACAAACAAAAAGAGATGTGAATGGGGTTAAATATGTCTATACAACTTCCTTGGCTCCCTATTTCGACTATGTGCTGCACTTTAGTCAACCAAAATCCTGGACGATTTTGAAATTCCCCCCGGACATTTCTTTAGGTCTGAAAAGTAGGACATGTGCAGGAAAAAGAGCACCACTGGTCACCCTATCTTTGCTACTCTGGCTGCGCGGTGGAAAAAGTGGGTCTGATGTGCGTTGGGCGCAGCTACCCTATACTTTCTTTGCCTGTAACAATGACAGCTATATTTTCTGTGATCAGTGGGTGAAAAGTAATTTGAATCCACCGCATAAACATTGTCAGTGCAGTCAGTTCATCCAGTTTACCATCCTGCCTTCAAATATTATTTCTGGAAATAAGGGATAAGGAATCCCATTCAACAGCAGCCTATGGCCCAGTCGCCCCCTCGCGGTTTGCGGCGGCGGCTGGAACGTGTTTTTCATGTACGTAATCCAAACTGCAGGAATCAGGATAATAAAAGCGAACATGCTTTGCCGGCAGATTTAAACATTTTAAGTTAATTTAGGTGTTAAACTGTTTCAGAGAAGTCATCATAGCGCTCTGCATCTTCATTATTGCCTGTCTTCCTGCCAGCTCCGAAATCAGCGACACGCTGCTCCGGCTGCTCTAGACGCACTGCAGACAAGCATGCGCGTTCATGTGTTTTGAAGGCGTGGTTTCGAGGGGTGGTCTGAAGGGAGAGGCATAGTTGTGTATGTTCAAAAATATAGCTTGCGGGAACCATTTCACAGCAAGCTATACAGCCCCTTTAAGCCAGTCATCAGTGCCAAGGGCGTGATCATTTTCTGGACTAGATCTGCTATTTTCACAACTTTTTTGAGACACTTTTTTAAAAAGTAGGGCATTAATTCATAAAAAGGTTACACAGGTGTCACAGGTTAATTCATTCAAGACTCATCCTACCTTTAACATCCTATCCTAAAAAAGGTTGGGGACCACTGTGTTAAAGAATCTGACTGTTATTTGAAATCGTAAAGCTTATCCGTTTTATGAAGTGCAACATAAAACCTGACTGAAACTAGACTAATACCTTTCTGGGTTTTAGTTGACAAAAAAAACGACTAAAACCATCAGATATAGTTACGACTAAAACTAATAAGTCATTATATCAAAGATGGCTGTCAAAAACAACACTGCTAAGTCGCTTTTTTTACCTGCTCCTCGATGGGAGCGAGGTTTGTTTACCTCCTGCATTTGTATTTTACCTGCATAACCAAGTGTTATTTTGTATGTTCATTCATATGAACCAAATACTGCCACACATTACATTAATTCTGCATGATTTACAATGAATTCTGCGTTTACTCTAAACCACTTTGAAGTACCTCGGAGTGCTGGAGCACGCGCTCCATGAAATCTTTGTAAGGTTTATATTTGAGGGTCTCAAGCTTCATTTCCTCGATCCTCTTCTTCATCTGGGCATTCAACTCCTTCTGCCTCTGAACTTTGGCCTCCATTTCCCTCGCTTCCACCTCCTCATCAGCCCTCTCCCTTAAGGCTTTGAGCTCTTCCTGCTAAGATGAAAGTAATGATAGTTCATTTATTATGATATCGTTCAATAAAGTTCCATACACTCATTTAAAAATTTGTGTTTCTTCTAACATATTTGGACATGTTTGGTACGCCTTGTTCGATGAAAGAAAACCCACAATGGTCAGTAATAATAAATAAAAGTTATATGAAAATCAACAAAGGAAAATCCGACACTGCTTTTCAACAGAATGATTTTAACGTCATAGGGAAACGGCCGTTCCAACCGTTGCCTTTCCGAATTCTCCTAAGTGGTGCCCGACTTTACACAAGAGAATAAAGTGGATGTGATTGGTCAATTATCAAGGGGGCGGGATTGTTGTGGCGGAAGGTTCGCAAGCATGTTTGATTGTGGCCTGTTTGTCGGAAACATCTTATTAATCAGTTAGCAAATTAGTGCTAGTAGGTTCCCAATGGGAAATTACATTGGGACCAAGTAGCACTTAGAAACGACGCTGTCAAGGAACGCTATGGACAGCGGAAACATGCAAGAGGAGGAGAGTTTTGGATGAGTCTCCACCGTCATACATTTTTTATTTAGAGGAGGAAGATGTGAAAGGAAATTATTCTTATTTCAACCGTTGCATATATTAGCTGCGACATATGAATCAAGATGCTATGACCGAAAAAATTTGATTGACAGATGATCATTGATACATGATTGGCTGAATTTAGGTGTACAAGCTGATGTATAACTAACTGGCCTGCATAAGATAACAGGAAAAAAAAAATACAGATTTTGAGACAGGATTTTTTTTTTAAATAGAAATGTTCTAACCTTTTGGAAAATATGGTCTGAAAAAGAGTACATATATGTATATATATATATATGTGTAAGCTAAGTATAAGCTAATGAGACAGGCCTGGACCAAAATAGCCTAGAAAAGGCTCAAAATAAATGTGACCAAGTTTTAAATCAAGGTGAGTTCACTAATGAATTAGCATCACACGTGTCTACATGATGTATTCAGTCAGCTAGCTGGCTTATGGCTACGAGTTGTCACTGCACTGCAAAGGAAAGATTATTTATTTTAGGAGATTAGAAAAAGGATTTTAAACAAGCATGCTAAAGGTAAAGGCTATTAGACCATCTTTGATGTTCCAGTTTTAGGTTTCTGTGACTACAGTTAAATCTAAGAACAATTGGACTGTAGCCAACCCCTCTGTATGTGGAGGAAAACTTGATAATAAATCAAAGAGACGGATAATATGAAGGTTAAGAAAAGAGACAAAAAATAACTAAAAGGATTGTACTTTATAATGAGATTAAAGGTAAACTTCTAGTTCCAGAAACAAGTAATAAAAAAGCCTGACTGGAATTTGTTAAACTACATGTTGACAAGCCATAAAGGTTCTAGAAGAATGTCCTATGGTCAGACCAGAGAAAAATTTAACTTTTTATTTTTTAAGTGTCCTGTCTGGCAATGTGGCAATAAGAATAATTGTCTTTATGCCAAAGAGAGCCTAACAGATTTTACTTTCACAAGTGGAGCAGTACTGCTATCTCCATAGGGTTCTGCTTGATTTATGCATATAAATAGCTTTATTATAATTATGCAGGGAGCTTTACAGATTATATGGACACTGCAATGTAAGTAGAACAGGAAAGGAAAACTGAAAAAAAGGATAAAAGATAAAAGAAAGAGGAGATAAAAGGGAGATAACTATAAAATGTCTTCAGTCTGCTTCATTACCTGCAAAGAGATGTAAAAAGAACAGGACAACCATTTCGAGGATCATTATAATGTGCATGTCTGCACAGTCCCAGATAACACAATAGTGTGAGATTTGCAAGGAAAAAACCTTGAGTTTTTAAGAAAAACATGAAGACCTAAACTCAATCTCCAAAAAAGCCAAGTGAAAAAAATACTTTTTAAGGTAACAGAACAGACAGCAGTTTTAATATAAGTTAAATAAAGCAATGCAGGAAAAAAATAATAAATTCTGAAGCATAGAGCAAGAAGAGTCATGGTTTGAGGAGACTTTGCAGCAGCAGGATTTGTTGTATTAGGTTGTTAAGTAGTATCTAAGATCATATATTGAATTATAAACATATAAAGATAAAGTAGAACTGAATCCAAAATAATCATAATGACTCTAACTGTACCAGATCCACTCAGGAATCGGTGAGAATTAAGAAAAGGGACGTCCTAGGCACAGGTAAAGCTCAGAAATAGTGCATACCTGCAGGGGATGCCTCAGACATCTCCCACCTGTAAATGAGGAGTGAGTCAAACTTTCCTTTAAGCGACTATTATATAGCTAAGCATCTCACTGAAGCGCTTGACAAAGGCATGAAGAGTTTTTAAATGTAGAAAGGACAGTTTTTCTTTTCCCCTTCTTGCCTTTTGCCAGGCTTTTTAAACCACTCTCCTTTCAGAGATAAACAGAAAATAAGCAAAAACATTGCAATGCTATGGTTCTTTAATAAAGAACTGAACATTTAAGTGTCATTATTTGTTTATGACTGTGTACGGTCCAGCAAGCCAAATCTAATAAACATGTTTTAAGTACCTCAGCAGGGCTTGGGTTGCTCGCTTTGTCTTGGATTTGCAGTTTCACCAGTCGCTGAAGCAAATTTTTTTTATGCTGCAAAAAAAAAAACATCAAACAAATACAAAAGGTGGGTTACAGTCAAAAACCACAGTTCAGAAAAAGATTACTAAATCCCATTAGAGTGTTTAGACAATCCTTTGGGTTCTTTTTGGCCAACAAAACTGTTATGACCCATAAGATACAGCATCAAAAGTAAAAGGCTGAAGAAAAGGGGCAATGTCAGATGCAAATGGTTGATCTACAGTGACGACATAAAAAAAAGAATGAAAACGTTTATAAGGGATACTGCTGGACATGAGTAGCTGTCCCTGCATTTATTGGCTGTGTCTGAATGTCCGCCCTAATGGGGCACTATATAGTGGTTACGTCATTTTAGATGAGTGTCTGAATGTCTAGTGCATAAAAAAGCAGTGGACTCTAACTTTCATAAGTAGTGATCATCACTAGATGAGCAGATGTATCCCGGATTTGTTGTGACAGCAGCAGCGACAAATAACAAAGATGGCGGAGGCACCGTGCGGGAAGGCAGAGTCACTTGATCAATGGGGAGCGAAAAGTAGTGATCATCTGTCCAAACGGTCAGTTAACTGACTTCACTACAGTCTAGTATATAGTCCCTGCTCTATATGGTGATTGAGGGATTTAGAGTGGATGCTTGGACATGACTTAAAGTGTTGCTTTAATTGCGCTCCCCTCCGTATGAAATTGAATAATAAATTAGGCAAACTTCAGAAAAGACTCTGATAGTCACCTCACTCAGTTACAGACTTTCCAGAGTCCCTGTTGTTACTTCATTTCCTTTATTAAATTTAGTTCCCATTATCTTTGAATTGTTAAAGGAATAGTACACCCAAAACATGATTAGCCTTCATTTTCTACTCACCCCCATGCTGAACAACACTCTGGAGTACTTTTTTGATATCTCAAATGCATCTGGAGATCTGGGAGGCTTCTTACTGTCTGCTGACATTCAAATAATGGAGGTCTATGGCGCCCGAGGCAGAAAGGTCCATAAAAGTCCACAAAAAACGTGTCAATATTCCTCCATACTGCTCGTCTAATGTATTCCAAGTGTCCTGAGTGGGTAGCATCCATAATTTACTCGAAACGAAGTCATTTAGAATGTTTTTAGAGCATAAACAGTAGTGTATAGGATTTCCTAAAAGCGCGTTCACGAGTCTACGGAAACCGCGGCAGACCAAACCAGATGAAAGTGCGCATTCAGCTCGGCAAAGAACTCATGCTCTTCCTCAACACTGAAGTCCTCAGACATTTTTCTTTCGTTGTTTCTTTCTTTGCACAGGTAAACAGCACATTTCTTCTTCTACGCTTACATTATCGGCAGAGCAGACGCTGAATGCACACTTTCGTCTGGTTTGGTCTGCCGCGGTTTCCGTAGGCTCGTGAACTCGCAGGCGCGCGCTTTTAGGAAATCCTATACACTACTGTTTATGCTCTAAAAACATTCTAAATGACTTCGTTTCGAGTAAATTATGGACGCTATCCACTCAGGACACTTGGAATACATTGGACGAGCAGTATGGAGGAATATTGACAAGTTTTTTGTGGACTTTGATGGACCTTTCTGCCTCGGGCGCCATAGACCTCCATTATTTGAATGTCAGCAGACAGCAAGAAGCCTCCCAGATCTCCAGATGCATTTGAGATATCAAAAAAGTACTCCAGAGTGTTGTTCAGCATGGGGGTGAGTAGAAAATGAAGGCTAATCATGTTTTGGGTGTACTATTCCTTTAATAACTATTAAAATAATTTATGTGTTCTGTTTTGTAGCAAAGCCTCATTGAGGATTGGCCAAGACATTGAGCCCAATTGTTAGTTTGAAGCGGCTTTGTAATAACGACTTTACTTGTCACAATTTCGCCTGGTCAAATTTAATATTTTGCTTCTTTTTTTTTTGTTGGGGGGGGGGGGGTAATCTCTTAGAGACTAAAAATCATCTTAGCAGCTGAAACTGACAGCTTAAATGACCGTGATCCAGATGCGGGAATTGTTTATCCATGGCCCCCTGGATTGTATTTAATTACCATTGGAACCGGCGCACAGGCCACTGCGGCTTGTGCGCGCTGCTGTGACTTCGTGGGCTACCGTTGCATTATGGGGAATGTAGTATTGGTGCGGTTGTGTTGCACGCACCAACAATACATTCCCAGGGGAAAACATGATTGTGACCACTTTTCAGACCGATCTAGCTAAAAGAAAGATGCAGGAAAACGCCAGTATCTCCGCACCAAGACACCATGACGTATTTCCTACCGCCGATACTCAGATCGAGATGGACCGCTACTTACAGGGGTGGACCTCTGCCCTGACTGTGCTGTCTGTTCTGCTCCCTGTATTCTGTATCTGGCATGCGAATCCCACCTGCCCATCGCTCTGCAGCGTGTCTGTCTTTATCACCTGCAGGATCAGCTCCCCTCTCCTTCCATCCAGGCTCGTTTTATTTTGGCTTTAATCAGCCTCTGCTGACACCTGGGCGCAGCAGCCCTCCGCCTCCTTAGACAACCAGCTTCAGCCCAGTGGATTGTTAAAGGGGGGTAATCAAAAACCAAAACAATAAACATGCAAAATAAAGCCAAAAAATTTTAATAAAAAAAGACACAATCATATTTTCCCTTGTTTTCTGAAAGCAGTGATCGGTTGGATAATAGAGCAGCACAGTAATGCATTTTCAGTTTATGTATTTATCTTAATAAGTTTATTAATAATATTGATATTAATATTTTGTTTTAAAAATGTGTTAGGTCTTGGTTCAACAGGCTATGTTCATTTCAATATGTTTTAATAAACATCTAACCAGTCCGGCCCTCGTCTTGTAGAAATTTCGTTTTTTGGTCCTCGGTGTATTTGACTTTGACATCCCTGCTCTAAAAACTTTCTTTGGCTGCATGGTGTTGAGGGCTTTTTAATACAAAGTCATGATGTATGTATTTTTCTGATAGACGCAAATATTAATGCAAGAACTTGATCATTTTAACATATGTAAACATTAATATTTGTAGATAATGGTCTGTTATACCATTGCCAATACAAAAATCTAAGCCTAATGCTTACTTCAACATTTTGAAAAAAGTGAAATGTAAATTGTAGTTTTTTCCGTTTTTGACAGACTTTACCTTAGACCTGTGTTTCCCCAACTTTGTTTGACTTGTGTTTCCCTTTGAGCATTTTGTCTTACAATGAGCTCCCCCCTCAGTCAAAACTATTGACGATTGTCCAAAAGTGGAACCTACCATAACTGATCATTAAAAAATATATATATTTTACTTAATCTTTTAAGTTAAGCTTTTAATTCTTAGCCTGGATATTAGTAAGGAATTAAAATAAATACAAAATAGAATCTTATTATAAAACTGTATTTATAAATCTGGAGGTCCTCCCTTATAAGGGACTATAAGGGAGTAACTCCTTTATAATGACAAACTGGATGAACTGGGAACAAAAATTATAGTCAGACTTATTTAATTAGTTTTACTTTTTTTTTTTATGAAGACACATGATCTGCTTTGATAGCTCAGTGTGGAAAACAGCAGATCCCAGACTGTTCTTTACATTCAGTCTGTTCCTCTGCTTGGTTTGGATGTGTGTCAAAGACAAAGGTGAACTCTACGGAGCCCCTCTGATGACATGGTCAAAAAAATTTTTTAATTGTGGCCACGAAGTAGTATTTCGTGGCCACGCAATAAGTATAACGTGCGCGCAAAACACTACTTCGTGGCCACGCAATAAGTTTAACGTGCGCACGAAATACTTATTAATAATATTAATATCATTCCTGGACAACTGGGTAAGCAAATCGAGCGCGCCTTCTCTAAGGTCTAAGGCGCGCTCGATTTGCTTACCCAGTCGGTCGCCGCCAGTCACGTGACATTTGTTGCTAAGACGCTATTTTAGGTGGAAAAGGCGTAGTGTAAACAACCGCAGCATAGCTAAACGAAGGACTAAAGGCCCGTTTACATAGCAGCCTGTCCAAGATAAGTCATTACAGTTAACATAAGCCTGAAAACAGGGGCGGATTTATTGATATTATTAATAAGTATTTCGTCTGCACGTTAAACTTATTGCGTGGCCACGAAATAGTATTTCGTGCGCACGTTAAACTTATTGCGTGGCCACAAAGTAGTATTTCGTCCGCACGTTATACTTATTGCGTGGCCGCGAAATACTACTTCGTGCGCACGAAATACTACTTCATGGCCACAATTAAACATCTTTTTTGACCATGTCATCAGAGGGGCTCCGTAGAACTCAAAGGTTGGTAAAAGCTAAATCTTTCAATGGGGTCCTCACAAAGCAATATTACCACAGAGTATTAGGGCCAGGCTAGAGATTTTTTTTTCTTCTATTTCTATTTCGAGAACAAAGTCTTCACATTACATGAATAAAGTCATCATAAAGTCATCTTCAACAACCCGTGACTTTATTCTCAAAATAGAAGCAAGAAAATTCTCTAGCCTGGCCCTAATACTAGTAAATCCCAGCACTATTTAATATAACATATTTTCATGTACCACTTGCAATACACTCGTAAGACCACTAGGGGTGCGCGTACCCCTGGTTAGAAGTCACCGCCATAGAGCATATTATAGCATTAACGGGTTGCTATAGCAACTATTCAGAGAGATGACTTGAGTTTAACGGTAGTTTCTGTACCCCGTACCACTCTAGAAAGCTTCTTCTTTATTAAACCACACATAACCGTTGAGGAGAGTTAATTAACGGACATACCTTCCAAAGTCATGGTGGGACAACAAGTACTTCAGATTATAACAGAAACTGATGATACAACAGACACAAGAACAGTAACAAATAAAACATGTAACTTAATAACCTGGAAAAGATAACTAACCTCTGTTGCCCCAACACACTACAATATTATTTATAACAACATCAACAGTTTTAAAGCAAAAACAAAAAAACTTGTGATCTAAAACAAAACATTTAAAATAGCTTAATTGGATTCTAAAATAATGTTATCAGATTTTTTTTCTCTTAAAAAAAGAAAAGAATGTCAACACATTTAATTAACCCAATTAACTCAACGTATAAACTGTATTTTATAATCTGTAAGTAGTCAGTTAAATTGTATAATGTGTTAGATGCAGAATAACTAATAAGGTCAGTGTGTTAATGAGTTGGATCAGAACCGCTGGGAATTAATGAGATCAAACCTCTTCCTGCTTCCTGATGGTCTTCCTCAGCTCCTCCGCCCTTTTCTCCAGCGCTACCACCTCCATCCACTCTTCGGCTATCTTCTCCGGGTCCATGACGATCCAGATTCGGTTCGGCTGAACTTTAACAGAACAATCTCACTGGACACTTTCTGGGTTTTAAACTGTTATCCTCCTTCCTCGGTCTGGCGCTTTCTCTAACGGTGTTTAACCTCCACAGCGAATTTTAGTTGTATCCATGGCAACAGGTCGCTTTACTTTCAAGACGCAAAACGGTCTGTTTATACGGAAGCCTGAGAGTGCCATTTGTAGAGTAAAAAAAAGAAGAAAAAAAAGTTCAAATAAATCAATAGTAATAATAGTGATATCATGTAGGATGATATTTATGCCAAGAAAAACCTATTTTTTCCATATAGAAGTCAAAATTTTTATAAGCTCTGATATCAAAGAGTTGAATGTTTGTAAGAAGAAATGATTTTTTTCTTCTTAAAGAGAAGCTTAACTTCTCTAAGAAAAATGAAGTTATGTTTAGAACAAAAATCAAAGTTACGTTTAGTTTATTACCTAAAAATCACATATTTTATGGCAATTTTAAGTCAGATATTTGCAATAAAATTAGGTAACTCTTTTATGATTTTGTTTTTTTTATACCATTTATACCTAGCTAGTTTCCAAAGTGTAAGTGAAAGACTTATGCAGAAGCATTTCATATTAGAAGGACATTCATAAAACACACTTCATTCGATGATTTTCCTTAGATAAACTGATAAAGGCAAAATTATAAATGTTTGACAGAAAAGCATCCTGGAGAAAAGAACAAGATAACTCATAAGATGCTGGCCAAAAGCACAAAATACTGTATGTAGCCTCTAGCCACTTTATTAAGAACATCTTTTGAAAAGCTTGTATATGGTGGCCCAGAGGTGTCAATAGTAATTCAGAAGCCGAAACACTAATACAAAAGCTGAAACACAAATACAAAAGCCGAAACACAAATACCAAAGCTGAAACACAAATACGAAAGCTGCAATATTATTACAAAAGCTGCAACACTAATTAAAAAGCCAGAACACAAATACAAAAGCCAACACGTTAATACAAAAGCCGCAACACAAATACCAAAGCTGAAACATTAATACAAAAGCTGCAACACAAATACAAAAGCCGCAACAGTAATACAAAAGCCACAACAGAAATACAAAAGCTGCAACACTAATACAAACGCCAAAAATACAAAAGCTGCAACAGTAATACAACAGCTGCAACACCAACACAAAAGATGCAACACAAATACAAAAGCCAAAACACAGATACAAAAGCCAAAACACAGATACAAAAGCCGCAACACAAATACAAAAGCCACAACACAAATACAAAAGCCAAAACACAGATACAAAAGCCGCAACACAAATACAAAAGCCACAACACAAATACAAAAGCCAAAATGTTAATACAAAAGCCGCAACACAAATACCAAAGCTGAAACATAAATACAAAAGCTGCAACACAAATACAGAAGCCAAAACGTTAATACAAAAGCCGCAACACAAATACCAAAGCTGAAACATTAATACAAAAGCTGCAATACAAATACAAAAGCCGCAACAGTAATACAAAAACCACAACAGAAATACAAAAGCTGCAACCCTAATACAAACGCCAAAAATACAAAAGCTGCAACAGTAATACAACAGCTGCAACACCAACACAAAAGATGCAACACTAATACAAAAGCCGAATGTGAATCAGCCATTGATGCAATATCAGCCAAAGTCACTTATTAGACTGAATTGAGAAGATTTTGACAAAGCAACTGCACCTGATAGAACTACTTGCTACAACCGAGGTGAATGGGTTATTATATGTAAATAGGTGGAACATGGAAGCAGCTGGACTGCAGCAGCAGAAGACCAAACCAGGTGTCAAATATCAGCCAAGAAAAAGTGAGGCTTTACCATTTAAACCAGAACGAATTTGGACAATTAGACTACAAGAAGATGGAATTGTAGACGTATAGAGATATGACGCCACTGTAGCTGACCACATCCGGCCCTTTGTGACCACAGAGAGCTGATCCTATGATAGATACTTCCAACAAGACAATGCACTATATCACAAACCACAATTGGTCTGAAACTGGTTTGTGGAACTGCTCTTCCATGTCTCCCACAGTCACTGATGTTTTTGTTGTTGATGTAACATCTGGTTTGTTATTTTATAAATTAGTAACAAATAGGGGATGCAGTCATATAGTTGAGTTTCACAGGAATATTATAAATCTTTGGTTACATAAAAACCAAGACAGCTCTAAATGCAAAATTTAGTTAAAGATTCTCCTACTCAAGTGCCTGGTGATCATATTGCAGTTATCAGGTTGAAGGCGTGGAGGAAAAACAACAACAAAAAACAAGACAAAACAATGAAAAACAGCAAAAAATTCAAAAGAAAACAATAGAAGAGTAGAAAAGTAAAAAACTATTGATGGAGATCACTTCAAAATAGTCCGAGACATTAAATCAACTGGAAGGAAACACAAGTTTCATGTCACTGTTTAACATTTAGAAAGTAGCATGATTATTATTATTAATCAATGTTATCATTGTAGTTATGTAATATTGAAACTCAGTTATTACACCACATGTTTTCCATCCTCATCCATCCAACTCCCTAAATTAAACCAGAGGAGTATTTATTGTTTTTATGTGAAGTTTTGCATGAATATAAACATTTCATTTTTGTTTGTACCCACTAATATAGTCTTTTTTTACCGCCTCGTTTACATCTTTTTCATGTATTTTGAGTTCTGGGTTATCTCCTCCATAAATATGTATTCCCAATAGAAGTCAAACCAATCTTTCCGGCTTGAACTCTAATATCATGCTCAAGTTGTTTTGTTTAGTTTTTATTGTTCTTTTATGGTTATTTTGAGTGCTTGCTCCAGACGCTTTTTTATTGCAGGATGACTCATGCTCTTTGCTTTGCCATGCTTACTGTAAGGCAGACTCAATATTGAATTTCCTCTCTAAGGAACATAAAGTCTGCAATTAGTGGCACTGGATTGTGGATCAGTGTCTCCATCATGAGGCTGTTGGTGTAAACTACAAGTTCAAATTAATATTTTTTTTCCTATTCCACATGAAAGAAACAAATAATCGGACTTATTCAGGAAAGCTGACTTTAGATTATATTCCAACTAAACTAAATGTGCTCTCAGATACAAAGAAAGCATATTAGTTGGTCAACAAGTGTTGAAACCTTTGGATTCCAAACTTATTGTCATGATTATCAATGTTAACAATATTTCAATGCCAGATCTGTGGTTTGTTGTGTTGGATACAATCAGAGATGGGAAGTAACGAAGTACAAATACTTTGTTACTGTACTCAAGTAGATTTTTCTGATATTTTTACTTTACTTTACTACTTATTTTTATGGCGACTTTTTACTTCTACTCCTTACATTTTTACACAAATATCTGTACTTTCTACTCCTTACATTTAAAAAAATTGGCTCGTTACTTTAGTTTTGAATAATTTCAATGGAGTTACCGTTATTATTTTTCACGTCATCAATACCAAATTCAATCTAATTGGATGGGAATCTACGTTGCATTTGACGCACCACTACAAGATGAATCGACAGATTCGGCGGTATTCATTGGCGGCAAATCATTGCAGCTTGGTGGCGGTGGCGTTAGCATAGTAGCATGGACGACGAGATGATTGAAAATGAACACAACGGAGATCTAGTCCTATTGGCAGACATCCATTTAAAATGTAGGCAACGGCATGAAAAAAGTGGTTTCTACTTTTACTTTTATACTTTAAGTAAATTTACAAGCCTGTACTTTGTTACTTTTACTTGAGTAAAGAAGTTTAATCAGTACTTCCACTTTTACCAGAGTATTTTTTAACACAAGTATCTGTACTTTTACTGAAGTACAGAAAGTGAGTACTTTTGCCATCTCTGGATACAATGGAAAACATCTGACATTTTCAAAATAAAGGAAAATGTGAAAATATGCTGCACAATTAACCCTTTCCTAGCACATTGACACGGTCAATGTTTTTCTCCTACAGGTATAGCATGGAATAAACTCCTAGAAACTGTAGAAGCTCTGAAACCTGCAGCGGCTATCTAACATTAGTACATTAGTTTCCAGTTTAACTTTCGTCCTACTTTCATAATTATTTTGATTTTTGAAAAAAAATCTATCAATCATTTAATCTTTTTTTATATATGCTCATTTAATTTTAAAGTGTCAATGTCATTCTCTTTAACTATTTGTGTTGCCTCTGTGCCACTGCAGTGCACTTTCCTTATTTTCTAATATGCAGCACTTTGAATTGATTTGCCATTGAAATGTGCTATATTTTTAAACATTTCTTTCCCTTACTTACTTGCCTTAACCATGACCAACCTTAGCATGTATTTCAGAATTGAATGTGATAGGTCAGCGCAAAGCATTGCATTAATTTCAAGTTATTGGAAAAAAGTTTTATAAATAATTTTACTATAAAAAATCTGAGAGGTTTGACATGCCTTTGTAGCTAGAATTAACACTTAGTCAAACTAGATTTTTAGCACACATCGATGTTAAGTTCTTTATTTGCCTCCAAAGTGCAGCCTGATACTCATTTGGAAGTTGTTTAAGGTAATAGTATAGAATAGTAAAAATGTTTCCCTCCAGGAAATAAAGTTGAAGCTTCTCTATTTTAATGGTTTTAGATAAGTGAATAGTTGGAATCTTTTTCTTTTCTCATTAAACCCAGCTAAATGGAAAAAAAGAAACAGATTCAGCACCAGGCCTCTGCTCTCCATCCTTGTCCATCATGATTTTAGTCTGCTCTTTATGTTTTCACTAGACAGGAGTCTTTTCGTGACTTTCATAAGACTTGTCTTAACCTTACTGTGTGTGTAAAACCAAACTGCCACCTATTGTCAGTGCTGAGTTGGCTCTGACAGTATCTTTTCTGGCAATGTGGCAATAAGAATAATTCTTGATGCTAAAAAGAGAACCTGCTTTCACGAGTGGAGCAGCATGGCTATCAGTATAGTTTCCCGCTTGATTTATGCATATAAATAGCTTTATTATAATTCATGCAGAGAGTATTACAGATTGTATGGACACTGCAATGTAAGTAGAACACGAAAGGATAAACAGAAAAGAAGGAGAAAAGATTAAAGAAAGAGGAGATAAAAGCGGAGATAAAAAGGAGATAAAACATCTTCAGGCTGCTTCATCACCTGCAAAGAGATGTTAAAAGAACAGCAAAAACCAATGGATATAGTATAAAAGATACAATAAAGTAGCACCTTGGTACTATCCCTGAAGTATAAGTAGTATTATTTAAGTTGACATGTATACTGTGGTAGCTGAAGGTAAGAATATGGGCTTTCTGTATGGAAGTGAATCTCTAAGTACCTGGAGCCAAGCACCTGTAGTTGTTTGTGAGAGTGCACTTGTACATGTAAAGTTTATCTAAAGGAAAAATGCTCAATAGTGGTTGTGAAGAGATGGAGACACGCCCCTCCAGAGAACCAAGGCGAGCGCCGGGGGACTCAAAACCCCAGACACCCAGAGAGACCCCAAGAGCAAAGGCGTCCAGGAGGGGCCAACCCAGGAAATCTGGTCGGCAGCCAGCCACGTCGAAGTGGATCCGGCCATGGGCCCCAAGACCCCAGGGGCACCCCACCCCCCCGACAGGAGTCCCACCTGGGGGGCCAGGCCCCGCAGAGCAGCCGCCAAGAATAAGCTAGTACCCGCCAGGGCATCCATCCCCAAACACTGAGTATGACCGATGTACCGGTGATCCCAAGCACCAGCCAGCAGAGGGGGGGCAGGACAGGGGGAAAGGGCTCTGCACTTAGTGGAGACTTGAGATGTTTTTGGGAGAGGGAGCAGTTCAGACTCCAACCTGACAAGTAAAAAAAAAAAAAAAAAAAACACAGTCTCAATCACGACTGCCCAACCTAGTGCCCTCATTCGCAACACACAGTCTCTGTGAAGAGGAAGAAAAAAATCATTGAGGCACACATAACACTCACATCCAATAATCTCGGGACCGGGTACCGGCGCCGCGGTCCTGGGCTACCGGATGACCCAATAGGTGAACCTAAAATTCGGATGGGGGGTAGGGGAGCGGTGTCACCACCACACTAACCCATCTAGCATCTGCTTCTGGCCCGGCCCCCTAACCCCACACCCGGACCAGACAACCCCCAGTAAAAGCCTCCTAAGCCACCCAACCAGAGCCTCCCACCTGGCCACTTCCTCCCCCTCAATACCCCATTCAATCCACCCCCCTTTGGGGAGAGCAGCAATGACAGCCCCAGCACCGCCAGGTGCACCTAGGCCACACAATAGACTGTTGCTAAATTGAAGCTTAGGTACAGTATGGATTGCATAATTAAAGGCAGACTGTGTAACTTTTGGCCTCTAGGGGCGCTAGACCTGTAACTGCTCCTCTCACCAAAGGTTCGAATAATCTTAATTTGCCTAGATATGGATTCTAGAGCCACTATTTAGATTTAAGTATGAGAAAGGCAATGAGATGATCTTACCAAAGGTAAAAAAGGATTAGGCGAACTACAGTTGACTGAAAATTAGAAGTATTTAAAAAACAAAACAAACTACTTTAGATTTATTCACTTTCATTTGAAAAAAGTATTGGACTTTGGAGACTTTCAGGAAGAGAGCCTAAGGGGAATAGAAAGATTATTTCAAAAAGGTTAGTGTTCAAGCTTTTCTGAAAACTAAAATGTTTTCACCAGAAAAAAACTAAAGCTGTATAACCATACATTCAAATAGTTGATGGAACAGGTCTTCATTACCTGGAAACAGCCTGATTTTACATTCAATTGATTGGTCACCGGCACAGCAAACATAGTTTACATTAGTAAAAATCAATTTGACTGTAATAAACCAGTGACATATGTACAAGTTAAGTAATACACTCTTCTAGCACAGATGACAATGTGCCACAATCATTTTCCCTGAAAGGCTGTGTGCCATTTCAGATATGGGCCACAACTGTGTAGCGAGGGGGAATGTCACACGTATGTCACTACAGATTCTCTGTTTCTGCTTGATTACATCAGTCTTCATCTGCATCTCTGAATCCTGCAGAGACAACAATCCTTGCTGTCACTAGTAATTCATTCATTTTTGGAACTGGGGTAAAATTCTGTTCAAAGATGCTCTACACAACGCACATTTAAAGTTTTCAAACTCCATGAGGATTATGTACTTTTATCACATTACAACCAATTTATACTATTTGAATGATAAAGCTTCACACAGAAGTATATTATTGTGAAGAGAATGGGAAATTATTCTTGGCTATCCAAGACTTTTACAAGTATCAAATTAATCTGGTACCCCAAAATAAAGATCTATTTGATTAGAATAAATTTACCAAGAAATGGCCAAAAAATGTGAAGTGGGAAGAGCATCAGAGAAGTAAGTAAAGTCAATTTATTGAATGCCTTTTACAGACATAACCAATAAAAATCGGTGAATAGACCAATAAAAGCCCAAATAAAATCACAATAATAAAAATCTGAGAGAAATACATTAAAATATTAGAGTGACAAATTAATTAATTCAAAATTAATAAAAGGGCAGAGAAGCATCCAAGTGTCATGATCTTGGAGCTGATGACTGGCTTGTTTTATTCACCTGCCTAACTCCGCTCAGTTTCTCATTGGCGTCCATCTGAGCCGCCTGCTCCTGCTTGTATTTAACCAGCCCTCTAACCAGTCATCAGGGCCATGTGATTCAAGCCTTTGATGAGAGTTCTCTAGTGTACCTGATTGTGTTCTGAGTGCCTGATCCGGACTCATTCTGAGGTCTTCGACACCGCCTTTGTCTTCATCCTCTGGATTGTCCTGCTTGGATCTGATCTCCTTCCAGTTCTGCAGTCTTCAAGGCTTCAGCGACTTACACACTGTTTCTACATGCATGCTCGGTGCGAGGGATTGCAGGGAGCCACTGAGTCGATGCAATCAGCTCGTTTTCCTAAATAGAAAAAAATTGACGAAGCTGACTGTGTAACCTTTAGGAATAAATTGAATAAAACTTTTATAATTAGAACAAATTTAGATCAAGGTGCTATTTTCTTGTCGCAAGTGTCAGGATCCGGGACTTTGCCCACCAGAGGGCGCAGTGGATCCAAGCCTGGGGAGCTTGGACTCAGCTTGATCAGCTGTTTGACATTCTGCTGATTAAGGAAGCTCCCTATATAAGCTGTATGTGATTTTCTCTCTGTGCTGGATCATGTGTCTTACCTGTGCCATCATGCCTGTCTGAGCCTTGAACCTGAAGATTCCTCTGAGTGCCATTAAACATTGGGGTTTTTATCCTCCCTCTGTGTCTGTGAGTCTGCATATGGGCTAGTAAACCATCGCAACATGACAGAACGATCCAGCCAACGGACTAGCCCCGCAGACTCCTTCTACGCGCTCCTGGAGAGCCCGCTCTGTGCCGCCTGGGAGACCCCTGAGCCCGCTCTGTGCCATCTGAGAGACCCCTGAGCCTGCTCTGCGCCTTCCAGAGCCTCCGGAGGTGGAGCCACAATCGGTGGATCCCTCGGTTCCTGAGGTGGAGCCACAATCGGTGGGTTCCTCTGTTCCTGAGGCGGAGCTGTAGTGGGCGGACCTGTTGCAGAGCTGCGGGAGCGGAGACGGCGTCCTTCCCGGGGCTTCATGGGGAAGCGGAGACAGAGTTTCTCCCGGTGCTTCCTGCTGAAGCGGAGTTGACGCCCTCTTCCAAGGCCCCTGCAGCTTTTGAGACTCTGCTCTGTTGCCGGTTTCATGGCCGGCCACCTGAGACTTTTTCTGGCATCCCTGGTTCGCCCTTCGCCCTCCATGGGCGAGTTGTTTTTTTGTTTTCTTTGGGGCATCTGGAATCCGCCCTTGAGGGGGGGGTATTGTCAGGATCCGGGACTTTGCCCACCAGAGGGCGCAGTGGATCCAACCCTGGGGAGCTTGGACTCAGCTTGATCAACTGTTTGACATTCTGCTGATTGAGGAAGCTCCCTATATAAGCTGTATGTGATTTTCTCTCTGTGCTGAATCGTGTGTCTTACCTGTGCCATCATTCCTGTCTGAGCCTTGAACCTGAAGATTCCTCTGAGTGCCAATAAACATTGGACTTTTTATCCTCCCTCTGTGTCTGTGAGTCTGCATATGGGCTGGTAAACAATTGCATCATGACAGCAAGGTTAATTCACGGTCACTTCTTGGCACATTCACATTAGCAAAACCATTAGCAAAACCTTTCAGTGTATTCTCATTATCAGTTCGTATGAAATCGTACGAAAAGTTATGCGCAGTATTTCGTACATTTGAGACGTTTTTTTCGTCGTATTTTTACGTCCCTCCTCGAGACAAGATATCCGTGCGCATGCGCATCTTATGCACCATTCAATAACATAAAATTTAACATAAAATTAACCCTAACATACAAAACAGCAAGCAACCTAGTGAGAGACATCATGAAGTAATTATTGCACTGTCCGTCCCAGTTTTACGTCCGTCCGCGGATCAGCTTTTTTCGTCTGTCTGGCTGCGCATGCGCACTAATCTGTTTTGTCGAGGAAAAACATCAAAAACGTACAAATAGTGTGCATAACCTTTCGTACGATTTCATACGAACTGATAATGAGAATATGTTGAACCTTTGGCTACATAAAAACAACATATTTAGCATTTGCTCCTGTAAAAAAAATTAAGAATTAACCTATTATAATCTTTGTAAATCTGCTACCTATTTTTAAATGTTTTTCATGAAATGTATATATATTATATATATGTGTGGGGGGGGGGGGTAAACATGGCTTTTAAGATTTTTTGTGTTATATTTCATGTCTTTTTATTTTTGCCTTTACTTGCCTTATGGGAAAAAGGCAAGGAAAGGCAAGTTTTTTCATAGCTGAACAAAATACAATTCAAAGTGCTTTACACAGATTAAACAACAAAATTAAAAATAAAAATAAAGCAAGTAAAGATAAAAATGTGTTAAATGAAGGTAGTAAAACATAAAAAAAAAACACAGTTGGACCACAAACTCTAACTAATAATACCTGAGTTAACAGTTTACTTTCAACAAACAAATGCAGTTCTCAACAAATGGGATTTAAACTTTGACTTAAATTACTATGTTTCTATATTTAATTTATTTCAATTCAAATCAATTTACTAATTTCAGAATCAACAAAATGCATTTCTTGTAAATCATTTAAAATTATTAAATGTTTCAAAATATTAACAATAACACATTTGGCTACATTTATATATGATTTTGGAATGTTTTATTTTGGCCAGACTTACATTTGGTAGAATATAATAAGAATATTATTATAGAGAATTTGTATATTTCTGAACAAAATGTTGGTAGAAATTAATCTTTAGCGTTTTGAGAGAGAAGCCGTTTCTTTTACATTAGCTTGTCTCTCTATTCCCTTCAGGCATTCCCTGGGATCATATGTTCACACTCAACATGGCTGCTGAGAAGATGGCTTTGGTAAAATCTGCAGAAATTATGCTTGCAGCTGGAGTCTCAATTCAGAGGCTCTTCCATCTGTCTCTTATCTGTCTTTTTGTCCCCCTATGGTTTTTAGCTCCATACAGCACCACACTGTTAAAGAATGTCATCTGCAAAAGTATGCTGTTTAGATCCAATTGCAACATGACCAGCTGACAGAAAAGGTTTTATCCATGTAATTAACGAATGAAACCTTTTATTACACAGTAGAATTTTGTGCTGAACAGCATTTTAAGCCTAGAAGGTTTTCCTGTACTGTAGCTATGCATCAATTAAGACTGTAACTGGCAGGTTGAGTTTCAGAGCTACTAATTCAGTCTAATTAATTGATACAATTACTTTGTCTTTGGCGCTCAGACCTCGGCAGGAAACATAGCACTTAATTTTGATAGATATGCGTGAACAGGAGCAAAGAATAGGGCTGTTCCCCCCCCCAGGCCTGAAACTGCTGGTTAGCGAGACGATATGCTGAGCTGTATGGGGAGATCCAGCGATACTAGAGCTTCACTCAGGGACCTGGAAGATAGAAGTACAGTTGGATAACACAGATTGAAAGAACCTGTCCATGATGAGCAAGCATGAAGCGACAGTGGAGAGGAAAAACTCCCCGTTGGGAAGAAACCTCTGGCAGAACCAGGCTCAACTTGGCGGTCTTCTGCCGGAGCGTTTAAGGAATGACACTCTGATGAAGCTTTAGCTACGAAGGTGGAGGAGGGGCTGGAGGTGGGTTGAAACGGTGTCATCTGAATTAAGTCAGCGCATGCGCCGCCTGCGCACAGGAGCAGACAGCTGCGTATCGGAGGCCTTTTAAGATGAGCTTTGGATGCCGATTGGCTTTTATGGAGGCGTGGTTCAAAGCTGATTGGCTGTGTCACAGGTGGATGTATGAAAAGCAATGAGTTTCTTCAGTTGAACTTCCACCTAGGCTCCATTTAAACTAAGCACTTTCAGCAGCTGGACACCTTTTTTTTTAGATGAGTGACAGGCACTGTGCATTTTAGCCAAGAGGCCTGTAATGGAAAACATGATGAATTGAGGACAATACTCTAAAAACTAAAATGAAGAAGCAAACAGATGTTTAGGTCTAGTTTTGACTTGGCGCTGGGGACATTTGCAACGTCGGAGAAAATTTGCTGTGGTAGACTGCAGCATTTCAGGGGAAGAGCTCTGCTAAAACAGAGACTATGACAGGCATGATAATTAGTAATTGGTAAATTTCTTGTACTAAACATTTTTTTCTTTGAGGAAGCTGTTCTGAGCTGAATGGCACTTTGTGTAACGAAAAAAAAATCCTTGCTTCATACTTAAGCACACTAATATAAACGTAGATTAAATCGTTTAAGATCAAAACGGATTTACTCCAGATCAGATGACTCTTTTCTTCTAGCAAGGAAGAGATATATATATATAAAAAAAAAGAATCATTCCACTACTACAACTTTATCTGTTTTGCATCTCTACAGCTTGATTAATATCATTAAGCTCTGAAAAACAAAAGAAAAAGGTGTTGTTTTTTTAATTCTCTATCAAATAGAGATTAGGCAGATTAATTAGGTTAAATTGTGCAGCAGATTGCAGCAACATCATGTTAATGCAGTATCTTCTCAAAGCCAGCTACACTATTATATGATTGGCAAACTAATCTTTCTTGTTACAAGAAAAACACCAAGTCAAGAGAAACACATCAGTTTTTAATGTGAAACTGCTGACTAACTGCTGATAATTTTTATATTTACTCAAAATTTCACTATGAGAGTTTCTTTGAAAGGTTTATGCCAATGGTTACACTCGTTATCACTTAGTTTATGAAATATTCTAGTGAATAGCTACAATAACTGGCATTTTAAAAATGCAATCATTACAACTCTTTATTCTTCTAATTTGGAAAATGTAAACAACCTGAATTTTATCATACTAATATATATTTAGCATGCTAATATTTATTCAAAGCACTAGCTAAAAAAATAGATCCATTCATGATTTAGTTTTGCAGGTTTAACCCTATAATGCCAAATGTATCATACTTGATACATACGGTTTCTGAAATGTTTTGCATCTGACACATTTTGCATAATTAAATGGTAAAAACTTTGCTCAAAATCCTATTGTACACAATCAGATATACCTGATAAGAGCCAGTAGAAGACTACACAAAAAATTATCTTGACTTATCGCATAGTAATAAATTATTAATATCAAAAATGTATTTCTGTTTTTTTTTGTTCTTTTTACATATTTTGTAAAGGGCAAATAAGGAATTCAAACCAAAAAAAAAAACTAATAATTATCTATTTTGTTTTTTTCTTGGATCGGGCTTTAAAGGGTTAAAACAGCTGTCTTGGAAATTCAAAGCTGAACTGAAAACAAATTACACTTTCTAAAAATGTCTGTCCAATTTGCTCCACATTAATTAATTTTTTTTTATATCAAAAAAGTCCCAACTCCTGAAGATTTACAGTGGCTAACATATCTTGTTATTTGTAAACTTCAAAGATACCAGAAATACACTAGTTTTATTTGAGTTTAACAAAGACTTTGTAATGTTAACCTCCAAGAGAATAATATCAGGTTGTTCTTTAAACATTCTCAGTACATATAGAAAGCAACACATTTCAATTGGAAATACAATTGTCAAGATGGGTAGGCTACTGTGAAAATTAAAGATTCTCTTATATTTCAATTAAACTTTAATTAAAGGGGGATCATGAATAAATAAAAAAAAGGTTTTACTTGTATCATATGGAGATAAGCAAAAATAAAAGCAATATAATGCTAATAATAAAATGCTAACAGTGATTTTTAGCTATATTAACCTGTGAAATCAGCATGATAATATCTGAATTGAGAAACAGCAGTCAGTCCTCTCCCATTGAGCCAAAATCCTCTTTAAAAAATCTTCTTTAACAAAAGTAAAAAAAATAAATAAATAAAAAAAAAAAGCTTAAGGTTTTTACCTGCTAATCAAATTTTGTGATATTTTAGATTATGGCTAGTAACTTTAAAATTCTATAATTGTATTTAACCAGCATTTTTATTTTTTGCCAAATTCCTCAGAGTTGTAGTATCTATGAGGCTTCCTACATTTCTGGAAACTAGACCAACTAAAATGAGTTAGGAAACAATCATTTTATGAGTATTATTTGCTCAGACTGGGGTTGATTGTTAATATTAACTCCCCATGGAGGTCACTCGTGACAGAGCCTCTCGTCCCAGCAGCCATCTGTCCATTAAGTGAAGGCTCTGCCTGTCAGATTACATTTCCTGCTTGGTCATTTTAAACCTCACACCTTGTTCCCTTATTGCATTGCTCATTGCCACTTTGTATCCCTGGGGAAATCAGTTGCCAGTTTGAGCAGGTTTGGGGCTCATATTGATTGGATGTTTATTGGCTGCATGTTGTCATTCAAATTGGTTGTTTTTGTTCAGATTAGGCTTTAGCAGATATTGTGACCCAAAGGGACAGAGCTCAATCTTACGCAGTCTCTCTCTCATGGGAGAAACTGAGGGAAGATATAGAAAAGCATTGGGTTTTTTTTTGTTGTTGTTTATTCTCCTACTGGGGGACAACTAAAAAAGTCTATAACAAGCACAAAAAGGCTATAACAGGCTGGGAAAATTACCCTGCTATTATATCAGTGGGAAAATAGGCAGTTGTAAAGAAATTTTTATTAAATAACAAGTCTGAGTTGTTATGCTTTGTGTTGAAAATAAAATACATCAACATGTTAATGAAATTTTATATAAAATATAATACATCTTCATTTAAAGGGAAAAAAAACAAACTTACATAGTCTTTTCTACACGCTGGTATATCCATGTCTGTGTTAATTTGTTGTAGCTTGTGCTAACGCATGTAAAACGACTAATCTGCAAGCTACAAAAAACAGCACGAAGATTAATTAAAAATTATAATCAACTGTTTTTAAAACCATAAATCCTATAATTGGAGCAGGATTTGTGTTCAAAATTGTTACTAACCGATAAACATCCAGGATTTGCTCATGTTGTTCATGTCCACAAACAACCATTTGCTAATACTGCTTTTAAAGCATATTTATATCTGTAAATGAAATAAAGACTTGGATAGGTTTTAACTCAGAGTTGAAAATATGCTATAATCTCAAAACATTTAATTGTAACTTGATCACTAATAGTTACATATAGGGCAGAATGATTTCTGGGTATTTGTTGATTTAAGGCACTTTTGCTCATTATGGTAATAATCATGCATTTAAGAGTTTCTTTTTTCCTTGTGTTTTAGTTTAGCTTTCATGTTGATAATAAATGTATTTCATAGGAGATACATGAAGAAGCGATTAAAAAGATTTTATTGACATGCATTAAATAAGTTCTTTAATGGGCGCTCGGACCCCGGCAGAAAATATGATGCTGTAAGTCCACATGAGCTTGGATGAATAACTTAGGAAGAGGATTAGATGAGTATTTTCCCAGGGGCTCTGACACTGGTGGTGGAATAAGTCTGAGGATGGGAGGGTCTAAGGCTACGTTCACACTGCAGCCTGAAGTGACCAAAATCCGATTTCTTTGCCCATATGTGACCTGGATCTGATCTTTTTATGACAGTCTGAACAACACAGATCCAATGTTCCCCAATGTAACCCAGGTCACTTGGAAAGGTGGTCCTGATTCTGATACGTAACTGATCTTTTCAAATGCGACCTGTGTCTGAACAGCCAGGTCGCATTCATCCGACATGAACGCCATTAATACTTAACAAAAGTCACTATTCTGCGTCTTGCTACGAACAAGCGGGAAGCAAAGCAACGATAATGCAGAGAGAAGTCATTTTTTTTACTTTTTTTTTAACCATCTTGAAAAGATTGAGTTTTAAGGTTGGGAACGATCGCTAGCATGCTTGCTTGTGACGTCATGACGGCCTCTAGGCGAGGGGAGGCGATGGCCAAGTGGTTACAGGAGGGGTCTTGTGCCCTGAGAAGGTTGCAAGTACCCGGTTCGAGCCTGCACTGGGTCCCTAAGCAAGGTCAATGCTCCCTGACCACCGCACAATGGCATCCCACTGCTCCCCAAGGGGATGGTTTAAATGCAGAGGTGAATTTCTCCAGTGTGAATTTAATAAAGTTCAAGTATTGTTACTGTGCATGCGGGAGGCTTGCGTTGTATGAATGCAGTTCACACAGGAGATACACATACAAGTGGCATATAATGCGAAATATCAATGGCGACGCAAAAAAAACATCGGATTTCACAAAAAAATCGGAATTAAAGGTATACTATGCAACCGGTGTTGATTTTCCAGCGAGGCTCCCCCCAGAGGGCAAAAGTAAAAGTGCACTGTCGTAAATATGCACAGCTGTTCTCCTGGTTTTTCCGTCAAGCCAGGTGCGGTTGTTTTGAGCTTAGCAGACAGGCGAACGCAACGAATGACTAACAGTGAAAGTACGAACATGCACACAGAGAGAGAGAACCATTCCAATGTTACTTACAATCGCATCAGCAGAAACGCGAGGTCCGCGTCAGCCTTGCAGCCTTCTTTTTATTTTAGCTCTCGCCATTCGGAAAAAGCTTGCCCGATGTTCACCCGTGTACGACTCCTCTCTCTGTCCGGAGCCCTTTTCCTCTTTCTTGCCTGCTCCGACATGGGCTTTCACTGTTTTCACGCTGGTTCCGCCATGATAACTGCACAAAGATCGCCACTGTGCTAGCAACGAGCATGCTTTTAACTGGGGGCGTGTAGCAGTTCTCGCCGTAAAGCAAGACCGACTCTCGCGACACTTCTGAGCCTGTGGGTGCGGGCCGAGTTCTCCTGCAATTGCAAGTACGGTATTTCCCCCACAGACCACCAGGGCAGCCGAGAATACCTTTGTTCAACTTGAAATGACTCATTCAATCATCCAAAACGTAATGGAACACATTAATTAACTGAAAAATGTTGCATAGTGTGCCTTTAAGCATTAAGGCTTACAGTGTGAACATAGCCTTACAATAGTCTAAGAATGGGGGAGGAGATGGGGTGGAGTTAGGTCAGAGTTTGGCTCATGCGCTGAAGCTGGGCCTTAGTTTTGATAGAATATAATAGAATAGAACAGAATAGAATAGAATAGAAAAATCCCTTTATTGTCCCACAATGGAGAAATTCTGGTGTTTACAGCAGCAAAAAGATTATATAAAAATTACCACACAAATGTGGACGTTAGAAAAATTTATAAGAGTAACATAATGAAGAGCATTTTGAGAAACAATTGGCTTCAGAGAGGGTGCAGTCAGTCATCGATCGGCTGCAGCTTGAGCGAGGGACGTCAGCTGCTGTTCCAGGTGAGGCTGATAAAGAGTCTCCCAGGTTGAATTTTTTACGCAGCTTGCGACCTTATGCCCTCTCTCAAAAGCTTCTTCTTTTTTACTGGCATTAGTGGAAGGAGAGAAATAAAAAGTGGATAGGAAAGAGAATGAAAAGACAGAAACAAATAAATATATTTAAATAAATACATTTAAATAAATATTGGGAGAATATGTCAGCAAGTTGTTTGACTAGAGGTTCAGTGGTAATAGGAGGAAGCTGGAAGTGAAGCAAGAGGTTTCAGATTGAGGAAAAAACTACTCCTCTGTGCCACATGGGGGTCCCAGTATTTTTCTGTGGGGATGCTATTATTTTGTTCTCCAGGGAGAAGAAAAATTGTTAGAGCTGACATGAAGATGTTTGCAGGTGAATACAGGGCAGGACATTGGAGAAGAAAACCTGATAGAGCTGCAAAAGAAATGTGGTGAAGATACACTCCACAGCAGCACCCTAAACAAAAGGTCAAAGCGATATGATTTTAACACAGTTTTCTATTAAAATGTTCTTGTCAAAATTTAGACCAAAATCCATATTTGTGGCTACATGCATATAAGCTATCTGTAGAAATAAGACTTTAACGACTTGAAGTTGCAAATGCAGCGAAAGGTAATTCCACAAAGACTGAGATGGAAAAGAAGGCAGTTGATGATTTTTAGATTATTTGTACAAAATAGAATACATTAAAAAGAGGAAGGACAAAGAGTGTTTGCCTAAATAAAATAAAAAATCCTCATAACCTTTTAGAGAATAACATAAAAAAGGATAATGGGAAATATAGACTCAAGAAAGAAAACGTCGATATTTGAGAGATTACACTGCAATCATAAGGAACTCTGCAAAAAAGGCAGCTAGTTTATGCTTTAGTTACATTCTTATGAAACAGATGTTTTAGACTGTAATTCATATTTAACTTTAAAATAAGTGGGATACCTGACATTCAAGTTTTAATTTGGATGATATTTAGTCCCATGACTTTGATCTGATTTTTTTCTGTTAATTTTAGCTTTCTCTTTCAATTAATGCCCTGAATGTGATTTACAATCAGATTTCTAGTTGAAAAACTGACCATTTAAACAAAAATATCTTAAAGAATGTATGATATAAGACTTAATTCTGCATTTTGCTTTGTGCTGAAGGGACTCAGTTCAGCTTTATCTACACGTGCAAAACCCATGCATGTGTTGGCGCTTCTTATCCTCCTCATCTCAGGAGCTCATTTCCAGTTTATTTCTATCTTCCACGTTAAGGAGGGATCAAGCGAAGCTCGCGCCAGACGGACATTGTGAGCAAATGGTGTGTGAAAGGTGCAGAGTAGCGCACAATATCCTCCAAGAGCAGAGGATTATTGCTTTCCGTTCACGTCTGCTGACAGGATGCATCATTTAGGCTGATACACGAGGGCTCTGTAAAGTAAGCAGAGGAAATTCAGTGTATTTTTGCATGCAGCACAGAGAATATGGTATATACTAATAATAGGAGTCATTCATTTTTAAAAGAAAGAATTTAATTGAGGGTATTGTGAGTATCAGTAGTAGAAAACTGGGACTAATGGAGGTCAGACCCGGCATCAGGGTTTTGCGGCGGCGGATAACAGAGAGGGAAAAAGAGATGGCGGGAAAAGTAACAAAAGAACACAAAGGGACGGTTTATAATGTCAGGTAATGGCAGAAAGGTTGTGAACTGATTTCTTTCCCGCGCTGATTGCCACGTGGGAACAAATGAGTGAGCTGCCAATCTGCTGAACTGATTTCGCGGGGCCTCAGGTTGCTGATTAATGAAATGTGGGAGGACAAAGAAGACGGCAGCAAGCAGTGCCACAGTACCTCGCTACTTTTTTTCTGATTGGGCTAATCACCCTATTGTCCCACCTCCAGTCTGGCATTTTTTAACAGCAAAAAGAAAAAGAAAACTGCACCCCCAGCCTCCAGCTTCCCCCCTCCATATCTTTCTTTAATTCATCCTCCCACCATCTCCAATTTGAAATCTTGCAACATTACCTCCAGTTTTTCCATAGCGCCTCATGTGTCATCTATCTAGCTCATTTTAATGGCAGCCTCATAATTATTTCAATGATTATGTGTTGCAAGCCATTTAGCATGCCCAATGACATGTGGAATTTATTTGCTGCCGCAGCTTCTTCCACAGGAACGGAGGCGAGAGGCTGAAGATGGCGGATGTTGGTCCCACCGCCACAACCTCCACGGCGCTGCCAGCGAAGCACATCAGTGCCAAAATTGTTTGATAAATTGCAGCTGTGTACATAATATGCTATGCCACATCAAAGAGCTAATGCCATACAAATAAGGTACTCTTTGTGCTGCGGCACTGCAAGGCGACGTTTGGCCGGGCTAATGGCGTGTGTCTTGGTGCACCACTGAACCCATATAACAAATCGCACCATTGAACAAGCTATTAGGAAGGGGATAATGGGCAGAGTGGCCTAGTGCTGAATATAACTGCATCTCCTTTGAATCTTCCTGAAACATTACAGAAAGTACACAGGAAAAGTCAAGGTTGGATGATGATCTGATGCAAAATTGAAAGAAAACAAGAGAAAATAGATTTAACTTCTTGTGAATACTTATTTTAATAAGTAATATGACTTTTAATAAATGCAGTATATAAAATTATTTACATAAAGACACTTCACTTTAGTCGCTGCTGGCACTTTGTGGTTGAAATTATATTAGCTGGCCACTAGAGGGAAGCACAGGCTCAGAAAATATGTGAAATGGGCTCTTTAAACTTGGCCCTGTTTCTGGTTTTAAAAGACACAGAGCTTTATGTCAGACAGCTGTCATGTTTCTTGTCAGTGTATCTTTTTGCTACCAAGCTTTTACTCCTGACAGTTTTTTCCTTTAACTTCCTTTGAACATCAACATAAACCTGTAGCAACCTGTACAAACATAGAGTTAGGTTTTACTCCTTGTAAAAGAAAGACATTTGCGCTTAAAGGCTTCACCAAACTGCTCTTAGCATAGCTCTGCCTGAAAGTAGGATCTTTTCAGAAAAACCATTTTGCAGAAGCGTTGACTAGAAAGCCTGCTTCTTAAAGTACTCTTTGCAAAAGTAGTCGTACTTCTTGATTATATAAACGTTTTTAGGTTACAAAACATATTTCAATGGAGTTTAATAAATAATATTAAGTAACTAAAGTAAGAAAAATCATAATTTAACAAATGAAGATCTTAAAAGTTGGGTAGGCATTTGTTTTCTGTTGAGCCAATATTTTCTGAAACAATCTTGTCCTCAAATAAGCCAACAACAAGACTTTAAAAGTCCATCTCTAGTAGTTTAGAACATTTAGAGGTTTACTGTTTTTGCAGAGTAGGTCTATGATTTCTCTCCTTATGTATGGTCTCGGTTCAACCGAGGTGTTCTTTAGACCCTTCTATTAAAGCGCAGTATTATCAGTATTGTCCTGATGTAAGGATGACTTCATCTCTAGTGTCAACTGTTTAACAGCCGTCAGTTTACTGTGACCTGCTTCCTTATCCCTGCTGAGGAAAAGCCTCCCTAAAGCAGAATGCTGTCACATCAGTGTCGTGCCACACACCCGTTATGTAGTGTCTTCAAGGTAATGGGTGGTGCTTTTCTTGTTCATGTAACGTCAAAAGTTTAATACTGTTCTCATCTGAACAGAGAATCCTCTGTCATCTGTTTGTTTTGTCCTTCCACTGATGGTAACTACTTGGAGCACTTCTTATACTTTTTGTCTTTCTGCTCATTTCTAACACTTGTTCTGTCAGTAGATTCCCCCTCATCTGTGCTTTGGATTCCTGCAGCTCCTCCAGAGCTACATTCCTGGCAGTTTACTCTCTGCTTCCTACTTTGGTCAATTCTAAAGGCAATAGGTTGAACTGGGTTTCATTTAGATGAGTTATGTGCTGCAGAACATTTCTTGAAATAACTGCATTTGCAGAAATGAGGAAGCGAGTGAGACACTTTGCCAATGAAACAAGATGATTTACATTTAAAATAAGAAAAAAAAAACAATTGCATTGTCTTATTTTAAGTGCATTTTATCTAATTATCTTATTTTAAGAGGAAATGTACTCATGCCATTGGCAAATCATCTTATTCACCTACTAATTAAGGCGTAATACACTTCATTTAAGAAACAATTACTTATTTCTAGATCGTTTATGCAGTGGGAAGCTGAAAAAATATATGCAACTTTAAATATATAAATCAATACAGCTTTTTATAATTTTGTAAACAGTGGCAGTTTTGTTTTTCCTACCTCAAAATTCAGTGATATAAATATCAATCAATTTATTTATTGTCAATTACAATTTACATTGAAATTGAGATTTCAGTTTCAGTACAAATAATATATATTATTAAATATATATATATATATATATATATATATATATATATATATATATACACACAATATTGTCATGATGGGTTCACTGAAAGCGACCCAAGAATGCAGAACACCACTGACGGACACAAGGATGAAAGTTTAACAGTTTTATTTTGCACAAACACACTGAATATTCTGGTTCAGGTTCGGGGCCTGGATTCTGGTTCACCGGAGTCTGCGTGGGAGACAGTTCAGTTAGTGTTGCCAACAGAGGTTTGATTTCCAGAAGTCTACTGATTGTACCTTGAGGGTTCTTGAGGTTAGCTTTGGGAGAGTCACTGTTGGTTCTGGAGAAGAGTTCATCAGCAGAGTCCGTAGCTGCTTCAGCGTCTCACGTCTACTTAGAACAGACCTTGGCTTTGGGTTACCCAGCTCTAGTCCAGAGCTGCTTGGAGGTTCTCTGTGAATCTTCAGGTTTGGCTCAGAGGGTCGGCTCGGCAGGTTAGCTCTTCCAGAGCTTTCACAGAGGAGGCACAGGTTTCCTGGAAAACAGACACAGGGGTTAGAATCCAAGCTGGATTCAAAAGTCATAGATTTACTCTGAGGATCTAGGCTTAAGCGCTGACCAACTGGAACAACACTGCGGCGTTGAGGCAAGGTCTGAAGACAGCTTAAGTAGTGGATCCTCTGATGATCTAGACGAGCTGCAGCTGTGCAGGAGGCTCCCTCAGAGGATCCACGGCGGACTCTGCTGGAGAAAGGTGGAACTTCTCCAGCTCCCAACAAATATATAACTATAACAGTGACAACTAATTACATTTTTATGCTTTTAATGGGACTGATCAAGAAAAATTTAAAGGATATAAAAACCTTAAAATGGATTGTAATAACTTAACTTTAAACACACAATATTAAACATTTCTTCAATTTTGTGTTTGAGATGTTTAAACAAAAAAACAACAGAAAAAGCAAGGGTGGAAATTTTTTCATTATCCATAACATTTATTTTTTAATATTTAAATGTATAATTAATAGTGCATTTTCTTTGCAAAGCTAAGATTTCCCCTCGATGGCGACGAGCAGCACAGCTTGCAGAGGAGACATCGGGTGCAGTTTGCTGCAGCTGGGTCTTGACGTGTGCTGAAAGTCTGTCACTGCGCTCGAGGACCCCTCTGTCATCTCCAGCATCTGCCGTGACTTCTTGGTTGGAGAAGCTTCTGGAACGATCACAGTTCTCTGGTTGTCAGCACCTGGTGTTCGTGTCTGCTTCCCACACAACGTGTCAGCCTCTGCAAACTTACATTTGGTGTTTTACAGATCCTGACTGTACTTTTCAGATAATCATGTAGGAGATATGGGCCCTGAGGCATCCAGCTTCATGTTTTAGAGCTGATATAGTATGTTCACATTTGTTACTATTAATAATGAAAGATATTAAAATACTGTTCCTAATATTTTGCATGCATTTATTTGTCTAGAATGAAATATATGAAACAGAACTTATTCTCTATTTTTGTTTTTGAAAATTTTGAAATTTTATCCAATAATCTTTAGTAAGATTAGGCTCTGGGGCCTGATTTTGATTAAAAATGGGAATGATAATATAATATACCGTTTAGCTAAATGAAAATGTATTTTCTTGTCCTTGTATGTGTCTAAAACTGCTTTTCACCAAAACATATCGAGATCTATAACCAAACCAGTTACCTAAATGTTTAAAAAGGTCTACCTGCATCAAATAAGGCAGAATGAGGTTTCCAGATTACCTCATATGCAACACATATGCAAGATGGTACTGTTGGGGAGGTAATGTTTGTGTAACTGATCACAAATTACTGACTACAGCCAGCTAACCTGAGATCAGATCACAGCATAAAAAAACCTAATAAACCCACTGAATGCAAGAAAGGAGACACTTTAGTTCCCAACTGCTGATAAAGCCCCATCCAGCTTCCCCAAAAGTACTAAAAACAGCTAATTTATTTGATAATCACATATTAAATGAAATACAAGACAAATAAAAACCAAATTAATAAAATAAAAACATCAGTTGAATTATTTGCTTATTCTTCTAACATGCAGCTTTATTTTAATCTTATCACATTGCTCACTTTTATCTTCCATGCATTTTTTAATGCTTTATTCTATTACTGTTATGCTTTAAAACTGTTTTTTAAAATTCCATTCTCTCTGTTTGGCTAGGAACTGGCAAAACATGGAGAAGCGATTCTATAATAAAATGCAAACTACCTGATTGTGTTCAGATTCATGTGGAAACTCAAACGTGTCTGACTGGATGTGACCCGCTACAAAAAAAAAATACCTTCAGACTAATTTAACAGCATCCATGCTGCATCTCTTTGGAAAGGGTGACAGGTTTTCCCTAAACCTGGAATTATGGCTAAAATCAGAAGAGAAAGTGTGTTTGGTGAGAGCCTCATGGGAAAAGTCTTGGTCTCCATAACAACCACTTTATTTTAAGACTTTAACACACATCCTTATCTGGGAAGTACTTTACATCTTATTTGAACAATGTCATTGGACATTTCTTCTGTTATTTTTTCAACATGTAGGGTGTTTGATGCACACAAGATATAAATGAATGTTGAAGGTAATGTTGGAATCAAGAAAAAAAAGATGCTAACAGAGTAACAGCAAAATTTAAGAATAAAAACAAGCTTAAATAAAATAGAGTATGCTTTCAATGAAAGAGGCCATTTTTCCAGTATATGGAGCACACTAAAGCATTAGCCTGAAAGCAGCTTTTTATTGTTGGAGCTGGGTGAAAGGGGGGGAAAGATTTTTAGTCCCGCTGCAATGAAAGCATATGAGAGCTTTAAAAGGGAGATAGTGCTTTTTTTTATTTTTTATAAACACCTGAGGCCAGAAGCAGGACCCTAACAGGAGCTTTGCTTTCTGGTTTGGTTTTAACTTTCTTAACATCTTGTCAAATGAGAATGTTGATCTGAGATAAGACAAGTAATGAGTAGAAGAAGAAAATGGTTTATTTTTAGAGGGAGCAGCACACGCTCATAATGAGTATATGCTGTATTTTTTTTAACTGGAAACACTTTCTTATATCAATTTCATTTAACTACACATACTGCTACTGTTTGACCATATCAAACAGTAGATCATAGATTGTTTTTGTGGCTTCATGTTAGATTCTCAGTCTGTTCCCTGATTTGTTTCTCCATACCAAGTTGCCATTTTCCCTGCAAAATAATAAAATAAAAAAAGAAATGCAATAAAATACCAAAACCTTTGCTGATAAAAAAGCTTAAACTGCGACTTTGTAAAACATCAGGAAAAATACTAAAAATTTCTACGTAAAAAAAAAAAAAAAACAGGCACGGTGCTCAATCAAAGATTTGCGCGCGGATTGGCCGCTGCTCAGTGTCATGGTTTATCATATACCTATTTCCAGAAAAAACAGTTTCAACCTGGGAACAATCGGCTTCTAATGGCAGTGGGAACGGCTCACTGATGCGTTGTTACGTCCACCAAGGGCACAACATATTTGAGGACACGAGACAAAAGATGAGGGTTCAAAAAATATATTTTATTTATAAATTTTCTCCTCTTTAGCTTTCTTTGCTCGGCTTCTTCTGATTACTGCGAAGAAAAAAAGTTAGAGGCCCTCAGATCCCGTGCCCCAAAGGAATCAAAAAATGAAACCCAAAAGTAACAAAAGAAAGTTGGACCTGGCAGGCCGATCAAACAGAACAAAACGGTACAGCAGGGGGCCAACCCTATACAGGGCCGTCGAAGCCCCTACTGGTACCGGACTAAAGGCCAAAAATAACCTAAGCAAAAGAAAAATCGAAAATAGGACAACCGGTCCCGCCAGGCCAAAAACCACAAGAAAAAAGTAAGCAACGGCTAACAAAAATACCGCATGGCAGGCTGGAACATCCGCTGCAGGCCGCAGCGACAAGACAAGTGCGCACCGCGCACGGTGGAACAAGTGGAAGCAGGTGGAAAAGCGGCGTCCAAGCGAAGCTGGAAAGGAACGCCCAACATGCTGAAAGCCAGCCTATTTATAGGCGGACAACAGCACCACAAATAAACATAATTAACTGGCCAAAAGAATTATTCAACTCCCAAAATATATTAACAGAGATCCTTCAACTAAAATCCGTAAGAAAACAAAGAAAAGAAATAGACAAAAAGCATAATGTGCCCGAAGCACATAACATGCGTGTCTAACCAGGTAAAACGACCTACGTTAAAATCGCCTCGGCTCTGATGGGCATGCTGTGGAAACACCAGACCCGGGTTGACCCGCTAAGTTACGTGACACTATTGAAAGCACGTTAAGAACATCAAGACACATCAACTTCTGATCTAACAAGCTGAAACAACTCTGTTTACATTCGATAAACATGGCGCACCACTGGTAAGAGGGATTCAGACAGATGAAAGGGCAAAATGATAAAATTGAACATCATGCGGCTCTCCATGTGCGCATTTTGCTTTAGTCCTTGTCCTCCACAAACCATGACAGAAACTGACAAATTTGTAAATTTGTCAATCCCTTTATTGTGCCACAATGGGGAAATTCACTCTCTGCATTTTGACCTTCCCCTCGGGGAGCAGTGGGCTGCCATTGTGCGGCACCCTTGGAGCAGTGTCAGGTTAAGGGTTTTGCTCAGGAGCCCAAAGTGGAGGCTGTGGGGATTGAACCAGGTACTTGCAACCTTCTCAAAGCACAAGCCCACTGCTCTAACCACTAGGCCATCACTCTTACTCACTAGAAGAATAGAATAGAAAATCCCTTCTTGCAGCAAGAAGGTTCTGGGTTCGATTCCTGGCCTGGGGTCTTTCTGCATGGAGTTTGCATGTTCTCCCTGAGCACGCATGGGTTCTCCCGGGGTACTCCGGCTTCCTCCCACAGTCTAAAAACATGGCTGTTATGTTAATTGGCTTCTCTACAGTCCCCTTAGGTGTGAGTGTGTGTGTGTGTGTGAAGGGTTGTTTGTCATGTGAATTTTCCCACAATGGGGGAATTCTGTAACCTGACAAAAGCCAGATGCATGTCTCGCTCCGCCCAGCTCCACTCACATACATCTGGGAACCCGCTCATTGAAAGTGATTTCCCCAACCGAATTTATGGTCTGTCCAATCAGGACGCAGGGCGGGTGTGTCCTGGAGTGGAGAAGTGACCGTGAGATTCCAACAACAATGGCGGCTCGCATTGAGGAAGCAAGCGTTAGCATTGATGCTGCTATTTCTTCTGTGTTGTCCAATCTATCTGATATTGTTTCATTAAAAGAACATCAGAGAACGGCTTTGAAGGCTTTTGTTGGTGAAAACGATGTTTTCGCCCTTCTCCCGACCGAATTTGGCAAGAGCTTGATCTACCAAATGGCTCCTTCTCTCACAGCGTCATGGGTTAGCTTCGGTGTGAGTGGTTGAAATAGCACGTCAATAAAGATGACAGACAAGTGGCTTATCCAATCATATGCAAGGAGTTTTGATAAGGCCCAGCCTTCAGTAAAGAAAATTCCTATGGCGGGTTCCCAGATGTATGTGAGCAGAGCTAGGCGGAGCGAGACATGCATCTGGCTGTTGTCAGGTTAGGAATTCTGATGTTTACAGCAGCAAAAAGTTTATAGAAAAATTGACACACAAATGTGGACTTTAGAAAAATGTATAACATAACAATATAGTGAAGAGTTAAAAGATAGACAATAAAATACTGCACTGTGTACTGTTAATATTATATATGTGCAACTGGAGAATAAAATAACTAATACAGATATTAGTTATTTAGATATGGACATTCAGATATGGATGGATATTTGAAAAATAGCAGCAACGTCAGGGATGTGCAAAATGACAGCAGCATGTTATTTAACTGACTAAGATGATAATAATCTATTTCAATAATGATACTAATGGAAGTTATTTTTACAGCACTCCACATATTGGTATCTCAAAATGGTCAGTAGGTCAACTTTACTTGTGCAATGATGTATAAACAAACATTTATAGGTCAGGCCAATCAAAAAATTTAACATTTATTATGGAAACATGATAAAAATTGAAAATTAAAAAGAAATGCATTAAAAAGGAGGAAATAAAACCCACAGATTCCTATGATGAGTTTATTTTTTCTCCAAGCCTGTAACACATTTTACCAAAGTCAATTCTCACTATTCACCAACAAGCTCCCCTCCATCTTGTTCACATTTCCTTCAGAAGCACAGAATTGTGCTCACAACCACATGTCTTAAAAGTATGAAAGTCCTATTTGCTCTAAATACACTCAGTTTACTTTTAGACTTTTCAAAGTTGACACCATAAGTTCCTGGCTAGCATCTTTAGTTTACATGCAGCATCTAAAGCCTTACACTGCGGAGCTGCATCTCTTCCTCGTCACTATTAATTAATGATTAAATGAAGATTGAGAGTCCTCTCACCTGACTGCTTATAGAGATGTATTTAGTCTGCTGATTCAAGTCTCTCAATCAGCCGCTAGGTCTGTAATCAAAACCCTGATTATAACCTGCAAACATACACTGTCTCTCTTCTGTGCCTGTCCAAAAACTCCACTCACCATTTATTTTAATTAATCCCTTAATGATGTTCAAGTCAAGCTAAATTTTCACCCTTTTCTCTACCTAAATCAATTCTTAAAAGAAAGAAAGGGTTATCATTTCTGGCATCTTGTTTTCTCATTGATTGGTCGTCAGGCCAGGAGTCATGAAAATGTATTTATATTCTAGATGAACCAATGCAGCATAGTCAGAAAATCCTTTTTATTTTAGCACAGGTTATAATGATGATGGTAATGATCATTCATTTTATTTAGAAACGCTTTTAAGGACGCTCAATGATGCCGTACCGCTGAAAGCCAAAATGTAATTAAAATCAAACATTAACCTGGAAGCACAAAAAACAATAAATGTTTTAATTTACACACAGGAAAATTAAAAAAATATGCTTATCTTAATAAAAAGGTTATCCAGAAGTTTTAAACAATGAATGAGAGCTGGTGTTTCATAATGGTGCTGATGAAGAGTCTCAGTCATCCAGGTCATAGTCATTCCACAAAGTTACAAAAGTTAAAAAACAATCCACAGGACTTTGTTTTCCAAGTTGGAGGACGTTTGTCTTCCTATCCAGGAAGCTTTTTTGATTCAAAATGTCTGGATTAGCATTGAGTTCCAGGCTTTATAGCGTAGCCCAACAAAGCCTTGTTATGGCTCTGAGAACATGCAAATTGAAACGGAAGAACGGGTCCACCCCTTAGTATTTGGCAGGTAGGTTTGGCAGACCAAACCAGATGAAAGTGCACATTCAGCTCGGCAAAGAACTCATGCTCTTCCTCAACACTGAAGTCCTCAGACATTTTTCTTTCGTTGTTTCTTTCTTTGCACAGGTAAACAGCACATTTCTTCTTCTACGCTTGCATTATCAGCAGAGCAGACGCTGAATGCGCACTTTAATCTGGTTTGGTCTGCCGCGGTTTCCGTAAGGTCGTGAACTCGCAGGCGCGCGCTTTTAGGAAATCCTATACACTACTGTTTATGCTCGAAAAACATTCTAAATGACTTCGTTTCGAGTAGATTATGGACGCTACCCACTCAGGACACTTGGAATACATTGGACGAGCAGTATGGAGGAATATTAACACGTTTTTTTGTGGACTTTTATGGACCTTTCTGCCTCGGGCGCCATAGACCTCCATTATTTGAATGTCAGCAGACAGCAAGAAGCCTCCCAGATCTCCAGATGCATTTGAGATATCATAAAAGTACTCCAGAGTGTTGTTCAGCATGGGGGTGAGTAGAAAATGAAGGCTAATCATGTTTTGGGTGTACTATTCCTTTAAGATAGTTTGTTCTGGGTCGAGGGAGTTTAATGTCTCCACCTAGTGCCCGCCTTGTTAAATAATTATGACTTTTTTCAAGAAGGACTAAATGTTCAGCAAAAAATTAGGGCTGTTTTTTTAAAGAAAACATTCCATATAAATAGGAGAAGTTAATTTAAGTTTATAAGTAACTGTTAACCATGAAAGCAGTCTATGCATTGAAGCCACTCTGGCCGCCCTGTTTGTGCCAGCCGAAGCTTGTGAAGCTCACTCCGTGAAGCAGATGACCATATCACCGGGCAATAATCAAGATAACTCAGGACAAGAGATTGTACAACCTGTTTAGCAATAGCAGCGGGTAGTAATGGGTAGTCGTTGAGGTTGTTGGCCTGCAATACCCAATACTGGCCTATATCTCTTAAAAAGGAAGGGGTTAGGGTCATTGTTGGCCTGGCTGACCAGTTTCATAATGGTATTTTTTATTTGATTTATTATTTTTTATTCCTTTAACCGTTGTGCATGCCCTTCGTTGCCAAAACATGTTTTGCTGTTCATCAGGGGAGTTATTTTCATCTGATGCAAAATTAGTTTTGTTGATTTAGTTAAGAAGGGCCACCATAAGAGAGTGCAAAAAGAGAAAGGGGAAGCACATTAGAATAGGAAATAAACAAGGCAACAACATAACTAAATTGTAGTTTTAAGCCTAATTATATATTTGTTTTATGCTAGTATTTTCTATATCATAACTGAAAAGAAAACAATTTTTGGCCATTTTTATGGTTGTGGAATATTGAATATTTCTGTGAGCTCTAAACAAATGTTATCTTGTCTTTTTGGAAAGAAGGGGGAGCAAGAACAAGGAACACAATATTAGTATTACTTTGGTTATCTGGAGACACAAGCCTTAACAATAGAGATCACACTCAGGCACTCCAGAACACCACTTCCAAGCTCAGAATCTCTACAAATACTTCTCGGCACTGGAAAAATGTGTGTTTAAGTGGTAGTGGGCGGGTCAACATGTGTATAGCAATGGCAAACAATGATCCAGACCTGTGCTTTCCTCACTGGATAACAAACATTATGTTGAACGGATTGCAGGAATCACTATGAAAGAATGTGAGCTAAAAGCACCTGGTATGTTAGTGCCAACTTAATAGCTTTATCAGTGTCCACTCTTTATGATTAACACAGCGGATCTGTAAAACAAAATGAAATTATTATGTTTTTTTGATGATACCCCTTTAGTATTGTGCAAATTCATCAGATCAGACCCTTTTTAGAAGTAATTCAAAATTCTATTACAAAAAATGTAACATTTTGTATAAAAATTCCTTATTTCATTACAAAAGCAATCGGGCACAGACCACTAAGGCTTGTAGACCAAGGTTATAGGGGAGTTTAAGATTCAACACACATACTGCAGAAGAAAGCTACTTTAAAAAGATTTTGGATTAGATTTATATCAGAACAACACTTACAGTGTGGCATAAAATGTATTACATCACTAAGATGTTTTCTGCTTGTCAAGCTTCATTTTCTGAAATAAAATAATATTTTACTCTGTGTCTTATTTTTTTACATGCAGTTGATTCTTGCTGCGAATGTTCTGCTCTGCATATATATCTGAAACCAGATATTTACACATTTTGCTCAGTCTGACATTAAATCAGACCAAATCTTTTCTGTGTTAGATAGAATTTAAAATACTCCTTCTCACATATAAAGAAATTAAATGGCCAGTCTCCATCTTATATCAAAGATCTGATTGTTTCTTATGTCCCTAATGGAGCACTTCGCTCTCAATCTGCAGGTTTACTAGTGGTTCCTAGAATTTCTAAAAATAGCTTTTGATAAAGCTTATAGTTAGAGTGGCTCAGGTTATCCTTAGCTATCTCTATAGTTATGCTGCTATAGGCTTAGACTGCTGGAGGACATAGGGACCCCTATTTCATCATTCTGCTTCATTCTTGTTTTATTCTCCCACTCTGCAGAATCTGTTAGTTCAATCTCTAACGTTCTGCTCTCTTTGCTTTTTCTCATAGTAGCTTTGCCTCATCTGTTCCTGTTTGGTTGTGACTCCATCCTGGAGAGAAATATGAGCTGTGCTGCTGCCATCAACACCTTTGTTTCTAGATGTTGGACATCGGCCTGTTTTTCAGTGTAGTCCTGTTTCTCTGACTGTGACAGGCTGGATTTGCTCTCTTCATTCTCTGACATGGGAGTTGGCTCAGAGCTGCCTGGCCATGTGTTTCCTGGACAGGGCGGCTTTTTACAGTTGTTTTTTGTATCTCTGCTTCTGTCATCTTGAACCCCAGTCGGCCTCAGCAGATGGCCGCTCACACTGAGCCTGGTTCTGCTGGAGGTTTCTTTCTGTTAAAAGGGAGTTTTTCCTCTCCACTTTCACTACAAGCATACTTGGTGTGGGGGATTTGCATTCAAGTCAATCAATCGATGCAATCAACTGGTTTTCCTTCGATAGAAAACTTCGCATCAATTTGATTGTATGATCTGGTTGAACTGTAAAGTGCCTTGAGATGACATGTGTTGTGAACTGGTGCTATATAAATAAACAGAATTTAATTGAATCAGTTATAATTATGAAAATTAGTCCAGGAGCATTGATGTTTTTTTCTCCTTGAGCCACTTGCTAACTACTATCATTGTATGTTGAGTCACTAATCATTTGCAAATTCCATTTGAAAATCAAGTTTTGTCACTCTAGCTCTGTTGGATCTAGCAGGGGATGGAGGTGGGTGGAATCAGGGTGTGTGTTTTGGCTGGGTAGCAGACTGAGTTGTGGATTTGGAGACCTTTTAAGATGAAATCAGGATGCTGATTGGGCTTTGTGGAGGTGTGGTTCAAAGCTGATTGGCTTATGAGAGGTGGATGAGGGTAAGTAATTCAGTTTCTTCAGTTGAACTTCTGCCTACGTTTAATTTCTACATAAAATGTTCTTTCTGTTAAAGACATCTATCAGTCCTCAGTACTCCTTCAAAGCATGATTCCACCACTCTAAGACAGTGAGACATAAGTTCAGACATAAGTTTCCCAGTTTTTAACTTCAGATATCCCTAAGGGTTGGTCTGGCCAAATGTTTTAACTTTAGTTTCATCAAACCACACCGTAAAAAACAACAGCAAAGTTTTACTTTAATACCCACAGAGTTGAATATATCTCTGTCTCACATGAGATTTGGTCATACTTCAAATTAGTTTAAATATAATCTGTAGCCAGTGTCAACTTTTCAGAGTTAATTTTAATCATTTTAGTCTGGGAATCAGGAAGACCTCTCAGAAAATGGTGGGTAATTGAAACAATATAGAGTAAAAGTTACACCACATAGCCAACTATTAACTCCAACATGAGCAGATTTACACCCAGTATAGCAAGAACTACTCTATTTAGAGTAAAATAGGTTGATTATGAATGTTTAAAACCTAATTTTTTACAGTGCACAGACCATGTATCTAAATATTAGGGTCTAGTCCCAGGATGCATTTGCACAATGTAGACTGTCACTTTTCAAGTGATGACTTCTTCCTAATCGATTGGCCTCTCAGCCCCTGTTGGCACAGGGCTCGTTTCAATGGATGATGACTATTGCCAGCTTCAGGCAGCACTACGTCTCTGGCCTTTGTCTTGGGATTCATATGAACATTTATTACCAAAACCCACATATCCCTGAGACACAGACCTCCTTCTTGTACTGCATTACAGTTGGCATTTGCAGTTTGTATTTGCATGTTACTCTTTGAACATAGGAAAGTGGCACTATGGGGTATCTTGAAAAATCACAAAACAGATAAACTAAGATTCAGAGTTATCATCTTGGCACCTAAAATAATTACTTTCCATTATGAAGTAACCCGTTGAAAACGTAAAAAGCAATATCATCCCCCGAGCTATTCAAAGCTGTAAAGATACAACTGAAGAGAAAATAACATAAACAATCTTTTACAAAAAACAAAAAAAAGCTTGGTTGACTTAAACAACTTTAAACAAGAAATAAATACAATTTGGAAATATTTGAATAAATTATGTTTTTATGAATCGATCATGCTCCGATAGGGCAGACCTTTATGCTCTGGTCTACTTTTGCTTCTTATATAACTAATTCTTCAGAAAATATCTTTTCACCTTACATAAAGCTGTTGATCTACACTGAAATCAATTTCCGCATACAAATCAGACTTCATTTTAATGATGCGATTGATTTTGTTTAACAAGGTTAAATGATTGCAAGCATAATTTATTGAATATAAATGTTTGCATAGTGAAAATCCTACAAAGCAAGATTACCTGAAAACTTTTATTGTCTATAGATAAAGACTATAATCACAGTTTTTCAAGCTTCTGATTCTCCAAACCCTCTACATAGAGCTTGTTTTGGGGTTATAACATTTCCTGGAGGTGCTTTAGATGAGAGATGCCTCTAAAATTTGCATAATGAGAACTCTCAAAGATTGGGGACCTCTGACCTATAGACACCACGTTGACTGCTGTTTGCAGGGAGAGGAAATTGAAATAATGTTGAATTCATCTATTTCTACTAAGTCAAAGATTTAACCCTGTAATGCCAAATGTATCATATTTGATACATACGGTTTCTGAAATGTTTTGCATAATTTAATGGTAGATTTGCTCAAAATCCTATTGTACACAATCAGATATACCTGATAACAGAGGGCAGAAGACTACATAAAAAATAATCTTGACTTATCGCATAGTAATAAATTATTAATATCAAAAATATATTTCTGTTTTTTCTTTTTACATATTTTGTTAAAAGGCCAAATAAGGACTTCAAACCAAAAAAAAAGTAATTTTCTGTTTTGTTTTATTCTTGGATCGGGCTTTAACGGGTTAACTAAACTGGCTTGGTTTCCTTCACCAATAGTTTTTTTTTTTTTTTCAGAAGCTGCCATTTAATGACCACTAAGTCTCCCTGAGTTGTCCAAAAACTGGAATTGAAATTGTGTACTGGTAAGTGAATCTGAACCAAAATTTGTAAGGAAATGATCTTAAATGAATTAAGAAGACATTTGCTATGAATTGATACTGTATAAATGTACTGTACCAAACCCAACTAAACATGTCAGAGGCTAAAAGACACTGTTGGAGTCTACTGATTATTGCTATCAGTGATTCTCCTTTCAAAATCAAAGCTGTCTGATGCTTTTTATTTGATCTGACAAAGATACAGAACTCCTACCTATGTACAATGACAAGTAATCTGAGAAGTCATAGAATATGCTTTGTCTCAGGATTGCCCAGACTGAATATTTGGGGATGGGATGGGGTTAGATTCCAGTGTGTTTCAGGGTTGAAATTCCCTTCTGGGCTCTTTAGCACCTTATAGACCATATTTGATGTTTGATTTGGTTCCTTAAATAGGCTTAAAGTGAGATACTGATTGCCTGACAGAGGGAAATGAGTCTACAGCTGGTGTTAGTGGGTTTTTTTCAAATGTGAATTGACAGGGCGGAGGTGGGTGGTTAGGTTCAATCCACTATTGCTGATGAGCAGGTTGATTTCTATTAACCTGCAGCCTGCAGATCAAACACGCCGTTCCAAGCTGCTGCCGCCTCTAAAAGGGAGAGAGGCAGACTCCACCACCAAACTTTTATGACAGAAAGTCTGCTTAATGGGCTGGAAGATCCTACCCATTTAGCCCTGAAATAAAAGGAAGCTGCTCGGCGTTCAGGAAAAATGGCTGCTTCCAGTGAAGCTCCCGAGTGGATTGGAAATTAGGAAATTACAAGCACAGTGATCAATCTTTGAGGAGTGTGTGCTCTTGCATAAAATGCTTTAGTATTCCCCAAGTTATGAGGAAGTAGAGCGAGGCAACACCCCCATCCAAAGCATTGACTCTAGTTCCATTAGTGCAACAAACAGGACCTGAGCACAAAACCTAGAAGCTTGCAAAGACTTTTTCACAGACTGACTATGCTATATATAATTAATGAATTTAAGAGGTTCAAACAAGTATGAAAAATATAGCAGGGCATACGTATGTATTCCCTTCTGTAAAGAAAGGATTTTATACTCATATTTTGACCACCAGTGCTTAAATAATATATAACAGCTACTGGTATTTAACTAGTACCGAATTGGATTGCCCATCGGGAAAAAATTGGTGGAAAAGACCTTGAATAGGCGACACAATTTTGTCTACATTTCATTGAAAAGTGAAAGGTCAAATGTCGTAATTCTTAGGACGTTGAAAAGGTGTTAAAAACTGGGGTTTCAACGTCTACTATTTTTTTTTTTCCACAGTGTCCTGTCTGGCAATGTGGCAATAAGAATAATTGTCTTGATGCCAAAAAGAATCCAACAGATTTTACTTTCACAAGTGGAGCAGTACGGCAATTGCCATATAGCTCCACTTGTTTCATGCATATAAATTGCTTTATTATAATTATGCTGAGAGTTTTACAGTTTATATGGACACTGCAATATAAATAGAGCAGAAAAACAGAAGAAAAAGAAAGAAAAGAAAAAAAAGAGAAAAGATGAAAGAAAGAGGAGATAGAAAGCTTCATTACCTGCAACGAGATGTAAAAAGAACAGCACAACCGAAAGACATGGTACGAGATATACAATAAAGCAACACCTTGAAACTATCGCTAAAGTAATATTATTAAGTCTGACATGTACTCTGTGTTACCTGAAGATATGAACGTGGGCTTTCTGTATGGAGGTGAATCTCTGAGTACCTGGAACCAAGCCCCTGTAGTTGTTTGTGAGGGTGCACTTGTGCATGTAAAGTTTATCCATAGAGAAAATGCTCAATAGTGGTTGTGGAGAGCTGAAGAAGCACACCCCCCAGAGCACTGAGTCCAACGCCGGGAGACCCAAAGCCCCAGGCGCCCAAAGGGACCCCAAGAGCGAAGGCACCAAGGAGGGGCCAGCCCAGGAAATCAGACCCCCACAAAGGGAGGAGGAGAGACAGCCCCGGGGAAGTCCCCCAGCCACCGCAATGCCGGCGCCCCAGGGAGCCGCGGAGCCCGATTTTCAACAATTATTCCTGGAATAAATCAAGACTATGACGGGCTGACCATATTTATTCTAAAAACCAACATCTCAATTACGTCTGGTGTTTGGGGGGGTGGGGTTTGATTTTCCAGGTTGATTTTGTGTATTAGCCTTAGACTTAAATCAGACGGAGTTTGAAGCAAGATTAGGAAGATGTAAAGGTCAGAAGTCAGAGGTAGAGGTACACTGGAAAAACGATCTAGAAATGAGTAAAAATGTCTTAAATTAAGTGTATTTCCCCTTAATTTGAGTAGGTAAATGAGATAGTTTGCCAACAGAATGAGTATTTTTACTCTGATAAATAAGATAATTAGATAATATGCACTTGAAATTAAACAATGCTATTCTTTTTTTTCATTCTAAGTGTAAATTGCCTTGTTCCATTGGCAACATGCCTCTTTTACTACCTTAATCCAAGGGCAAATGCACTTATTTTAAGAAAAAAATGACTCGTCTAGATTTTGATTTTTTCCAGTGTAGTAACACTGAAATGTGTTGGTTGATAAAAAAAATGGAATATCCAAGGGAGATATTTTGATGCAAAGCAGAAATGACAAGTATCAAGAAAACTGTCAATATAAACAACCAAAGATTCTACTGACGAACTAGGATATTTGATGAACTACTAAGAGGGACTAAGGCCTCAGCTGCACTACTCTCAATAATTGTTTAACTGATGTTTTTTTTTCTCAAAAAGTCAAAAACACAGTAAACCCTACGCTGGGGTTGATCATAGGGATTTCAATGATCATATTCAAAATTTAGAGGAAGAAAACTCATGCACGGCTTATGCAGTGTTACCCCAAAAGAATTGTACCGGAAACACTGTGCTTTTAATGAAAAAAACGACTAGAAGAGCAAGCTTGTCAATATATCTCTGTTTTGTCAAAAAGCCATATGCACTGCTATTAAATGCTATCTAAAGAGATGGATATAGATAAACTGCTAAATTGAAGACAGTCTTTAAGATGTATTGAACAAAAAAACAAATTATTTTAGATTGTATCACATGTGAATTTTACAGCTTTAAAGCTAAAATAACATGCTAAATAAAACCTCGAGTTGGATTAAAAGAAGTTGCTGAGTGATTTTTCTCAGCCAAGACTTTGCACTACTCTACCAGTCAGGCAATGATGCTTTTCTAACCATTGAATACCTTACAGAAATTTCCACTTACATGTAACATTTTAGGAACGTTTGCTTCAGCTCTTCTCCAGTGATGTGAGCTTTTCAATGCTTTTCACCCTTTTAAGCCTTTCAGGTTAAATAATAGTGACTTTTTTTCTAGCCAGAGTAGCTTAGGTCAGGGTAAAATACAGCATCCCCCATCCCCTCTTTGTGTTTGTTGTAAATCCTCTGTCCGGGCGTGATAAATGACCCCCCATAAATGGTTAATAAATTAATGTTTTGATGGTTTTGGTAACAGTGGAACAGAAGATGAATGTTGTGAAATAGCCCTTATGATAAAAATAGGCCCTGTGATGAAAGGTGTAGGCACGGTTTTCTTTTTTTTATATATAAATTGTCTGTATGGGGTGAAGATGAGAGGTGAGGAAGACACAGGGGGAGTAATAGCCAGGGAGCAGAAAGATGTCGGTGATAGTTATAGGATCAGAGAGAGAGAGTGCTGCACCGAAGCTGCCTGTGTGCTGATCACTCATAATGGCACCTTAGAGGCCATCCTGTAAGGAAGAAAAATGAAAACTATTAAAGGCTCACTGGGCTATGTTGGCTTTGGTGTGTCAGCAATTATTAGCCAGGGACAGCAGTCTTTAGGTCCTCGTATATGGAGGAGTGGGAGTGAAGGCCACTCCACAGAGCTATTGTAGACTGATCTTCACTGAAGAACTTTCCACACAGTTCTGAGAGTTCCTTCAACCTGCAGTGTGTGACTGGTTATGTATTGAAGTAGCAGTGATCTACTTTCCTGAGTGTGTTCTCCATCTTTAGCTCAGTTTCTGAAGTTAAGCAACCTGAGATAAGATGTCAATCAAACTGTGTGGGTAGAAATGTAACGTCTTTTCCTTGGATTGTTGAATCACTTTCTTTTCCTGTGCTTTTTCATTCAACTTGCTCCTCTTGTTACTCACTGCCAGATCTTTCTAAAAGGCTTCTAGCCCAAATAACAACTCTGTCTTAGGTTTTTGTAAGATATTTTTTTTAAACACCAAACCAATTGACAGATGAGCTTTATAAATATGTTCTAAGCGGCATATTAACCTTTTAAAGGGCCAGTTACCATTTTTGATCCCTTGCATACCCCTTACAAATGGAGTCCCCTCCGTCCCTCAGTGAGGTCTAGAAGCCCAAGATCTATACCCAGCCACTCAGCAAAGATACCGCTACATGGCTGTACATCTTATTTTGGCATTTGACCAATTAGATGAACCCTTGAGTGATATATTACTCAAGGGTTATATATTACCACTGTAAATTAACTCGACAAAGTTGATAAGTCAAGAAAAAAAGGTAAAAAGCTAATTGAAGAGTTAAAAAATTAATTAGCCTAGTTAGAAATGATAAAAAATGCAAGTGCCAGAATCAGCATTAGTGCCTCTAAGGTTATGTTGTACCAAAAAAATTTGTTTCTTTTATCTTTTTTATTTTTTATGAATTTCTTATAGAAGCACTTCTATTATTTTTTGGGGCAAGTTGGTGTTTCTTGTTGATACACTGACATACATTTTTTGCCATCAAAATATCCATATTTTTTTAATGTTACAAAGGTAATAAGGTCTTGTCCTGCATTACAGTAACACTGTTGGATTGAAATTTTCATTTTCAAAGTATTCCACTGAGTTCCCTATAAAGGGTTGATAGAAATGTATCCATCAACTTTTGAATATGTTTAAATGAATTTATCAGGCTTTTTGAAATAAGACCTAATTTTCTTCCTGTTGGACATTTGACAGAAAAAAAACACAGAAGCACTTTGCTGTGGCGTGCAATGTTAAAGATTTCCATTTTCTCTAAATCTTCTCTATATTCTAGAGTGCTGATGGGGATAAAGCGATTACACCTACTTCCTCCGTTATCTATACCTTCAGTTAGTTGTCTGTGTTCTCTGGGTCCACAGTTCTCAACTCCCCATCCTTCTTCAAAATGCTGCCTACATTTACATCAATAATAAGAACCAAACTTGTTAAAGAGTAAAGTTGTGTGGCTTCTATAAGCTTCCTTGGTTTATTTAGACGGGACTAAATCTCAAAAGCTTGACTGATATTTATCCTTACTTAGCTTCTTTTTGCTGTTTCTGTTTGGCATGAATATTAATATAATGCAGAGAAGAAGTCAGCTTTCTCTTTGAGCTACTAGGATATAGGAATGCCTGAGCTCTGTTTCAAATGACTTCAAACCATTTCATCCAATCCTTTCAAGTTGACAATGGCATCGTAATCAGATGTAAACATTTAGATATCAGATACCAGGAATATAATAAAACAAACACTGATCCACAGCATACCTGTTTGTTGCAGACATTTTTATACCTTAAATTTTTTCGTGTTAAAGTGATGGAAATAAAACACCACTCCTCTGCTTACTGATTATTTAAGTGATACCCAGTAATGCATACCGTTGTGGCATTAGTCACATATTACATCATAAAACTTCTACCTTGTGGCAAGATTTTGGTGTCCTTGCATTTACAGTCCCTGCTGGAAGACTGATCCTCGGTGGACTAACCTTCATTACTCATTACTGTGTTTTGAGGACGTGGGTGACCACCTGTGACACTTATAAATGACTTGCTTTTACAGTTTGCTTCAGGCAGAGCTGTTCCTGGGCCTGACCAGATGGCCTGTGATCGACTCTCATGTGGTGCAGCATGTCGATTGCCCAAGGGCCCTGTTTACATTTCATATGAATTACAAGGTGAAAGAAATGCAGAATTGCATGGAACATACACAGACCTGGTCTGTGTGGTTGTTTGTGAGCCTTTAAAGTCATCCTAAGAGTGCTAAGCTATTTCACTGCAGAAACAGTAGTTAAAAACCAACACTAATATGCTTTAAATTGAATGAATCCACCAAACCAGTCTGAACTCTGAATAAAGAACAAAGCAGGAGTGTGAAAGAGAATGGAAAGGCAGTTATCCTGTAGAGGGGGTCTGATGCAAGAGGTCACTGAACATAAAGGCTTCTGTTATTCAGGTATTGTTAATCCTCCGGCTATAGCGACTGAGCATGCATCAATCACAGTCTTGTGTATCCAGAGGTAAGCCAACAAGCATTAACCTTGAACCAGAAGTCATTGCCTGAGTGCTGAACCCTCTCGACTAAACGAGAAAACAAACATCCTGGTCACCTGCAGAATAGAAGTTGAAGCTTGTATCGGTTGTATTGGTAAATATTGTAGACTTTAAAGGAAGGGTTTGAATTAAAATTTGGAAGAGTATCTAGGATGTTAGAAACTGAAGACCCATCTTAAAAGTTCAGATTTTTAAGGCATGACTTGGGGTTGTATATGTTTAATAATCTCCACCTTGACTGGTTGAGTGCAATGTAAATGTTGCTGTTTTTTTATATATTTTTTAAATGAATCAGTTAAGATTTTGTCACATGCTTAGATGTTTTCATTCTGTTTCAAACCAATAACGTTTTATCTTCTGTGTTGTTTTACCTCTGAATATGATAGGCTAACCCTGAAAAAAGTAGGTGTTTTTCTTTTGGAATGACCTTTTGAATTTTGATGATTCCTATGAAATGTCCTGAATAATACAGTACAGTAGTTTCGCGACTAAAAGGCGCATATAAACATCTTTTTTTTCCCTCAAAATGTGCGCGCGCCCTATAGTGCGGTGCTCCCTATGTGTGTTGTTACTGCGGTCTTTTTGAGACCACCATGAGAACAGGGAAGTGTGGGCGTGGATTGTGTGTGAGCGACAGAAACTGCCGCCTATGGTGATTTTTAAAGGAATAGTACACCCAAAACATGATTAGCCTTCATTTTCTACTCACCCCCATGCTGAACAACACTCTGGAGTACTTTTTTGATATCTCAAATGCATCTGGAGATCTGGGAGGCTTCTTGCTGTCTGCTGACATTCAAATAATGGAGGTCTATGGCGCCCGAGGCAGAAAGGTCCATAAAAGTCCACAAAAAACGTGTCAATATTCCTCCATACTGCTCGTCCAATGTATTCCAGGTGTCCTGAGTGGGTAGCATCCAGAATTTACTCGAAACGAAGTCATTTAGAATGTTTTTAGAGCATAAACAGTAGTGTATAGGATTTCCTGAAAGCGCGCACCTGCACGTTCACGACGCTACGGAAGCCGGCAGACCAAACCAGATGAAAGTGCGCATTCAGCGTCTGCTCTGCCGATAACGCAAGCGTAGAAGAAGAAATGTGCTGTTTACCTGTGCAAAGAAAGAAACAACGAAAGAAAAATGTCTGAGGACTTCAGTGTTGAGGAAGAGCATGAGTTCTTTGCCGAGCTGAATGCGCACTTTCATCCGGTTTGGTCTGCCGCGGTTTCTGTAGCGTCAGGAACGTGCAGGCGCGCGCTTTCAGGAAATCCTATACAAGGAGCCGCCCGGCACGGAAAGTGACTCTGACAGCGAAGAAGGGAAAATTGGCATGTCTGATTTAGCGCAGCTGTTTAATTCAGAAACAGGATGATGACTTTGATTTGTTTGATTAATACTTTGTAATAAATACATGAATAAAGCTAAAAAACATACTCAGTTTTGCTCCCGCTCTATTTTTAAATACACAGTAGAGGTATTTAAACGTAGTAGAGGATATGTACCGGTATAAATAACCCGCGCCATATAATCTGGTGCGCCTTATGTGTGTGTTAAATACAGAAATGGCGCACATAACTGAGACTGCGCCTTTTAGTACGTTGCGCCTTATGGTCGTGAAAATACAGTATTTGTGGGCTAACTATTGAATTTTTTACTCCGAAAAAAAAATCAAACAAACCAACAAAATGTAACCACAACACTTGGGGGAAATATTGAGGGATCCATTTTGACATATTAGATGAAACATATGATAAAGATTCATACATCTCAGAATACCTAAATTCTTCTTGAGGCTTGGTTGTTAAGTACAATGCAAATGCTTTAATCTGAAACCAAAAGTAATAAAAATATTTCACAAGCTTATCATGAGGATAAAGCTTGGATGAGACAAGCTCAAACTTATAGGGAAGAAGTGTAACACAGTCTCATTGCTTAGTCTGTTGTCCTACAGGTTATGAAATTCTTCTCCTGTATTTTACAGTAAAACTACATAAACAAAATCGCTAATTATTCATTCTGTATTCTGCAGTGAATGATTTATTAATTTTATAATCATTCTTGATGTGATAGATGGGCGCTGCTGCTGCTTTCCGCATCTCCATCACCCCAGTAACCAGACAGAGGCTCTATGGTCATTTCCCAGGATGCTTAGAGACCCATTTAGGTGGTAAAATGCTAATCCCTCCATAACATGTTGAGCAACATCAACATTTACTGCTAAGGTGAGCCACTAGAAGCCAAACCTAACCGTATTCAAAACGTTGATGTACCAATACATTACTAGAGTCATCTGCTGAGGTAGCCAGTCTGAAGCCATCCACTTAACGTATGTGGCAGATTTTTTATTACCATTTGCTACAAGTTTTTTGGTTAAAAAAAAGAGTTTATATGAAAGAGTTTATATGTTTTTTTTTCTAATTTTCATGTAGCCAAGGAGAAGTATGATGATCATTGTTCTGTGAGTCACGTTGAAATGAGACTTCCAAATGATCTTTCTATTGATCAATAAGCTAAAACAAGGTTTTTGTTGTTGTTAGAGACAAACCTAAAAAAAAAACACAATAGATCCATGGATTTTCTAAAAGGATCTATTGTATGATGTTATTTTAAAAAAATAAAGGTATTTTGCAGTATTGCATGGAGAATATGTTTGCTAATGAGTGGGGACCACAGTGGGTGCGTAATGCAGATGGAGAAGGTTGCCCAAGGCAACAATAATACCAGAATCAGCACAGCTGTTTGAGAAGTTTTTTCTGAATGAATGAAAATGTTACTAGCTGCCCCCGTTAGTAAAACAAGTTTTTTTTTCTGAAAGGGTTTGTATATTCCGTTTAGCAAAAAACAAACCGCCTGAAAATAACCAACCATGATTTGGGGATCATGACAGACTCAGCGATTCATAGACAACGTTCGACCGTTTTGTCCTGCAGATTACATTTTCCCAACGAAAGAACATTTTGCCTTCAGGCGGTTTCAGAAAAGACTAAAGTGACTTTATAGCTTAGATCTAATCGTACTCTCTCAGCAAGCTGCATCAGATAGGCTCCCATACCTTATCAGTGTAGGCAGGCAGAAAAATCTGTTCAAGCATCTGCAGCTAGTAGGGAGGATAAGAGGTAATTCTTGACGGTAAGAGCAGGGCTTTACCAATTAGAGAAAGGCTTAAAAAATAACAAAATATTCCTTAGGGGGTGTTTGGATCGGAAAAAAGAGATGGAAGAGGAAACACAAAAACACGAGATACTCCTCCATTTCAAGAACAGATCAGAACGATAAGTCGGTGTAACACTGTTTAATTTCATTGATTGCCAAAGTGCTCAGTTATAAAAATAGTAAAGTGTAATAACTTTCCCCTGCTGCCTGTCTTCAAATATTTCTATATAACCTGAAAATACCTCAAATAGAACTAATAAAACTGTGGTGACCATTTATATTCAGCCCACTGAGTTAATATCCACTGCAATTACAGTTACAGGTCTGGAGGAATGTCTCTGCCAGCTTTAGTGTTGAGTCTGGAGACTCAAATTTTTTTTAATTATCTAAAATATCTGAAGCTAAGATTAGATTGAATGCATTTGTAAAGGCTGATGTTTAACTATTAGCAGCAATTTGCATTTAGATATGTGTGTACTTTGACTAGGCCATGCTAACCCACACGTATGATGTAATCAGAATTATACACGCTATGAATCATGCTTAATTCAGCTGAAAAATTACCCTCTCACAGCCTCAAGGCATCCTCAGGTTTTATATTTAGGACTTTGATTATATATATAGTTATTTTGGAAGCAATGAAACTGAGCATGGTATCTCCTTTTGTATCTCTGCTTTTGTGTCCTTGAACCCCATTCGGCCTAGGCATATGGCCGCTCACACTTAGCCTGGTTGTGTTGGAGGTTTCTTCCTGTTAAAAGGGAGTTTTTTCTCTCCACTGTCGCTACAAGCATGCTTAGTGTGAGGGATTGCATTTGAGTCAATGAGTCGATGCAATGAACTGGTTTTCCTGAGATGGAAAACTTTAAATCAATTTGACTGTATGATCTGGTGAACTGTAAAGTGCCTTGAGATGACATGTGTTGTGAAGTGGCGCTATATAAATAAACTGAATTGAAAATTGAATTAAACATCAATAATGTTCTCTTAGGTTGACCTATTCTGATTAGTTGGAAAATATCCATTTCATTGCATAGATCCAGATCTCTGAATGAGTTTGCACTCTTTAAAACAGAAGACGCTACTGTAATAGTGGTGACCATTATATCAATGCAGATTGCCTAGCAAAGATATTACGGCAATTCTGTGTTGTTTACTTGACCCAAAAAGAAACTCAGGGTGACTATCTGCGCTTTTATTAGGATGTTGATACACCTGAGCCAAAATCTTCGAAGTCAACCTGTGGGGAATAACTGAAACATAACACACTAATGTATTTCTGTCTATATTATTGCTTCCTGTGCATTTGAGGGTTAAATAATATAATCTATGATTAAGAGGCAGGTTCATGTTTGCTTATGTGGCCTGCCTCTGCTGCTTCAAGTGTTGGTTATTAAATTTCAAACTTTCTGTATTGATGCAATAGTTTTCCACAGGGAGTGGAGAATATGGCTCCAGGAATCTGGCATGTCGAACAAAAGGAGCTGCCAATGATTTGCTACTTTGAAATGCAAAACGGAACAGAGGTACAAATTGGCCTGGTGCATGTAATTAAAGGCCCCAATGAATTCCAATAATCAAATACACCATCTTGTGAGAAAACTGTTGCAGGAGGATTAGTATAGCAATTTTCACTAATCAGCCAATGACATAGAACCTTACACATACATCTGGATGTCTAATGTATACATTGCTGGGGTGGAAGTATTTGCTCCCTTGCAGATTTTTCTCCATTGATGTGTTTTTGATCATCAACAGTATATCAAAGATTTGTAAAGCGAAGACCTCCACCAAAAAGCAAGTTGTTCCCCATATTGTGACTTGCATCTATAGCAAAAACTTGCTCATGATGTGAATCATTACCATATTTGGTAATATATTTGGTACCATATCTGAACCACTGCAACTTGCACACTGTCTCTTATCCTCTGCACTGTTCACACTTTGACCACTGCTGCACTTTTTGTATTTTTCTATAACTCGTGCCATTTGAAATATCAATGCAACGTTCATAAGCTGTATGTAACGCAATTTCGTTCTGTATGCACCCTGTGCATACAAAATGACAAATAAAGAAGTCTAAGTCTAAGTCTAAGTCTATTTTAATGAACTGTTCATTAGCATGAGGCACACCTCTGGTGGAATTTTAGATTAAAATCTGTTAATAACTTTTCATCTTATATTACTAACAAAGAAACACGGCTGAACACAGAACCTCTTTGGTGGAGACACCAAAGAAATCCAGAGTAAAAATGGAACAAGTTGGTTTGGAAAAATGCTATCCAAATCAACCTGGCCCAGTAAGAGAAAAAAAAAAACCCCAGACAAAATAGCTGGTTGTCTCTTCTTTAGCAGCTATAACTCACTAAGGATGAATTTTATCCCTCTCTTCTTTTCGCATATATACTTTTATAGAGCCACATTAAAGACTATTTGACAGTGAACACCCTGTTTAAGGTCATGCCACTCCATCCCCATTATGTTTGAGTGCACACCTTGACTAACCTGTGGCAAAAATGTTATTAGTTAGTTATGTACCTAAGCCCAATCCAGCGGGGGAGAATTTCAGTCTAGATAGATGTTAGAGTTATAATTATAAAATTATTTTGTTGGCATATGAAACATTGAAGAAATAAGATGCTAAATTTCTGTCCTGTGATTCAATCAGGAGGGTCATAAACTTTTATGACCTGCATCCAGTAGGTCATGAGGCAGAGTCACGCTGTTGTGTGACTTCCATCCAGCCAGATGGTCATTTCACACTGTCTTATGACCTGCATCCTACCAGATAATCATTACAGGGTTTTCTGTTTAAGACCCACCCATTTGTTTCTGCTCTGTGAATAAAAGACTCTGCTGTTCTGTTGGGGGTCAGATTGGTGCTGGGATGTGAGCAGCAGCCTTTCTCATTCCTGCAGGAAAAGCTGTTTCAAAATCCTTTTGTGCTTCAGATTCATTTTTGTCCTATATGAAATATGATCTCACAATATTTTGAATCTAACAATAGACATTTCTACTTGGCTCTATATCTCAGGTTATTCTAAGCTATTTTCTCAATTTGTGCTGATATAGGCATATGGACACCTTTGCATCATCCCATATCTATTGTCCCATTCCACAGTATTTGTTAGTTTACTTTCATTAAATTACGCTATGCTCTCTCTGCTTTTTCTCATAGTAGCTTCATGTGGTCTGTTCCTGTTTGGCTGTGACACCATTCTGGAGATATATCAAAATGTCCTGCTGCCATCAACACCTTTGTTCATAGATGTTAGAGCTTGGCCAGTTTTTCAGTGCAGTCCTGTTTCTCTGACTGTGATTAACTGTATGTGCGCTCTTTTTTTCCTTTAACATGCAAGCTGGCTCGGAGCTCATCTGCCTGGCTGTGTGTATCCTTTACAGGTCTGCCTGTGGAGCTGATTGACAGTTGCCTTTTGTATCTCTGCTTCTTTCTCTTTGTCTGCTTCTGTCTCCTTGAACCCCAGTCAGCCTCGGCAGATGGCCGCTCACACTGTACCTGGTTCTGCTGGAGGTTTCTTCCTGTTAAAAGGGAGTTTTCCTCTCCACTGTCGCTACAAACATGCTTGATGTAAGGGATTGCTTTCAAGTCAATGATGCAATCAACTGGTTTTCCTTAGATAGAAAACTTTGAACCAATCTGTATGATCTGGTTGGACTGTCTCTGTAAAGTGCCTTAAGATGACGTGTGTTGTGAATTGGTGTTATATAAATAAACTGAATTGAATTGTCTGACTGCATAATCCAAGAGTGCTTGATCTTAAAGTTACAAACAAATGTCAGGAAATAACATTTTATCGTAAAGGGTTACTTATTCAGTTAATTTGGCAAACTGTCTATTGTAATCGCAATTTGAAGAAGTTACATTTTGTCATTTATGAGGTACGACAAAAAAACAAATGCAAAATAAATCTATAAGGGAGATTCATGTTTTGCACATCAAACTTCTGCAACATGCAGTTCACAAAATAGAAATCTATGTATGTAGACAGATTTGTGCATCCGGACAAAGTCACCCACAGAAGCGAAGACAGTTGGTCAGACCTATTGATGTCAACCTTTTGCTCTCAGTTATCATCTGCACACGAGCAGGCTTCATATTGAATAAGAAGGGGAGGGTAAAATGAAACTGGAAGGCTCTCACTTTTAATCTTATCCCGACTCCAACTTAGTTCCCTCTGTGAGAGACAGAGGGCCGCTGGATGTCAACATGTAGAGAAAATGTAGAGAGACTCTGTGTCTAAGTGAAGAAAAAAAAAAGGAGCTCGGGGGACAGTTCTCTCCCGCTGCATTCCCACAGCTTGAATGTGGCCTATAATCATATGAAGTAATGAAGAAAGTGATAGAAAAGCTGATAACGCGAGACCCACTGGTGCTTGATTTTTGCAGCAGTGAAGTATTTACCACAATATGTTAGCTGTCAGCCTTCAGCAGAACCGCAGACCCCGCAGGAATTAATCAGTGACATTAAAAACCAGGCTCAAATGTGCCACGCTTTGATGCAAGCCAATATGTTTATTGATTAATAAACAGTCAAAGGATTCTATTTCCCAGATATACTGGCTCTGCCCGCCGCTGCTATTTGGTGCAGAAGAGGCTTTTTCCCAGAGGACAAATGTGTTTCAGCTGAGCTGATCCAATCCCTTCTCCATTGTTTTTATGTACTTCTGTTTAGCGCTCCCCGGGCTCCAATGACTACCTGTCTGTTTAGAAGCCCATAAACATAAATCAGACTTGTTAGAGGCTGTTTTTTCTAAGTTCTCCTACAGAAAGAGTGACTCTAACCAATGAATCAAACACCACGAAGGCTTTTTCTTTCTCCGTCTCTGAAATTAATTTTGGTCCTGCTACTGTTCAGAACATTATTGCCAACCATTAAAAACATGATGAAAATCTGCTGCGGAAAAGGCTGTATCACTATAAGCCATATTTTATATCCATACAGCATATTGGAATTATTGGATCAGATAGGAACCAGATCTTTTTACAGCAGTATACAGTAGGTATTGACATTATGCTGAATCAGGTCTTTGGAAAAGTAAAAACAAGGTTTATAATTTCTACAATAGTTAAAGACGTATTTTTTTTCACAAGCTGAAGAATACAAAGAACTGCTCATCTACTAAACTATTAAGTCATGTGTTAAAATCTTCATGTTTGTATCTATTTAAACTGTTCAGCCCTTAACACATTTCCTTCCAACAGCATTTTGTTGCCACCGCCATGCTTCACAATGGCAGTGGCGATGTACAGTTTTTCTATACATTTTCAAATATTTCAGCAATTTTTAGCCAAGTTATTTAAATTTTATTAACATATGTCTAGGTTTTAAATAAACAGCTTAAGAATAAAAGAGGATTGATAGATTGATGAAAGAATCAAATATTTGTTCTTTCTTTCTATGTTTTTCCTGCTCAAACTTGATAAACATAATCACATTAAGTATTTTTTAAACTGTACTTGCTTTTGATGTAGTTTTTAATCCTTCATAGTTTGCATGTAGATGAAGAAATTATTGGACAGAAGTGTCTTGCAGTGACGTTTCTTTACTTTTCCCTATTTATATGACGTAATTCACTAATGCTATGTTCACACCGGACGCAGCAGGCGCAGCAGAAGCAGCGAGTTTACATGCAAAGTCAATGGTTGACGCGCCTCAAGGCGCAGCAAAAGGTCCCGCAGCGCGTTTAAGCATCTGACGCGCCGCAAACGCGCTGCTCCTCGAGATGGAAAAATTTAACTTTCACTGCTCAACGCGCCACGTCAACCAATCAGAGACACTGATCTGGGAGCTGGCCGTAAGACAGACACATCGCTGATGACACAGAGCGCTGTGACCACTCCTCTTAAACAGTTTATTGACGCATAAATTAACTTAAAATGCAGAAATCTGCCGGCAGAATATGTTCGCTTTTATTATCCTGGTGCCTGAAGTTTAGATTATTTAGATGAAAAACACCTACCAGCCGCCGCGGTGAACCGCGAGGAGGCGACCCGGCCAGAGGCTGCTGTTGAATGGGATTCCTACTGACAGCGCATCACTGGTATGTGGGGGTCTGAGCAGCTCTGACAGAAATAATATTGGAAGGCAGGATGGTAATCTGGATGAACTGACTGCAGTGATTAAGTTTTCAGGTGGATTTTCTCACTTAAAACTACTTTATTCCCACCGATTATAGCAAATATAGCTGCAAGGCAGAGAAAGGGTAGTGAAGCTCCGCCCAACGCGCGTCAGACCCACTTTTGCACCGCGCAGCCAGAACAGCAAAGCTGCTTCAGCCACGCGTCAAAACTAACTGGTACAAGCAGCAAAAATGAAGCAGCAGACGCGATTTTGCTGCTCTTGCTGCGTCCGGTGTGAACGTAGCATAAGATGTTCAAAAGTAGAATTACTGCTTGATAACCTGGTTTAAACCATGGCACAATTAATTCTATTGAGATGATATTCAAAGCAACAATTAACTTCACACCTATTCAAATTAAGACACTTCACAGAGTATATTCCAATGATAAAACAGACAGATTGGTTACATGTTTTCTAAGGAAACCCAGGTGAACGTGTCAGGATATTAGCAGAATTCACCTCCCCTGGATAATATACAGTTTTTTGTCTGATTTATAATACCTAGCCTTTCTGTCCAAATTGAGGAAAAGAATCCAGACAGCATAATTGGACCACTACTGTGTTTAACCTTGGAAGTTTAGCTTTACCAAATAGACCCTATACTTTATTTGCAAAACAGATGAAAACCATCTTTATATATAAGAATGCTGCTTTGTTTGGACTGATTCCTTAAAATCCCTAAAAAAAATTATGACTGTTAGCTTTGCCTCATATGAACTCTATGTTTTTACTTTCCTTAAGGCTCTTATCAGTGTTTCCATCATCCTATTTAGCCTCAGCTGTATTTGTGTCTCAGCTCTCAGTTTCCTCTCCTGCTGTTCTTGGCTTGAAGGTTTGACCTCTAGATTCCACCAGTAAAGGGTCCGTGTCTCCTCTAGCGCTCCCATTTGTCCCCTCACTGCACTTCAGTGGGAAAGATAATTACACTTCAAATGAAGCTCCTTCCTTTGTATCGGCTAATGTTTAAAGCTGCCAACCTCTGTCCCTCTTGCTCTCCCTCATCGTACAACAGGGAGGGTCAATGAATCCAACCTCACCTCTTATTTACAAGATTCATGTTTATCTAATGCAAAATCAATAGCTCAGCACCGGGGAAAAGTTAGGCCTCCACCAACAATCACTGAAAGCTCCTTAACGGCACATCGTTGGCTCCTTAGTGGTGTATAAAAGGAGAGGTATTCTCTGCAGTGAAATGAAGGATTAGCTGGTTTATCTCCAACATCTAGTAATAAACAACTAAAAGAAGTGTTTTGTTTTCTTTGGCCTCTATCATTATTTGTAATGTAATCTGTATGTTTAAAATCCCAATTTCAGTTATTTCTACATTACCAATTTGAAGTTATCAAACCTCAGCCCAGGCAATTGCATTTTATGACATTATTTGCAGCAATCCCTCATCCTGATCCAGAATGTGGCAATAGTGAAAAGAAACAACTCCCTTTTAAAAGGAAGAGACGCCCAGCATTACTAGGATCAGCATGAGCAGCCATCTGCTCCAATAGACTGCATGGACTCTAATTAGGTACCTTTATGTACTAATTAGTACCTTTAAAAAAAAGAGCATTAAAAGTTCTTATTCATCATTTGTTTCTAGACCCTCTTTGACAGATCATAATAGCATCCATCCATTCATTTTCCATCACGCTTATCTAAAGTGGGGTCTTGAGGGGTGCTGGTGCCTATCTCCAGCTGTCTATGGGTGTAAGGCAGGGTCCACCCTGGACAGGTTGCCAGTCCATCCCTGAGCGGATAACAATAGCAAGCATTTTAAATTAGGATATTGATGAAATTTCAGAGGTCCCTCATAAAAACTCATATTTTATTGTCCAGCTATATAGATTTAATTGGAAGAACATTCTCACGAAGCAGAAAGTCCGGTGGCCAAGCCTGCCATTGAGCTTTTGGGGACCAAAAAGCTTTAATCCCTGAAAAACTGTAAAAAGATTAAAGTTATTGCTTCTTTATGGAATTTCTGCTGAAGGAACACTAATGGCAGAACCAATGTCAAATTATACCCCTCCTATATTAAAACATGAGTTAGGCCAGGGGTCGGCAACCTGTGGCTCCGAAGCCACATGTGGCTCTTTACCACCCACCTTGTGGCTACCTGGAGCTTTTTTCAAAAATGCATAAAAATTGAAAAAGAAGGATTTTTCTTTTTTCCCTTTGTTTTAACATGGTGTACAGAAGGTAAAAAAACATTAATTATGTTTTCCAATGCTGTGAAAATATGTATAATTAATACATTTAAACAATAAATGTACACATTTCTGTCAATGAAAATGTGCATCACAGCCTGCAACACACATTTCAGCGTGATGCGTGCCAGGCAGGTGGCTGTCATACACTAACCAGCGGATGTGTCTCGGCATCCCAAAGGGAATAAAAAGGAAGATAGCTGATGAGAACAGAGGATTCAAAGAAGAATGGACCGAATCGTTTGCTTTCATTACCAATGCAGAAGGATATCTTGCATATTTGCTTTGTAATGAGAAGTTGTCAAATGATAAAAAGAGTCATTTGGAAAGGCATTTCCAGGGAAGGCATGCTAAATTTGCAGCCAACCACCAAGTTGGGAGTGAGAGAAAGAGTGCGATTACAGAACTTCTGGATAAATTAGAGGAGAGCAAAGATAGATTAAAGGAGTTGATTCCATCTCTAAACTCCACTACTGCTGCTAGTTTTGTTGCAAGTGTGGAAAACCCTTTCACAGATCGAATAGGTAGCGCTCTTATGCAGATTTGTGAATTTTCTTCCATTTTTCCCCCAAATCTTAAAAATATAAATCACACCAAGAAAAGCAGGTGACAGAGGATGTGGGATTTAAGGGTTAGAGAGCTCTGCTCTGATAGATGTCAGTTCCTGCTTGGATCCTCATGACTCAATCAACTCCTCCCAACAGTAACACCATAGAAAGATTCCTTTATCCCGTTTCTATCATTTCATCAATGCAACAAAACCTACATACAAACCGTGTGGTAAAGGCCAGTGAAGTAGCGAGCACTCCCTCACCTCATGATACTTTGGAATTTAAACTTAAAGCACTGAATATCGTACAGCAGAGAGGTCACATGATGTGTTATTTGCTCCAGGATAAACATTTAATCATGAATGCTAATTATATATTTAAGCCCACATTGTCCTTTTTTATAGTGGGCTAATACACTTAGGGCCGGATTTATCAAGTTCCAATTTTGCGTGCAGTAATTTCAACTCGCAAACTGTAATTTTGCGCGAGGGGCTGAACCATGGTTTGCGGGTGATTTAACAAGAGTGATTGCGTAACTGGTGGCAGGTGCAAAACTGTTGGAGACGCCCTATTTAAATGATGGTTTTGCGCGTTTTGTGGTTTGCGGCAAAGTAGTTTGTACAAACTAGTGCATTAAGAAATTTTAATTTTACAGTGACACCCCCACCCCATCCATATATATATATATATATATATATATATATATATATATATATATATATATATATATATATATATATATATATATATATATATATAAACTTTGGTGACCTTTATTCCCTAAGGTGGTATGTGGCTGAATTTCTACTTCACTGCAGTAAAAAAAAAAAAAAAAAAACAGGTGTTTTGTATTGGCCTGTAGAAAAATGCACATACCAAATGGCTCATAAGAAGTGACTGTGGATGAGATTACTGCGCGTACGCATCCCCGCAGCATTTGCATGTTGCTCCACAGGCGCAAGGGGGAGGTCAGGGTTCTCCGGTAGGGCGTCAGGGTGACATGGCATTTAGAACTTCAGACAGCACTTCTGAAAAACGAGATTGGGAGATCCCAGCTCTCGCTGCAACCGTACGCTGGATTGACCCAAATGCAAAAAAGTGCAATGTTGCAAGGAGTTTTGTGATATCTGGTATTGCGTGGGTCCTCCTTGTGGCTGGCTCCAAATCCATTCGGAGTTCCCCCAACAGCTCCAAAATGGCAATGCTGGATAAACGATATGTTTTGATGATCGTTTCCTCATTCATTCCAAAAATATTCACACAGTGGAAAAATGCGTTCTCTGCGTCTCCTTGCTTCATTTCGATGTCTCCTTCTTGCGACAATAACCGCTGCCATGTGTGCGCAATTACACATACAGACCATTTGCACCTTCTTTTGAAACGTGTTAAATATAGAGTCAGATACCGTTAGCAAAATTGCTTTCAGGTTTAATAAATCACTTTGCGAGTGCTAAATTAATATATTTACATGTTCTCCTCCCACAAGACGCACTTTTGCGTCTAAACGCCCCATATTGCATATTCATTGCAGAAAAAGTACTAAATGGATAAGAGGCGCTATTTAGCACGTTTTAAAGGCCAAATCCTTTTAGCACGCTGTTGATAGATCAGTTTGTACATTTTTTAGCGAGCGCACGTTTTTACACGCAAACCTTTGATAGATCCGGCCCTTAGAGCCTGTGTTGCCATACATACATACATTTTTGCAGCTTCAGAGAGATCTAATTCTTGTTTTTTTTGGTCCAATATGGCTCTTTGAAAAGTTTGGGTTGCTGACCCCTGACTTAGGCTATATGATCACAGTTTTTTGTTCAATTTATTTGAACCATCCTGGTCTGTATATGGCTTGATACATAGGATCATATAATCTTATTTCCTCTTTGCTTCCTGGAGCATTAATTTGTAAAATCGTTAACAAAGTCAACTTAGAAAGAAGTGCTCTTCAAAATCAAAAACAGCAGTTGAAGAATTATTCATTGTTTTTAGGTTAAATATACACCAGAACTCTTCAAATCCTGATTATGGAGAACTTTCTGTACAGTTAGTCAAACTAATCAGTTTTGTACAAAACTGTTTTTTTTGTGTGTGTGTTAAATTCTGTCTCTCCGTCTCACCAAAAAAGGCCCTTGACATAGTAGGATAACACCCACCAGACCAAAAGAGACAGTTCCACCTTATTTCCTGCTTCCTTGCACTTTGACTGGATCAGCACTTAGAAATTTGCCTCAGCTGCTCTGCTCAGAGGTGTGTATCATTTGACCCCCAAAATTCACTTTTCCCCACCAGTAAGCACTATTCCTCTTACACCGTCACAAACCTCGACAAAGACCTTACCATCTTTTGCTGTCGTTCTCTGCAAAGTGGCTGCAATTAATTGAAAAACATTCATAGGGGTGAAGTGGGGTGTTGGAAGCAATATTCAATGAGGCCCTGCAGGGTCAGATCCTCATTGCTGAAACGTCTTCTTCGGACATTAGCTGCGCTGATGTCGGAACAAATTTTGCTCGTTTGGTCTCCCGTCTGGCCTTTGTTTGGCAGTGGACATTATCGGGTGGACACATCCAGGAGACTCTATTTGTCTCTGTCTATGTCAGTGTAACACGCCGCTAATCAATGCTGAGGGGGATTACTCGCTGATCCCAGAGGACAGGAGGCTTCCTCTGTGACTACATGAGGCAAGACCACCCACAAGAATGATTTAAAGTGATGGACACCAACGAACAGGAGTGAGAATAAAAGATGCATTGAGGACAGATTGAATGTGAGCGCCTGCCGTGACATGATACCTCTTCCTTGCAGCAGCCCAGAGTTTTATTTTTAATCCTGAATGAGTTTCAAGCACCTCATTCTCTAAGTTTCGACTATCCTGTGTCTTGAAAGGATTCTTTCTCTGTGGGATGGGTTTTTTCTCTCAAGTGCCGCCTTAGCAGATCGAATCATTCCACTCACACACTTTCAAGGTTGACCAAGCAGCTTCTGGCCCTCAGTGACCAGGTGGAGTGACATTGTCTAGATGCAGACCTACAGTTGGACGCTGCTGTGTGCAGCTATCCAGTCCAATTTACTGACTTCTAGTTGCAAGCACCAAAGCGATTAAGTATCTTCAACACTGCCAAGCTGAAGTTGGCCTTCTTTAAACCTGTCTGAAGACAAAATAAGAAAGCCTGAAAAATGCATTAACAAGTAGTGGTAGCTTGCAATGACAATAAAAAAGAAATTTTGCTTTGTAAGATAAATACTCAAATACTAAACACCGAAAATGTAAGGATTAAACATTGCTGCTTAAATAAGTAATAACTTATGATACTTATTTTCTGCTGTTTCCATTTTAAAGGGACATATTTTTAGTGTCACTGCAGAGTTCATTAAGTTTTGATGCCACTACAAGCAAAAATCTACAGCAACCCCTCAATCATATTTAGAGTTGTTTTTTTTATTACACATATTAGATCATTTTTAATTCAGAGAGATTTTTTTTATGTTTAATAATTTACAGTTTTGAAATGCTCCATGTCATAAAGCATCTTTATGCACTTCACAAACATATCAATGGTCTCCTGATTTTACCGCCATGGTGAGCTTTAGAGATAATCGCATCTGTTCTCAACTACACAGTTAAACAACATTATGTTGCTTGGCTATATGTGTAGTTAAAATTATTCTTCATATAAAAATTAATGGTGTTTTAAATGAGTTTTCGCTTTTCCTAAAGTGTTATAATTTTACCTGAGCAGATGGAGAGAAAGCACCCTGCCACAACCAGTTAAATACAGACATCTTTATGCTTTTTGCTTGGTTGTGTTGGTAAATCTGCAACCAATGGGAACTGCTGTGTTATATTTAGTTCTTTGTGAACACTTTAAAGCAGCGATCTGCAGGAAAGTTGTTCTTTAAGTGACTATACAGAAGTCAGCATGCCCTCATTTAGTGTGTGTAAACTTCTAAAGTTTTTTATATCATAAATAAATAAATAAAAAAACATGCAAAAGTACTAATGTATGAAATATAGGTTCAAATATACTAAGAAGTTTGAATTATTTTTATACACCTTTTGCAGGCATAATATGATCACTCTGACTGTATACTTAACCACTATTGTTGTCACAGATGACAGAGTTAATTGAAATTGGTTAGTTTTCTCTCACACCAGTGCATTCATCTTCATAGGGGTTCAGTTTGATGTTATTCCAGAAAGCCTTAATGTTATCAAGATTAAATAATTAAAAAAATAGTTTTGATGTGTTTGGGATCACGTCATGTAATATGTAAAATAATAAATAAATAAAAAACTTCTTTCTCACCCCACCGTCGTACTTGCTGGGGGGCGGGGTTCTTAGGCCCCGTCCACACGAAGTCAAAACGAACACGAAACGCTAATATTTTCCAGAACGTTTGTCGTAAAGACGGAGACGTAAAATAAATGTGATCGTCCACACGAATGCATGAAAACGCTGCAAAATGTATGCCAGGCCTGTAAGTGGCGCTGTGGTGCCAAAGCAAAAATAGGCGACGAAAAAAAGATCGTTTACAGACCCCTGAAACGCCGGCTTCGTATGGATGACAGGCTGGTTTGGTGAAAAATTTGTGTGTTTAGGCCAGGGTTCGGCTTCATGTGGACAGGGCCTTAATTTCAGGCTTTCTTCCTCTTGCAGAGGCCTGTGAGCTTGACGGTTTGATGTTTCTACAGGTATCTGATGCCACCTCTCTAGTGTGGGGGTTACTTTCCCAGATTGTCCAATGATCATAGGCACTACAGCTGCCTTCACCTTTGAGGGTTGTTCCATGAGCCCTTGGTATTTGTCCAGGTTCTCATGTTCTTTTTTGACCATGTTTCCATCGTTTGTGGTGGCCACACGAGGACAACTTCATGTTGTTGTCCTCTTCAGTTGATCGATGACCACAATGTCTGGTTGGTTGGCCACCACCATTTTGTCTGTTTGTACCTTAAAGTCCCACAGGATCTTAACCCTGTCATTTTCCACCCGCTTGGGAGATAGCTCCCACTTTGACATACACTATACCAACCACTTGGTTATGGCATTCCATGTTTGGATGAGGGATTTTATATATATAAACTAAAAAAACTATTTTCTCACCCCTCGTGGGGTGGTATGTATCATCCTCAGACTTGGGTCTTCTACCAGAGGCCTGGGAGTTTGAGGGTTCTGCGCAGTATCTTAGCTGTTCCTAGCTGTTCTTCTGGACAGAGACCTCTGATGTTTTACCTGGGATCTGCTGTAGCCACTCTCCCAGTTTGGGGGTCACAGCCCCCAGTGCTCCAATTACCACTGGCACCACTGCTGCTCTTACTTTCCACATCTTTTCTAGCTCCTCTTTCAGCCCTTGGTATTTTTCAAGCTTCTCGTGTTCTTTCTTCTTGATGTTGCTGTCGCTTGGGATTGCCACATCTATCACTACTGCCTTCTTCTGCTGTCTGTCGCTCAACACGATGTCTGGCTCTAACAGAGGCCTGGGAGCTTGAGGGTTCTGCTCAGTATCTTTGCCTTTCCTAGAACTGCACGCTTCTGGACCGAGATGTGTAATGTATTTCCTGGGATCTGCTGTAACCACTCCTCATGCCCTGTAGTCGACCAAAATCCCACACGATTTTAAAATTCCCCCGGACATTTTTGTAGGTATGAAAAGTAGGACATGTGACCCTATATATATTTATATTGTGTTGTATACTACAAAAACAACTGTTTTCCAATAACAGAAAAATGCTGAAATATCCATATGATCACCTCTGTATTTTCTTGGAATCAATATTCTCATTCATTTTAAGTCTTTATAATATCTAAATTAATCTAAAAGTTGACCTTCAGCAGTTATGTAAATGTGATCTCAGCAGTTACAAAGGGAGGTCAATATCTAATACTGTGCAAATTAAGCGTAGACCTCTTATATGAAAAGCTTTAACAACATTGCTGCATCATTGCTGAGAAAATTACATTTCTGCACCCCAGGAAATGCTAAACAAAACAATCGCCTCATATCTGTAAATGACCTTTAAAGAAAACACATTTTCTTTCTTTTTTTTTTGTCTTTCTTATTCTAGTTTATGTGAAAACCTGAAGGTCTTTATCCTTTAATACTATAATCTAAGAAAGAACTATAAACCCGAAGGCCATCAGAATTAAAAATGGAAACAAATTAAACTTAAAACCGAACTAAATGAAAGAAAAGTTGTGTTTAACCCTGGTCTTATTTTCTTTTTATAAACACAGCCATTTGAGCTTACATATAGCCTCTTTTTAGAACAACCCTGAAGGGAATGCTTTTAATAACATTTTAAACTTCCCTCATTCCCTCCATGAAAGGGTTTTCTAATGTAGGTCTGCTGCTATCTAATTAACATTAAAATGATTCATCTGATACTTGTCAGACTCTCGACAACCTGTGTTTATGTCGGGTTCTTTTTTTAAGAAAAGATGGCAGAGGGGATCAATTACTACAGATTGAACAAAACCACTGTCTCCAGTGCCTGATGTGCGCTCTAATACCGCATGATTTGATTATTCTGCACAAGCAAACACATGCAAATTACATTTGAGTTTGAAGTTTTTCATTTCTATGCATGTTGATTGAATGTACGAACATGTCAGGGATATCTTGTCAGGTCCTCCTGGGTTTTTGCGAATATAAAAATAGAATAAAAGTTTTAAAATCACCCATCTTATCTGTGGAGCAGAACGTGGGTTCCACATACCTGCTTCTTTTTCTCCCCTTTTCTCTTAAATAAAAGCAGCGGGGGGTTAACCTTGGAGGCAGTTTTACATAGTGAAAGGGGGATGAAACATGGACCGACCTGGTTGTTCACTCTGCCATCCAAGCCTTTGTTTTTTTTCTCACAGTATGGATGGCCATCTGTCAGCCTTACCCAGAGAGAGGCAATGATTTTTGCTCGCCTGAGTGAACACCCAGGAAAGCAATATTTCACATGTTAGCACAGAAAAAAAAAGACCCTTCTCAGGAGGATTTCGCTTACTGGAGTGATGTGGTGATGTACATCAAGAGTGATTGTGCTGCCTTAGAGATTGAACAGCAACTGCAGCAAGACTGGTTAGCCATCAGCACCAAACCTCTTCAAAAAATCTTTGCTGTTTCCTCCATTCACTGTTTTACACTTTGTGTAGAAAACCAATATATGCCAATCCAAGGCAGTACCTAAGTTGTGTTAAAGTTTATAGTCTTTTAAAAAATAATTCATAATTCCATTTCTGTATGACTTGAAATCCATTCACTGGAAGCTTAAACTTGGACTTATTGTGCTTTTCTTTCCCAAAGATGTTCAAATATCATGGCTTTAAAACATTTTAGATTTACAAGGTTGTCAGGGTTGTTGATCATAATAACAGCTTTTTCTCTTCATGCTCTCTGGTAAAATCTTTAAATAGAAATGTGCAAACCATTTATGAAAGGAATGTGGGAAATTAAGAATGCAATTGAAGGTTACCAAGAAGTGAGGAAGTCACAAGAAGAAAGCAACAAATCTGAATTATTCAGCCTAAATGTGAAAATGTTCTAGAGAAGTCCTAAAAGTAACTTGGAGATGTGACTATCTGGCTCTTTTAAAACCCTTCTTTGGCAAATTACTTGCTTGTATTTCACTTCGGTAGATGTAAACTTCATTCAATTTTATGGATCTTGCAGGAAGAGAGACATGGTTTGAAACTTAAACACATCCACTTTGGGGAACATACAAAATAAAATCTGTCAATCGCAAGGAAAATGGTCAGGTTTGGAGTTGCAAAACATGGCGAGGAAGAAAGTAAGGCCACCTCCTCAGCCAGAAAAGTCGCCATTGGCTGTCCTAAAAGGCGGGGGATGATACCATTGCCAAATTTGCATATGTTATGTCACCCAGCTGAAGGAGGAGATTCAAAATACTTTTCTATTGCTTTTTTCTTGGCTGTCTGTCAAAGCAGTACAGAGATATTGGGAAAGTTGGGAGGAAAAACCTGTGGGGATTTTAAGTATAGCTTTTATATAAACAAGAGAATACATAGAATTCAAATGCACAATTAGTTGTTTGTCAACCGCCAAAAAAAAAACTGTTCTCACACAGTAGAATAAGAAAGTATTCCAAAGACACATAGAATCACATTGGTTCGGTTCCGGCCGACTCAGAAAAAGCGGTACCAAGTCTGTCTCTATTCAGCTCAGGAACACAGTCCACTCATCCAACATGCTGCTCTTGGAGAGATTTGAGTTATTTTCATGCAAAGGACTGAATGAAACTTTGCAGTGCTTGATTGTGTCACTCACAGCAGCCTTCGCATGGGTGCCCCCCTAAGGCAGTGGATAGCTTGCAGCAGTGGCTCAGACAGCAGCAGCACAGCTCCAAACAGCAGCTAAACCAGTGGGTCATGATCCAGCAGTTTTATAGTTCAAGGCAACAGCAGAACCAGCATGGCAGAGGTCAACGACTCCTCTGCGAAAAGCAATTGGGCCAGGATGATCTGTGTACAGCAAATGTATGGTCGACCAGATGACACTGGCTAGTTTCTCATCTGTTTCAGCATGTGGGTTCACAAAACACAGCTTTCTACTTGGTTTGAACCGCAGGAAAAATTAGACACTGTTCAGGTCTTCTGTGTTGGCCAGCGAACACAGACTCTTCTACGGAAGGGATTTTGTGGCTACGACATAGCCTCAGCTGAAAACCTGTGTATGTGTCCACTTTTGAGGCCAGAGAGCCCCAAGCAAGAGAGAGTGGAGTGGGAATTGGCAGCTTGAGTAACTTCTGTCGTAGGGACTAGACGTCAGGGGGGAGAGTCTCTCCTGCTTATGTCATTGATATTTGATCCTAAACGATGTAATGACCTCCGAAGTCTAGAGATCCTTTCCTACCCAAGATAGTGTTCTTATTGTTGACCCTACAAACGTTGAAGGGATAGGAGGTAGGAACACAAGGTAGGAGCAACAGTTTGATGTATTTAGAAAGATCCAGATTGCACAACTTTTGAACGCAGGGGTGGATTGGCCCATAGAGGGTTAGGAAGGATTCCCAGATGGCTGGTCTGTCAAGTCTAAATAACTGATGGTCAGAATATTTCTCTCTACCTCATAAAATGCAGCATTACTGGAGGATGATAATAAAACTTGGTAAGATTTCTAAAAATAAGGGGAAATAATATATTCCGGCTTTAGTCTAGTATGGAATATATCAAAAATCACATGATTAAACAATCATTCAAAGTACATTATTCAGATAAATAAAACAAACGCTTGTCTTTTAAGGCTCTTTTGGTGTTCGTTTCTCTCTCAGACTGAGAAAATATCCTTCAGTGACAGTAATGAATAACGGCTTTATATCAAACATTCACATATTATGTTTTCTATTCTAAAACAACACAAAGCACATCCCCCTCTTTTAATTGCCAATACATATAACAGTCTTTTGCAATAAATCCACCAGTAAAACTTATCCTTTTGTGTCCGTCTCACAAAGCGTTAAGCTAGTCAACTGTAAAGTTTAGTCTTTGCAAACTAAATTAATGTAAATCTGAGACCATTCAAACCTAGAATCCCATTATTTACCTTAGCAATTTACTTTAGCCTCAGAAAAACCTTAGAAAAAAAACTGCAAGGTCATCAATATTGCTTGTTCCAAACAACAAAACTGAGATTCATTCTGTTTCCGCCATTAGCCTCCCCTGCCATGATATCATTTATCAGTCCCCAACCTCTTTCCAAGGTCGCAGTCTATAGCTAGGCTATAACTCAACTATCATATAATTAAGGAGCCCAATGGTCATTTGAAGGGAGTAATGAAGTAGAGAAAATGCCTACGTCAGACCTTATTAGTGCCAAGCAGGACACTTTAAGAAGTGATGAGCCATTGGCCAAAAGGATCCAACTAAATGAGCACCCAATTAGCATTAAAGGAAACTTAAAAGAGAAAATTGGTGAATATAATTGTAATAACTCCAGAAATAAATATTGTCACTAATCCAGACATGCAACAAACCATTCTTTGGATTTGGTGTTATTTCGGAATAATGTATTCCTTTTGGTGATGAATAGCATAAATATACTTTCAGTTGATATACAATTATGGGAGGATTTTGTAAATGTATGATAATGATGATAAATATTTATGCACACAAACAGTAGGAGTTAAAAGAAGTGCGAACTTCTAGTTGTTCAACCTTGTAAAATTGCCTCCATTTAGCCTCCATTCCTTCCACGGGCATGTAATTTAGCTTCTCATAAACATTTCCTCTCCCCTGTATGAAGCTTTGGATTTGGAGTCTTTATCTAATTTATGCATCTAGCAAAAGTACGAGTCTGAATTTATTGGCGCTGGGCTAATAGTATTCATTAACCTTTGTGACAGTGAAATGTTTGATTGGAATATGGCATTTCCTCCTTCAAAGTCACGTTCCATTCCCTTTGCAATTCAGACACTTCAAATGAGTCATTAAATGCTATTTTAGTTCAAACGTCCAGTTTGTGCATGGTAATAACTCCACCTTATCTCAATTAACATGCATTCATGCACGCGCCGAGACAGACATGACGTCCCAAGCACAAGCATACAGTGAGGAAGGCTTTTTCGAAAGGGGCGTCACGAAAAGCAGGAATTGAGTTTAAGATGATAGACATCACAGTCACTGAGCTGTGTTTGAATATTAGCATGTCATTAGGAACAATGCATTCTGAAACATAATTGTGTCTTATATCATTAGGCTGATCTCAAACTAATTATAGATGGTAATTAATGAGCTGTGATTATAGACTAAGTATGAAGCTTGCATGATTTTAGAAACAAGAAGGAAGCCCTGTTAACCATATTTTGTTCATTGATCAAATGCTTTAGTGACTCAACTATAAACAGTATATTTCTTGTCATTTGCTGTCCGAATTGTTTTCATATTTGCATCATAACCATGAAATAAGAAACTCAAGTGAGAATACGGGTAGAGAAGAAGGGTATAAGAACTGTTTAAAGCTTCATCATAAGGCCATAGGTTTTTATGGTTAGATAGATAGATAGATAGATAGATAGATAGATAGATAGATAGATAGATAGATAGATAGATAGATAGATAGATAGATAGATAGATAGATAGATAGATAGATAGATAGATAGATAGAATTTTAATAGCATGTTAACTAACTCTGGTTTTAAATGTAAATGTACTTCCAAGTATAAAACCAGTAACATTTGAATTTTCAAAAAGGACCACGTGTTATGCAAAAGCATGAGATCTACCGATCTCTGTTTCAGCAGATCAGCACTTTCTTCACAATCTAATGCAGAACATCCACCTATTCCCATTACTCTTGGTGAGCCTTGGCATCAAGGACTGTGAGTGTCCATCTGTGAAACTGAATATATACGTTAAGAATACAGATTGCTAATGCGTTGCATTTGAAATTTAACAGCATACCAAATAGCCAGCTTGAACACTTGAATTTAAGCAGTTTAACTGGGATCTGATATTTCACCCATTGATGATGGCTGCCAATGTTCTACATCAGCATCTGAAGATGTGAGAGATGTAGCAGCAAACTTCAGTTTATTTGCAGAAAAATACAAAATAAAATACATCAAATAAATTATTTATAATAGACTTTTAGCGCCAACTCCTCATACGAGATCTTAAAGCTACAGTGTGTAATAATTACAGGGATATAAAGTCAGAAATTTAATATATTATACATAACTATGTTATTTATCATCACCTATGAGCTCAGCCTTTTAACCATAATATTTGCGTTGCCTTAGAATTCGTTATTTATAATTACATAGGAGCGGGTCTCGCAGCCATGGAGGCTGACATCTTTGCGCTACGGCAAGCGCAGAGGCAACAAACTAGCGATTGCGAGATCTCCCATGACGCTCAAAAATAACTACGGCAAGTTGAGAGAGATGAACTGAGACGGTACTGAACAGTAGATGGCAGTATTATGCCTGAGAAGCGTTTAGTCTGCCTGAAACCAAAGAAGAAGAAGAAGAAGCAGGTATACTGCGCCTCAGTAACAAGAAAGGTGAACAAGGCGGCAGGCGTGAGTGACTTTGCAAACTGTTTGGCACTGTGTGGCCAAACATCAGACGAATGGAGGATCATGCCTACTCTGTATCACAACGAAAAGCGGCGGACACCGAACCCCCGTCATCTAAGAAGCGGAAACACGACGAGAATAAACGCAAGCGTGACAAGAAACGGCAAAAAACACGGATCAACATTGGCACGGCATTTACACGATGGAAGTCACTGATGGAGGAAAAAGGTTTTCAAAGTGACGCTCAAGTTGCCAGTTTTCTCTTGGACAGGTAATTAATCCTACACACACAATTGTCTAATGTCACTGCAGTTTTTGGAGTACAGGATGCTCAGACCTGTCTAAAACAATAACATGCTGCGGCGTGATGATGCCGTTCCTCTCCAGTATACTTATTCAGCAACGTCCCTGACGTTTCATAGGTAATGATTCAGTAATTTTCTGTAAAATAATTTTCTGGATATATACCTCGGTTACTTCTCTCCGGCTCCTTTGGAGATCTTCAAGCCTTTCCTCCTCTGCTCTCACCCCGCTGGCTCCCCTCTCTCGCCTGGCCCTAGCTGCACGGCCTCCCTGCCCTCGCCCTCGTCCTCTCCCTCTTCCTCGCGTTGTAACCCCCGTGCCACCAAAATGACTTAGACTCTGTAAACGGGGAATATATATTCTTCCAGCGAACACAATCTCGCTGTTAAACTAATGACTACAATTACTTCGTCTGTTTATATCACCATGCAAAGCAGCTCACCAAAACGTCACAACGATGTAGAAAAAATAACGGGTATATTTATTATCTTAAGTCTACATGAAATCTATACCCTACACAGACTAATGAAATACTATCTGTAAAATTATCTATGTAAACAAACCTCATCACTTGAGAAGGTAGGTGATGTGGACGTCGTGGAAGACATTTTGTCCCGTAACGCTCGCCGTACTGTTGGGGGGGAGAAGCGGTGGGGGGGAGATGTTCATGTTGCTGCGGTCTGCAGTCTGACCGCTAGATGTCGCTGAAAATTACACACTGTAGCTTTAAACACCCTAAGCAGCAAACCGTAATCTATAAGTGCAGACGGAAGACATTGCTTCCTTACTCTTCTATAGGTGCTGTAAATGTGGGTGTTATGACATAAAGTGTATTTTTCTGAAAGTCATAAACTCATCTTTTGCTGCTCTCTTATCTACAGTCATCTCTACTTTAGCTCAGGGTGTTGACCAGTGTGATGAGGAATGGTTTAATCCAAGGGCGTTTTGGTGACACAATGATCCTGTATGTCCGACTTCCACTAAAGTTACCCAAAATATCTGCCTGTGTGAAATTATTGTTATTTTATTTTTGGCAGCTGACTGGCATGCTTCTTTCACATCGCTCGGCAGATTTCACCTGATAATGCGCTTAGACACACTCGTTGATCACATTCATCTGACCTTGCTACACAAGCTAAACTCAGGAGGAGACAGTGTTTTCACTTATCTGTTATTTTTGCTGAAAGAGGACGGATTCTGCAGCTCCCACACTTCCCTTACTTCCAAGCTTACATTTTCTCAGACCAACAACTCTAAAGGTGTGTGCACAGGCTCTCGAAATGCAACAAGCAAATAAGCGTTACATTAAACTATATCTTCAAAGAGGCAGATTTATTTGGCACAGTGTGGTTACTTTTCTGTTGTTTGGGTAGCGCTAATTGCGTTTTTCATTGACAGCTGACTGAATCATGCAGTTTTTTTTTCACATATTAAGGTACTGAATAGAGTTCCTGAAATTTTATCCACTACTGATTCGCTGTTATTTTAGCTGAATAACAAAGATAATTTTCCTTAATGCTTATAGTTCAGATAATCACTCTATAATTGCCTTATCCAAGTGTCAGACAAGAGTCAAGGAAAAAAATGTAAGCACTGATCAGGGCTAGTTTGTTAGTCTGCTTTTTGATCTTACACTATAAAATGGAGCACACTTGCACTGCTTTTGCAGAAAAGACAGGTTGTGTAACATGCTCGGTGCAGCAGTTGTTAGTTTAGCCAGTTTATATCCCCAAGGCATCAGACACAAACACAAAAAGTATTAATATGCACATATGCAATCAAAATAAAATAAAAATTGCAATCAGAGAAGTTCACAATTGAAGTTTAAGTACAGTAATGCATTAATCAATTCTAAGTAATATACAAAACTTTGGTATCATAGACATAAAAACCAGTGAAAATCTCTGAGTTTCATCAGACTTTCTTTTCTTTTCCTTCCTTCCTTCCTTCCTTCCTTCCTTCCTTCCTTCCTTCCTTCCTTCCTTCCTTCCTTCCTTCCTTCCTTCCTTCCTTCCTTCCTTCCTTCCTTCCTTCCTTCCTTCCTTCCTTCCTTCCTTCCTTCCTTCCTTCCTTCCGGATTTACCTAACTGTAGATTTAGCCACTCCTATAATCAGATTAACATTTCTCTGTTTTCAGAAACTGGACGTTTGAAGGATGGCTTGTTTCACTTATATCAACAGCTTTTTTGACTGCATATTTTCTTCAGAGCAAAAGTCTCCATATAAAGCACCAGGCCACAGATCAACGCCAGCAGGAGAATAGCCCACACCTGTATAGCCTTTGGTTAGTTGTCACATTTTAAGACGCGTGAACTGGATACACTCAGGAGAGTGGCCAGAAAAGGGGAGTATTGGCCTAGTGGTTAGAGCAGTGCACTTGGGCTCTAAAAAGGTTGCAAGTATCTGGTTCGATCCCCACAGCCTCCATTCTGGGTTCCTGACCAAGACCCTCAACCCTACACTGCCACTGCTCCCCATGGGGATGGGCGAAATACAGAGAGTTAATGTCGTTGCTTTGTACTTCTGACAATGTAAGCCAAAGATAAATGGAATCCAAACCTAATGCCCACATATTTTATATGACCATGACTGATGCTGGTGCTGTCAATAATCAGTGCTGCCACCCTCTGGTTTAGTTGGGAAATGCTTGTTCTGCCAAAAATCCCTACCTCACAATGGTAGAGAATATGTTAAACAATTCATGTATCCAGATCAGAATAAATAATAAACAAAATTTAACTGATTTGTTCTTGGCATGATGACACCCCTGATGAAAATGTCATCAAGTCTTAATATGGATTCACTATATGCATATTAGCCATCTCCCTTCTGCTCTTGCAGTCATGTTGCACACATGAATTTTAGAAAGAATGCTTTTGGAGGAATTGAGAGTAAAGATGCACCGATAAGATATTGATATGTGTACCGGTCCTGATATTTACAAAAAATTCCATATTGGGCATCTATGAAAATGGGCCAAATCCATATGAGCAGATGTATTCCGTCTATGCCTCCTGTCAGACATGGGTGCTGGTGGCAAACTGGGCCAAGTGTCACAATGTTTTCAAAAGGGAATTGCCATTGGAAGAGACATTTGCTTGTACAGAGGAGTTCATGACAGTCTCTTAAAAGAAATTAAACTGTTATAATTATAACATTAAAGCAAAGTAAATTCTAACATCAGAAAACTATTTGGATCTGGAGACTCCAAAAGAAACCCAAAACATGCATGCATTGGGAGAACCTTAACCTCAAGTTATCTTGAACTTTCACACTCATGGGTATCATTGCAGCTCAATTACTCTTCATATATATTTTCACAAACCTTAACAGCTGTCATAAAAGATATGATGTATATCTTAAACAAATATCTATGTCATGTTTCGTTTAACTGTCTAACCCCAAAGTACAATTCTCCACAGTTTTTAAGGGTTAAAATAAATAATAGATAACAGTGGAGCTGTCTGGGGAATCCTAGGGACTCAGGTCTGCTGCTACAATGGGGAGCGAGGGCAATGTGGGCAAAAAATTATTTTGGGAAATAACTCAAGTTCTCACTTGTGCTGATATTGATTGGAGCCACGGGTGCAACAGATGATATCCAGGGTTAACTGTATACTGATAGTTACTTGTTTCTCTTTTCAGCAACTACAAATTAGAAAAACTTCTGACACTATTTTTGTAATATAAGTTTTGATTTAAAGATTGAAAGAAAGAAGAAGACTACTTTAGTAAATATCCATAATGTTTTTCATCTTTTATTGTTCTCGTAAAACATTTCTTCTTTCATGGCCTTTTTTATTCCAATGTCGAGCATTTTTAACTTAGAAAACAATCAGTGTCGACGGAAACTGGATTTTGCCTTTGGACCTCTATAGCCTACATTTACACAAGGAATGCCGGTCTGTCATAATGTGTTACAGTGAATGACAGCCTCTATTTTTGGGGAACCATATTTTCTCTTCATGAAACAAGGCCAGAAAATACATCTGGGTAGGCTACAACACATAACCCATGCAATGCAGGTTTCCTCTGTTCCTCTCAGCCATAAATAACCGAAGTTTAATCTAATGGAGTAATTTACACTCACCCCGCCAGAGCTATTGACAGGACTCTTTCCTATGGCAAATGTCTGGCATTTAGCAAATCAATGACATGAGTTATGTAGAGGAGCGGAGGCCTTGCTAAGTCTCCATTCTTCTCTATAACAAAAGAGGAAGAGCATTAAAAACTAGCATTGATGGGTTGTTAGCAGTTGTAGTCAATGCTTTCGCAGACTTAGAAAATTAAAAGGCTGTTAGGGTGAAAATTGTTTTCTCCGGTAATCCATCTTGTCAAGAAAGGTCTTTTTCATATTGATTAATTAAAAACCGAAAGGGTAGAAGTAGGAGAAGAGGGAGGGTTAGAAATACAGCAGTAAAAAAAAAAAAACAAGAGTACTTATCCCGCCCAGTTTTGAGTTAATGACACCGGCTTTTCGCCTTGACTAACTGTTATTGCTGCAGACTATAATTTCATCTTGAAAATGAGCAAGGGAGTGGATCTTTCTTATAGTAATTGAGTATTGATTTGAAAATAAACAGCAGCGAGACTCCCACCAAAACGACGGAGCCATCTTTTGGATGGAATCGACAATAAATGGGCCCTGGTTGGACGGATAAGTTATAGATCAGGATGAAACAGTCAACCGCGCCTTTCCCCCCGCAATCTCTCTTCCAATATATATAGGATTGTAGATAACCACTATATGAGCCCTGTCATCTAAAACCTATAGTTTTAAGCAGGCTGAAGATAAGTTAAAGCTGAAATGTTGCACACTCTAACATCTCCTGGGTTTTTCTTTAAATCATTTATCATCAGGAAATATGTACAAAACAGCAAGGAAATTATGATCCGGCTAAATGGTAATAAGGTTCTGAGGCAATGTTAAACAAATGTTTGACATAATGTATGCACTTATAAATGCAAAGTACATCAGTTTAGCTCTGGGCAAACACCTTCATGAATGTTAGGCTGACTGAGTGTGTGCAGGGGGGTGGGGGGTGAGATAGTAATGGTTCAACAGCTCTGGAAATCGATATAATACTAGGAGGCTAATGCTTAAGTCAGACCACCCGTTAACCTCTGCGCTCACATGTCCTACCCCCCCAATACGGTGTGCTGTGCTAACGACATACAAATGAGCGATTCGTTTTCATTAGCCAGCACTTCACTTTTGATCCAGTGAAAACCAGTGGAGCCATGTAGGGGGAGAAAGAGTAGGGAGTCAATGTGAGGGAGTAACAGCGCGCACGGCCAAATGACCTTTGGGTTCCTATCCGCCTTAACAGAGAGATGCTGGGCTTGGCTAATTTTACTGGCTGCCCTCGGAACTGCGGGCGGGGTAATGTCAAAATGCGGTGGGTGCTGCACTTTTGTATTGTCATTCACACCTACTTAATGATTCCTGATTATCATTCACATGGTAATGGTCCATTTGTTATCGCTGTGACCTGCGTCGGGAGCATTAAGAACCTTTATCTATATTTATCTTGTCAATTATTGATTGCCTTTTCCCTCAGCATGTCATTATTAATTTGGCATGCTGTGTCAAGCTCACTGTTAATCATATTTAAACAGATATGGGGAGATAGAAATCAATTTTCCATTATCCTTGAGAGCTTTTTTTTTCTCCCCCATATTCATCCTGCACTGTGACGGGGACTACAGAGATCGGCTATGCATGGCTGAACAGAGCCATCCAGAGTAAATAATCATCTAATCCGTGTTTAATACAAGTATTGCCTTGAGATTTCTCTCAACAGAATGGAAGAAAGTATTTGCTCCCTACTTATATTTGTGATGTTTTTTATGTCACACCTAAATGTTTCCAACCTTTTTACTTCAAGGCAGAGATAACCTAAGTTAATACATCGTTAAGTTTTCAATTTGCGATCTAATCTATTATTGAATTTAAAAAAAAGACTTTCTAATGCAACGTAGCTGTGAAAAAGTAACCATCCTCCCTCCTCATGCTTTTAGTGTGATTGATCAAGTTGTTTATGAAAGGTGAGTTCTAGTCTTTTACTAGGGCTTGGTTATTACCAGACCAGTAGGATCAAGGAATCACCTTATCTGATGCTTTCTAGCAACATGAATCTCAAAAAGGCAAATGTTTGATAGTGTGAAGCAAAATTTTCTGCACATCACAGGTTTTTTTAGGTAGTTAAAGAACATGGAAACTAAATGCTGTTACACCTTGTTTATTTCTAAGTACAATGGTAAACAGGTCTCTGAATACTTGAGGGGAAAAGCAACTTAGAGATGCATTATTGGCCCGTGAACATTTAGTGTTTTATAGACCAACAACAGAGTTTTAACATTTTTCTTTAAATGTCAGGGAGGTCTTCTCAGCAATTTAAAAAAGATTTGATATTATACATTTTTTGAATGATATGACACGCTGAATTTAAAGGCATTAGCTCTTATGTTAAGATGCTAGTCTGCAGGTTTAGAAACTTTCAAAGTTGGTCAATTTTGGCTCCCTCCAGTGGACATAAGCTGTTTTGTTTTGGCTGAAGGAAGACAGAATTTCCCATGAGGAACAGATTGCTAACGACATACAAATGTTGTTGGTACAGCATTAGGGTGGCCATTTCTATAGCACCAAAAAGGAGGACATTGTGCGGCATATCAATAAATTACTAAAAGAGGATGCTTGTGTAGCTGAATAGAACAAAATATTAAAGAAATGTAAAAAAGAATTGGTTCCCAGCATTTGTATTTATTTAATACATTGTGGTGTTTAAAAAGTGACCATTTTTAACACGATTAATTTGCGCAGAACTCCTGCAATTGATCATAAAGCAGTTGTTTGGAAAAGAAGCTCGAGAAAGAGCTAGAGAATAGGACGATGCAAACTGCAAAAAGTGGCTGGAAAAGAGGAATTCATGACATGGCCGCAGCCTGTCGAGAGTAAAGATGATTTCACCATGTTCTCTATCTATCCATATCTATCTATAGTCATGGAACTTGAGTCATGGAACTGTGCTTACAGCTCCTTATTTCATGCAAACTAATAACTTGTGTACATGATACTTGTTGATGGCATTAAAATTATTTCTAATAGCATTAAAAGAGCATTAAATTAGAGTTCCTCATTCCTGTATAAAACCTGTGAACGCTTAATTTAATCTGACATATTAAAAAAATCCCCATCATCATCCAACAGATGTTCAGTTTCTGCCCAAGTATTTTCTTTCTGTTGTGGATTTTTGTAACAGGGATAACTAGGATCATACATAGTTTGTATGAACTCTGTTTATTCTCTGCTTCCAAACTCATCATCTCTTCATCCATTCCTGCAATAAGAATTTTCTTTTAAAGTTGTGAGATTCACTCTAGAATCTCACAACTTCTTCCTGGTCTGTTGAAGCACCAATAGTCTGCATCCGATTATTTAATTAATTGCTCTTAGTTTTTGGGAATATATACAAACTATGCTCTAATTTCTAGATACCGATCTGTTTTTACTATAATTTAATTTGACAAACCGGGTCTTCTCTACATTCTTTTTTCTGTTTGGTGCGATTGCAATAGCGGGTCTTGATCTGGACGGACCGGAGGGGAGCAAAAAATAGCTCAGCTCCGTATTTTGACGGTGAAGGACGGAGAAGACGTACGTGGGCGGTGACGAGCGGAGGATGTGGAACAGCTCTCACTGATTTACATGACAGACAAGTACTCCGTACATGAGCGGGGCGGAGCGCTGACGGAGTATGTGGAATCTGGGAGTAAAGGAGGACAAATACACGTCCGGCCGGACAGTGCAATGAAAATCCGGACTGTCCGCCCTAAAGTCGGACATCTGGCCACCCTATACAGCATAGATGTATGAAGTATTCCTGCATAGCCACCTCCCACGGATCGATCTAGACCCCCTCTAGCTACTGTAAGACAGAGGTGTCATTCAACTTACTGTAAGTCGAAGTGTAATCACAGAATTTTTTAAAATATTTTAAGAGGGTCAAGAGGTTACTTAGTGTTGGCTTAAAGTGTAGATCAGAGTTCAAATTTACCAGTTTCTATGCATGTTCTGTGTTCATGAGCCCCACTAAGTCTAACCTTCATTCATATTTGCCAGGTTTGGCAGGATTTTCTCTGGCAAAGGGGTTCTTTTTTCATCCTGTTTCTTTTTGCAGCTGTGAATACACTGCACAGCTACACAATACGCAAGTGTCGTCAAGAACAAACAATCTGACTCTAGCACAATCTGCTTCTGGTATCAATTAAAACTGCCTTGATCAGATCTTGATCACTTTGGACTAAAAGCCAATGTTGCTTCAAATGTACAGTACCTAGTACTGAAATCATACCTGAAACCCAGCTATCTTGGCAACGCTGCTGCTGGCATGCTGTGGCCTCATTAAACTATTAGTATTAGAAAAAACGATGTTGAATAGGTTGCTTACAAGCTGTAATAGTTATACTTGCATACTTGTTACATAATATTTGTAAAAAGTATATTGTTTTTGGTCCTGATCATCAAGAGGACAAAAATACCTTCCTGGTGTGAGTGTGCTCAGAGCGGGTAGAGTACTAAACATTTTTAGAAATGAGTCACCCGAGAAATTAGCTTAGTAAAAATAAAATATAACAGTACAATTGCTAATAAAGTACTGAGCATTTGCTTGTACATAACCTCTGATTTAATATTTTAAATTATGTAAGCAGACAGAGGTTTGTGCAACTTTGGGTATTCCAAAGAATTAAATGTAAAAAAAGAACATACTAATAAATAACATGATAACAAAGGTAATATGAATGCAAAAACACAATTTTCCAAATCAGCCTTTTTAATCATAAAACCAGCCTTTACAGTAGGTAACGCCTATATGTAAGAAAATGATAAAGAATTTCCAGGTACAATATCAAGGGTTTATTGTATTTCACCTAATCTCCAAATACTTCAAGTTACTCTTGGTGGGTAGAGTAACCAGAGATAATACTTGAGTAAGGCTAATGATACCCATTGATTTTTTTTTATTCATTTAATAATGCATTTTCTGATAGGAACAGACTATGGTTGGATTGCAGTCACCACTGGCAGTGATTCTGTTAGGGACACATCGGATGCTAAATGTTTGTATCATGTTTGTATCAATTTATTAATACAGCTAAAGACTAATTGTTTCCTTAAATTCTAAAAACTTAATAAATTCTGCTTTACTTGATTTCAGGAGTGCCACCATATGGGCTTTTGGTCCAACACTTTTATGCTTGTTTGTAAAGAGTAACTACGCCTTTCATTACTGACTCGTTAGCCTGGGCACAGACAGTGAAATTATATGAAAAATGGGGTAAATTATTTACATGAAAGTATAATTTAGCAGCATTTATTGATAAAATTAATAGCATAAAACTATTAAATTAGTTCTAATAGTTGTTGTTACTTTCTTTATATGTGCAATCTTAAGTTTTAATCGAAAACTATCGGCAAATATTTGACATTTTTACATTATGCATTGGTTCATGATTAATGAGAAAGCTTCTCCTCTGTGAAAGTTTTCTATAGATTTCTATCCAAGTGCAAAGCACATGGAGGCTGTTGGAAGAAATCTAAAGGCAGAGTTATCTTGGAACCACTGAGAAACACTGACCATTTGTGTGCTCAGGAGCCCCACAGCTTTATCATTTAAGTAAAGTAAGTAAAACTCTGAAAAATACATTTTCTTCTAAAAGCTACACAAGCAAATCCATCTATGTAAATGTTACTAGTTACTAACCACATCTAGTGGTGATCTTGGTTGTTGTATTTTTGGGACTGAAATTATTTGTTTCCTTCTTATTTGGAGGAAAGAGGAGGAAATTCTGACCCCTCAAGTCATAAATATATAGAAAATGTATTAGAGGGCAAATACTTTCTCAGATTCCTTTTAAGGTATAAATATCTCCAGAATTGGCATGCATTCTAAGAATGTTTCAATAATGCCTTTATGTGTTAAACTCAAGTATGGAAACAAAACTTATTTGGTGAAGCTCTTTTCCTTTGAACAAAAGCAGGACACAAAAAGGAAGGCCTAAGGAGCTATTGCCCATTGGAAGGTAATGGTGCGAGGCACAGCAGGCTACAACTAGCGAAGGAAGGGCACTTCACTCAGATAATGGGGTTGAAGGATTCTTCCATGGCGAGATTCATGTACAGACAAGGCTCCTTTGACGCAGTGACATTGGAGGGGCCATAAAAGCAGCTGAATAAAATACAGAGGCGTTACTTGGAGCTAATGGGATCCCTAGCTTTTTGGGGGCAGATTTAGCATAGCCTGACAAGGGAGACACAGGAGCACTAATTGGATACACTTACCTGGGCTCAGTAAATGGACACATAGGGATCCATCAGGGAGGGATAAGAGGTTAGACTTAGGGGGGAGGGGGGTTACATTGCAAGTTACATTTTCAGAGCAAGAAACTAAAGATAGTTGCATAACCCATTTATTGGAAAACATTTTAAGGTTTATTCTGTAGTTCTGCATGGATATATACTGTATCTGTCTGTCCATCTCTTTCTATCGTTCTTTATTTTTGTGAACAAATTTTCAATCTAGCAATGGCCCCCAACTACAACATGTTTTGTGGATCCTCACATGGCTCACTAAGTCCCTAAAATGATATCTGGTCATCTTTTATCAGAAGTCATCCTTATGAGACAGTGTGGGGTCTTGTCACTATACTTTCAGCTCATTATCTGTCAAAAATAGATGATCGACTAGAAGTGCCTACACCATGCTGGTTGTTCCAAGATGGTGGAATTACCTACCAGGTGCTACGAGAACAGCAGCACCCCTTTCTATCTATTCTAAAGACCAACCTCTTCAAAGAGAATCTCTTATCCCACTGATTTTGACTAGGAATTTTTCCTCTAGAGAACTTACTGCATAATGATGACAACTGTAACTTTGCAAGCCGTTTTGGATAAAAGTATCTACTAAATGCATAAACATAAACATCTGTCCTGGATACTTGGTCATTGGGATATCCGTTTGGCCAACTGGTAAGTAAGTGCATGAGCTCTTAGTGGGGAGTCTGTGGTATCAAATCCAGCCTGGTCCCTCCATTGCGTACCCTGCTGCACTTATAGTCATTTCAATACAAAACTTTACCCACGCATCTTGGCACATGGAGGCAAAACCAAAACGAGAGACCATTGAGAACTTCTAGGCAGCCATTACAGAATTCCGAAAGGGAATATATGGTTCCTGTTGAAATGGACTGAAAAATTCATTACATACAAAAACCTGTAAATATCACAAGTTTTAATTCATTTCTTTCACCATCACATCCAATAGTTTTTCTTCCGTAGATGATTGGATGATTTACCAGGCCTTTAATGATGATTATAAGTTTATGTCTTTACCTGAGCTGAAAGGGCATTAATTCTCAATTAATTCATTCTCAAGACAAATCAGGCTTAAATCGGAGACAACTAAACTTTCATGTGTTCAGAAGAAATTTCCTAACCTATCCAAGAGTCTTTGTCTCAAATGTCTTCAGAAAAACTCAGCGAAAGTCCGGTTGCCTCCGATTTAGGCCTGTTTTGTGGTTGCCATGAAACAGATGTCTAACAATTTACACAGCCATCTCAATTTAAAGAAAAGCAGCTTATTGAAGATTTGATTTTGGTTCCCAAAGGAAAGGTACCCTGTGTCAAAAAAGCAAAGGCCTAAAAGCAGAAAGGAACTGTTACAACCTTCTGTTAATACTTTCATGTTTTTTTTTTTTACTGCATGTGACCCTGTCACATTGCACACATTTGACTGACGGCCGATATAAAAATATTGAGAAGAGCAGCTTAAAGGTCAAAGTCTTAAATCCTTTCTTTGTGATTTAAATCTGATATTAGTTCCAAGGCTCAGACCTACTTTATCTTTCTGTGGCATTCCTCCAGCCAGCGGACTTGATTCTTCTTGTATTAATCACAACCAAAATTTCTGGGAAATTTGTGTTTGTCAGCTGCACAAGGATTAGGACTTCAAGCCCACAAATGTAAAGTTTCTCCCAGAGCTGCTGCTAAGAGATTTGTCTTTTAGTCAGCTTTTCCTTCTTTGAGCAAATGCTTCATATATGATTTATTTCACACATTGAAGCTGAGGCTTGATTTCCTCCCATTCTGCATTCAGATAGAAAGGTGTTTACCAGTACTGTCAGGGAAACTCTTTAGATGGACAAATCTTTGGCTCGCTGACAGCTCTGTCCTCGTAAAAATGGACACAAATACCCTCAGACCAGCTTCTCCTCATGCTCGGATCAATATGGTTCTGATAAGGCAGGACACCTTCCTGAAACCGCAGGCCCTGATGCAGGGAGCTATAGCACACCATCACTCGGCCTTAATTACCTGGCTCAAACTGAAGCCTCTAGTGCTTGCTTAAATAATTCTGTTTGTGTCTGTGTGTGTGCATGACTGCAGTAAAACTGATTACATGACACACTTGAGCCCTTTTCTGATTTAATCTGATGGCATGCCTTATGTATAAAAATCAACAGCTCGTTAAACTAAGAAGCAAATTAGAATCCTTCAGAGCATTGATTGTTAAATATGTTTAAACATGTGGGCTAATCAGGTGATCCCACACACGTCCGATGTATTTTACATAACTGCAGTGCCCTTCCTTTAGTTGTACTGTTTATTTAACTAGATGTTGTGGCACGGTGCTGAAAATTTGTTGCACTGTTGCCTTACAGTGAAAATGTTGTGGGTTCAATCTCTGGCCTGATGTCTTTTTTGCAGAGAGGTTCTATGTGATCTCTGTCCATGTGTGGGTTCTCTCTGGGTACTCCTACTTCCTCCCACAGTGAAAAAACTTGAATGTGTGTATGGTTGTGTATCTCTGAGATAGAATAGCAGCCAAGCATGCACTCTGAGTCTTGCTCAAAGACTGCTGGACAGGCACAGGCACAATATAGGTACCAGCATCCTGTTACCTGAGGGGCAACTGGTGGAATGTCGATGCTCTAGAAATTCATATGCTCTGATAAAGTGTTTGCTGTATTTATGCTTTTGCTGGTGTTTATTGTTGTTTTATTTATTTTTTATGTTTTGTTTTTCTTTGGTTGGGGGCTTGAATGTTTCAGATTTAACACATTTTAGAAACAGACATATTAACCTTTCAGGTTATTTAAGCTAACCTGGTCCCATGTGACAACATACGTAGCCTCTAACTATCTATCTTGTTAGTGTGAGAAACAACTTTTTTTTCCTACGCTGTAAGTTGTCCTCGCAAAAAAATATGGACACAAAACAAATACAAATGTTCAAGACCGTTGAAATGACATAAATATTTTCAATTCACTTGACACAAACACACCTCCGTTGTGAATTTATCATAGTTTTTTGTGTTGATTTTACAACTTAACTTTTTATAATGAGATTTTATAATGAGATACTGTCATTATCATGGCTCTGATGGCTGGCCTAATTGCTAATTTTATTAGTCTGCCTAACTCTGCCCGGATTCCAATTACTGCTTATCTAATCCACCTGGTCCTGCTTCCATATATTCAGCTCAGTCCTCGCCATAGGGGCCAGATGATTGAGGTTTAGATCATTGCTGATGCCATAGTTCATGTTCTTGTTCTCGGGGACCAGTGGTGAGAGAAGGTTTTAGTGTTCCTGATCTTGATCTGCCTCTTATCCACTGAGTGTGCCCTGTTCCTGTCTTGGCTCAGTGGAGAGAGCGAGTCTTTAGCGTACCATATTGTTCCTGATATCCTGCCTTGTTCTGCGTCTCAACCTCTGAGCCTGTCTGTTCCCATCTGAACACTCTGCCTTAACTCTCTGTTGGACTCCTGGAACCCTGAACCAGCCTGTTCCTGTTCTGATCGGAATTCCTGACAAGGCTTCGGACTCCTGGACCTCTGAGCATTCCTGTTCTGAGCTGTTTCCCTGATCTGGCTCAGAGTCATGCTTGCCCTCCGGGACTGCAGCATCAGGGACACTGGGTGGCACCTGCCACATCTAGTTGGCATTCTTGTTCAAAACATGAACAGCAGGGGCAAACCAAGACCTTTAATAAGGCAACTTGTTGATAGAAAATATAGGCCAACCCCTTCAAAATCAGTGTATCATAGAGTTAAATGTGACATAAAGCCAGAACATTTTATTCAATATTTTACACCTACATGAGTACAGACAGTAGGATGATGTCTGAATTCAGATACCATGTTCAACCGTCGACATTCAGAAGGTGTCTGCTCAGTGGACAGATTATTTGAGCCTTCTGTGAGAGTTCGCTAGCATATAGTACCTGTTGTTGTTTTGATTGCCTGATCCTGACCAGTTCTGCCCTTGGACCTTTGAGCCAGCCTGTTCCTCTTTCGGATTTGTTTGCCTGATCTGCCGGACTGCTGTTGGTCTCTGCCTTTGGACTGAACCTGGATCTGCCTCCTGACTTCGACATGGATTTCCCCACTGTATCTCTTCGGATATTTGATCTTCTGGTCTGGACTCCTCTTCTACACCAGCTTGGGTGTCATCTTCTGAAAACGTCCTTCCTTCCTCAGCTCGGGTCAGCATTCTTCAGGCCCTGGGTCCTGGAACTCTCTGGGTGGTGTGAAGTTAAGTTAGGAAGCTGAGGCGGAGGCATTTCTTTCAAGGAATAACGTTCAAATTTATTGAACGTCCTCGGTCAGAGAGATAGAGCTCTCTGCCTGAGGCATTTCAGTACATACATTTATACCTTACAAAATCACACACACACTCTCCACCCAGGGGAACGAACCCACCCACTGCATAAGGAAACTTTCTCACACTTGATCATTTGGTTATTCCCACGAAAGAAACCACTTGAATTCATCAACAACATAAATTTTAGCCAGATAAAAATTAGAACAGGTCTCCTGTTCACGGCATGTCATCTCTTATGACATTCCCTTCACCCTTATCTAGAGTATTGAGGCATCTGCTTTCTGTCCTGCTTACCTTAAACATGACAGCATAGAGGCTGGTACATGATTTTTCTTAACTCACTCCTATTCATGCAGGTACTCTCAAAACATTTTATCTCACAAATAGGCCAAAGAAAAATATGCTTCCACACCGGTGTTCGCCGCATGCTGTTAACAATCTAGCAATATTCGCCTGGATTCTACTCCTTCTTCAAGGCACAGACTGAACTCTAAAAACCAGAGATTCTGGCCTTTGACGCCCTTGTTGTTGAGTTGCAGATCTGACATAAGTCAATAATTGCTTTTTTGAATCACACCAATCTGTTTGCTTTGAATTCTGGGTCCTCCGTTCTGAGCCTTGACAGCTTCAGTCTATGTCAAATAATATCTACCATTAAGAAAAATCTAATTTGTAGATAATGGTAATTTATGCAATAAAATCAATTCTTTTGAGATACGGTTTTGTGGCAAGTCCTGAAAGCAACTAAGTAGCTTTACACTTATACTTGAGCGTACTTTTTTTGACATCTGTTCCATTTGCATAAATACTAAACTGTGTGTTTAAGTAAGGGCCAACTCCATCTACCCGACCTCCAACATGTGTGATCCTCCACAGAAGACACCCAATTCATTTGTTATCTCTGCAGCATGCTCCAGGCACCAGGCTGGCATGGTAGAATGGGAAATAAATGAGACAGATGGGAGTGTGCGAATTTTTCTGGCAGCCCACAGGCCTTCGCATAAATAGCTTTTAACATGGGGATCAATAATGTTAAGTTGTGATTAAATAGATAATTACATTCAAAATTAGCTGCCCCAGGGGCTAACATGTGTTCATGGATTAGCAACAGGAGGGCTGCAACGCTATCTTAGAATCTTTGAAACTGGCTTATTCTGTTTCTCCACCTTCAAATCATACCTACTATAGTCATCTTTTATTGTCATCTTTTTCCATATTTATTAGGTTGTATTGTGCTATCCAAGTTGATATTCCTTTTTCTTCTGAGTCATTTCATGGATTTTTACTTTTTTTTTTTTTTATATCCAGAATCTATGCTTCAAGATTCAGGATTTTTTAAGTCAATGGTTGTTTCAAAGGAAACACAAAAAAGGCCTGGTAACGTTTTCCTAGTAATCATTAAGAAGCAAACAGTTATCTCCCCTCTGGTTTCAGTCCCTCGGTTAGACCTTCTGTAATGTAAGGTCAGTAAACATAATGAGATTACCTCATAGCATTGTTTTTCAATTCAATTTAGTCTATTTATATAGCACGAATTCACAACACGTCATCTCAAGGCACTTTACAGATACAGTTCAACCAGATCATACAATCACATTGATTCAGTTTTCTATCTAAGGAAAACCAGTTGACTGCATCCTATCATTGACTCAAAGGTAATCCCTCACACCAAGCGTGCCTTTAGCGACAGTGGAGAGGAAAAACTCCCTTTTTCATAAATATTATCAGACCTCTTGAGTGTGCTTCCAATGTATGTCTATTAATCCACGTTTTCTAGAATACACAGTATGAACTTTCTTACATTGCATCTTCTATTAATATAATATTGACTATTTTAGTCACGGTGATGTATTATGTTTAGTGCTCTGTATATTATTGTTGTTACTGTAAAGGAAAGCTCTGTGTTTAAACTTTTTCTTTCCCCTATTCTTTCTTAAGACATTACTCGGGGCAAACTCTTTAGATAACACCTCATCATATATATGGATTAAATAACCATGAGGCATGACAGCAGATGTTGACAGAAATTGCTATCTAAAGGATGATTTATACACTGCTCAAAAAGATTAAAGGAACACTTTGAAAAAACATCAACTCTAAATGGGGCAAAAAATCATGCTGTTTATTTATGCTGATATGGACTGGGTGATGTGTTAGGAACAAAAGGATGCCACATCATTTGATGGAAATGAAAAGTATCAACCTACAGAGGGCTGAATTCAAAGACACCCCAAAAAGGACAGTGAAAAAATTATGCAGCAGGTATAATTTTGCTGAAATTTCATTGCTGCAACTCAAAATGTTATTCAGTAATTTGTATGGCCCCCACGTGCATGTATGTATGCCTGACAACATCAGGGCATGCTCCTAATGAGACGACGGATGGCGTCCTGGGGTATCTCCTCCCAGATCTGGACTAGGGCATCACTGAGCTCCTGGACAGTCTGAGGTGCAACCTGGCAGCGTCAGATGGATCGAAACATAATGTCCCAGAGGTGTTCTATTGGATTTCGGTCAGGCGAGCTTGGGGGCCATGGTATTAATTCCTTCATCCTCCAGGAACTGCCTACATACTCTCGCCACATTAGGCTGGGCATTGTCGTGCACCAGGGGGAACCAAGGACCCACTGCACCAGCATAGGGCCTGACAATGGGTGCAAGGATTTCATCCCAATACCTAATGGCAGTCAGGGTGCCGTTGTCCAGCCTATATTGGTCTGTGCATCCCTCCATGGATATGCCTCCCCAGACCATCACCGACCCACTACCAAACCGGGCATGCTGAACGATGTTACAGACAGCATAACGTTCTCCACGGCTTTTCCAGACCCTTTCACGTCTGTCACATGTGCTCAGGGTGAACCTGCTCTCATCAGTGAAAAGCACAGGGCGCCTGTGGCGGTCTTGCCAATTCCAGTGTTCTGTGGCAAATGCCAATCAAGCTCCACAGTGGCGGGCAGTGAGCACAGGAAACACTAGAGGATGTTGGGCCCTCAGGCCACCCTCGTGAAGTCTGTTTCTGATTGTTTGGTCAGAGACATTCACACCAGTGGCCTGCTGGAGGTCATTTTGTAGGGCTCTGGCAGTGCTCCTCCTGCTCCTCCTTGCACAAAGGAGGAGATACCGGTCCTGCTGATGGGTTGTAGACCTTCTATGGCCCCGTCCAGCTCTCCTGGAGTAACTGCCTGTCTCCAGGAATCTCCTCCATACTCTTGAGATTGTGCTGGGACACAGCAAACCTTCTGGCAATGGCACGTATTGATGTGCAATCCTGGAGGACTTGGACAGCCTATGCAATTTAGATTATTTAACATTTATGGCCTACTGGACATCATTTTGCAGGGCTCTGGCAGTGCTCCTCCTGTTCCTCGTTGCACAAATGCAGAAGAAGCAATCCTGCTGCTGGGTTGTTGCCCTCCTACGGCCTCCTCCACATCTCCTGGTGTACTGGCCTGTCTCCTGGTAGCACCTCCAGCTAGTGATGGGACATCTGAAATCAGGCTCCGGGGCGAGTGCCGAGCATTAAGGAGTGTGTCCAATAAAGCTCCGATAAAGCTCCAATAAAGCTCCGATACTTGGGTCATCTTGTGGAAAACCACTCGACGATGCCACACTGCCTCAAATTACTATTATCAGATTTCACAATAAATGAAGCATCAAATAACGGACCCTTAAGAAAAGCTTTGGGTTGAAAGGTTTCATTGCTATGTGACGCTTCATTTAGCCATCATTAGGTTATAGAATCTCATGCTGCCACAAGCACCACTAACATTCAAAAGTGACCAAAACAACAGCTAGAAAGCATGGGTATTTAGAAGTGGTCCCCACCTGCAGAACCACTCCTATTATTGAGTGTGTCTTGCTGATTGCCAATAATTTTCACCTGCTGCATCCTAAGCTTCCTAAGTGGACAGTTTAATTTCACAGAAGTTTGATTTAATGCAAGCTAGATTGTGTTGTTTATGTGTTCCCATTATTTTTTTAGCAGTGTATAAAAAATGTGTTGGTTGGAGCTTAGAGTTTACAGCTGTTCAGTTACATGCCATAACCTGAAGTCGCTTGTAGTTTGTTAACTTGTTTTCTTATTAGTTTATTGTTGGGTTCTTAGTTGGTTTGGATTACTTTATGTTAATGGAATGTTTAATAGAAAAAAAAAAGTCCCTATGTTTCTATCTGGTTAATTAGTTCTGCTGTACCAATTTCACTCTGCCTCAGCTGCTGCTTGTTTCCTCTGATTAGTTTATCCAGTTTGCCTATTATTTTTCTACTCTTCTATATATATATATATATATATATATATATATATATATATATATATATATATATATATATATATATATATATATATATATATATATGCCAACCCATTCCCTCTTCTGTCAATGCTCTGTACTCAATTCTCCTTGTGATTATAAGTTCTTGTGTTCCATTTTAAATAATTTATTATATCCCCTGTGCTGCGACCAAGTGCCTGTAGAACTACAACAGTCATCATTTCATCATAAGTCTGCTATGTTTTAAAAATTATTTTGCAGAATACCAACAATGAATTCTGATACGTTTTCAATATATTATTTTCCATCCACCTCGTCATTAGCTGCGGTTTTCATTATATTTCAAGTTTTATTTATATTTCAAGCTATTTCTGAAACTTTGAATTGAAAAAACAGTTCCTGAATTGTGATCCTGGAGGTCCGGTGTCATGCAACTTTTAGGCTACTTTCACACTGCAGGCTGAAGTGACCCAAATCCGATTTTTTTGGCCCGCATGCGACCTGTATCTGATCTTTTCATGGCTGTCCGAACAACACAGATCAGATTTTTCCCAATGCGACCCAGGCCACTTGGCTATGTGGTCCTGAATCCGATACGAATCTGATCTTTTCAAATGCGACCTGTGTCTGGACGGCCAGGGTGCATTCATCGGACCAGAATGCCATTAATACCCAACAAAGGTCACTATTCTGGGTCTGGCTATGAAGAAGCAGCAAGAAAAACAACAACCATGGCAGACGATGATGCGGAGAGCAGTATTTATGTTTAACCATCTTGAAAAGAATTAGTTTTTATGGTTGGGAAAGACAGCTAGATGCGCTCCAGCACTACGATCCATGTTTAATTCCATAAACACAGAGCACGCTGGCCTGTGATGTCATTGCGTCCTCTACTGCGCATGCGGGACACTTGCGTTGTTTGACTGCAGTTCACACAGGAGATCACATACAGGTCGCACATATTTGGAAATATGAACGGCAAAGCAAAAACATCTAATTTCACAAAGAAATTGGAATTGAGCATCAAGGCCTGCAGTGTGAACGTGGCCTCAGATCAGGGTTTGGCAATTCCAGCTCCTGGGGGCCACTATCCTGCAACTTTTAGATGTGTACTTGCTCCAAAACACCTGAATCAAGTAAATAGATGATTAAGAGGACTGAAGTAACTGACAGCATACTGAGGTGGTAATTAAGCCATTTTATTCAGGTGTGTTTGGCCAAAGACACGTGTTAAAGCTGCAGGATACCAGCCCTCGAGAACTGGAAATGCCCACCCCTGCCTTAGATGCATCTTCTTCTTCCACAACTGAATCAAATGGCTGAATGACCTCCTTAAGGTGCAATCATGTTATCCAAAGGCCTGCTTATGAGCTGAATATTTGACAGTGGGATTTTGCAACAGAGACAGGTCTAAAGGTGCATAACATCAGTTGACAGACTGTGTCATAGAATGTCTTCTACTTGCAATGGAAAGGTAAACCAATGACCAAGTCCAAGTGAAAAAGGGATAAGTCACCATGTTGGCCCTTTGCTGATCTGTTCCATTTACTCCTCTAATTAACACACCTGAATACCATTCTCCACTCCTCCTTCAGTATATAAGTACACTGGTTCTAATTGTTCATTGATAAATGTTTTGTCAGTCTTGCCTCTTCTCTTTGTACAAAAAAGTCAGGAAATATTCTGCTCTATTTCTAAAGAACTCTATTTGGAACCTATATCTGCACCTGGCTCCTTCTCTAAATTGGCAAACATGACAATAACTTCATATTTTCTTTCAATGAACATAGCTGATAAGGTTTGGTTTGTGCATTTTGCCAACCCCTTCTCTCATTTTGTGCCAGAGGCTCATCAGATCACTGGGCCTAATCTCTTTTTTTTAAACGTTAAATGATTTGTTGCACAACTTTACCCATTTTCTTTCTTTCAAAACTGAAACCAAATTTGTTTTACAAGGCTAATCCATTTCTGATGGTTGTTCTTTTTCTTCCAGTATAATAGGACCCCAAGCCTTTTTTTCTGATGTGTGGGAACAGAGCAAGGGAGAGAGAGCTATTACCCCACAGTGTTTTCTAAATTCATTAAAATTCTCAAACAAGCTTTTTTTTTTTATCCGTAATTGGCTTTCTTATAATGCATGCTTATAAAGATTAGCGTAGAGATGTAAAAATGAATTCTTTTTTGCTAAGAACCTAATGAATTCCCATGACCTTGCCATTTTACAAATAAACAAAAAACTGGTCAAATTGAGTTTGATTTATTCACCAAAACTTTTCCATGCAGTTTAAATATCTTAAGCTCATTGATAAACATTATGCAGTTAAATCTACCAACATGTTATGGGATTATCCATAAGGTCATTAAGTTTTTTGTGGGCATTTTTTAGTTATTTAGTGGGAAATCATTTCTAGGGGGATATTTGGAAACTTTTTTCCTTTGAGGACCAAAATAGTAGCAATATCATTTGTTGTGGGTAGAAGAGAGGAGGTGTGGCATGGTGGGAAGTTTTTACAGTAGGGAGTCTGTGTGCTGATAAGTGGCAGATAGAGGCTTTACACTTGGTCGGAGCATATCGGTAATAGCTCCAGAAGCAGCATGTGTATTAACTCCAGTAGAGGAGATGGAGAAGCGGGGAACAGGTAACATCTCAGTGTTAGGTCTGAGGAGGGCTCCAATCCTCTCTGGAAGAGTGCAGGTCCTCAATGAGGAGTATCTGCTGTGGAGCAGATGTTAAAGTCACACAGGTTGACGGTGCAATCACACCTCTCGCTAGTCTGTTTTCTGTAGGAGGAAGCTGAGTGAGTGAGGGGAGATAATACTCTGCTATACTTGCTCAAATTTTGTTCCAAGCAAGGGAACATAAAGGTGTGCAGATAGATGTAAAAGAATATCTGTTAATCCATGAGAGAACTGGGGTTTGATATGCTACAGCTATATGAGAAGTTATCAGGGGAGGAAAATATTTCACCTTCTGAGAGATTCTTGACAGTTAAATAGATTTTTGTTCTTAGTGTTACTAAAAATAACATATATTTTCAATTTTCTTTAGTTGAAAAGTTAAAGGCCATCACAACAGCTCTAAAAACTTGCAAAATAGTTGTGGGAAATAGTGCTAGATTTTTTATTTTTTTTATATATATAACTGATAAAGTTGCCGCAAATGTGCTAAAATCTATTTAAAACAGCAATTTACCTTCTTCAACGTTATAAGGATGACAAAATTAACATGTGGTATTTTGTCTTGGTGTAAGTTGGAGAAATTATTAATTTCAATCTATATACGGACCAGTGTAATCTTCTTATGTATGATAATCATGATTAAAAAATATAAAGTTTGCATTTTTACCCATATTTAGCATGCAGTTGTATAACTTGATCTGATTGCTTTTATTTTGAAAGGAAATGTATTTTAACGGCTGCTAACATATCAACACACCATGCACCGTTGTTGTCATGATAACATTTATTTTGATCTTCAAGTTGGCTCTGTAAACATGCACACATAATCATAGCTAGCATCGTTCCCGGATTGAGAAGATGACCTGAGAAAAGAGACTATATGTGTGGTGTTTTTTATGCTTTTAAAAGCTGGTAACACATCTGTTCTGTATTTTACATTCAAGCATTTTTTTTTTTACTTTCCGACCCAAAAAAATAGGAGGATACAACAACAAAGAAGAAAAAGGAGAAGGCATGGACTCCAGTTAGGAATGACTTTAACTCAACCAGAAAAGCAACCGACCTGACCTTTTGACATCTTCAACAGGAATTTGTTTCTGTTATTTATGTTGGCTTGATATTTGTAAATATCTCTTTGAAGTTTCCACTTTCGTATTTTTCACAATAGATCATATAATCTTACATTCCCTTAAAAGACCCCGATGGACAAACAAAAAAAAAACAACTTCTGAATTGGTCACTGTCAAGAAAGCAATCCCACTTTGCTCTACTTGCTTAAATTAAGCACATAAGGAGGAATGTTTTTCCATCCGTTTGTCCTGTTTCTGTTCCATATTCCCCACATTTCATTTCAATTTGCACGAAGATAATTTAATTCTGCAGCAGATAAAAACCAGAAAAAGAAGTCCCAAAAATGAGTTAAAGGCCACATTTGAAGATTAAAGAAAAATAACTTATGTTACAGTATCTCGTCTTTGCACAAGCTAAATATTCCTGTTTGTAGGATTGATTCGTTGAGTTCAGCCGTCGGCAATCCAAACTATTCAAAGAGCATAATTGGACAAAAAAAAGCGAACATCTGTCTGGAGTCGCGAAAATGTAAAAGTCATATATAAGCCCCTATGCTAACACAGGCTCTAAATGTATTAGCCCACTATAAAAAAAGTACTACATTGGGTTAAATATTTGATAAGCATTCATGAATAAATGTTTATCCTTGTGCAAATGTCACACCTTATGACTACACTACTGTACAATATTCAGTGCTTCAAGTTTAAATTACAATTACGATAGTTTACAATATTAATATAATTAGTTTTGCATTGATAAAATTATAGAAATGCAATAAAGAAAACAGATTTTTGGTGTTATTTTTAATTTTGAGGGTTTGGGGGAATTGGAAGAAAGTTCATATACCTGGATAAAAGCGATACCTGTTCAATCTGTGGACGGTTTTCTGTGCTTTCAACAAAACTGACAGTAGTAGTGGAGTTTGGAGATGTAATCCATTTCTTAAATCTATCTTTGCACTCCTGTAATTTATCCATTAGTGCTGCAGTTGCACTCCCAACTTGTTGGCCAGCTGCATATTTAGCATGCCTTCCCTGGAAATGACTCTTTTTATTATTTGACAACTTGGTTACAAAGCAAACATGCAGGCAAACCTTCGTAATTGGTAATGGAAGAAAATAATTTGGTCCATTCTTCTTTGAATAATCTGTTCTTATCAGCTTTATTCCTTTGGGATCCACGACTCCAAGACACACCCGCCGCATTGTTTACAACAGCCACCTGCCTGGCACCAAGCCGCGCTGAAACGGGTGTTGCAGGCTATGACACAAAACCTCCTTGACAGAATGTTTGCATTTATTGTTTAAATTTATTGATCATACAATTTTTTACAGCATTGGGAAACCTAATTAATCCTTTTTTGTCCTCCTACACATCTTATTAAAAGATACATTTTTGTATGTTTTTGAAAAAGCCACAGGGAGCCTTAGGGGGCATTAAAGAGCTGCACGCAGAGCTGCACGGTTTATGTCTTCATCTGAAACTGAATTGCCTCTTTGTCTGCTACAAAGCAGTTATAAAATGATTCTAGTATTGGACGTATCTGAGAGTATTTCAGTCTATTAAAAAAAGACATTTCATTAGGTTGGGGTTTAAAACTGTATTTAGTCTGAAACTAGAGCTTAAGCTCCACATAACAAACTTGTTATTTCTCTGCTTATATAAAAATTATTTTCTGTCTCAAAATAGTGCTGGGAGTCCGCCTCTCATCAACAGTTTTTTTTTTTAAGGACTAAAAGGCATAAATTAGTTGATTGAAACTTTTTTTCACTCTTCAAAACTGCAAACATTCTAGTCAGCACTTCATCTTTGGGCCTTAAGCATAGCGTCCAGAAGTGCAGCCATTTGCACTTTTCATAAGCTTTATCCCCACCTAGTTATTCTAAGATCTGCTACTAAATTTGTCCCTCATTTCCTCTCCCTAAGCTTAAGCCGTCAGCCCAGTAATACGGCTTCAAGAGCACATCTCTGAATAACTTATTTATTTATATACGTGTGTGCGTTCGGTTCAAGCCGCCATACTGCTGGGCCCTAGTTCAGTGCAAACGGGGAGGGAGGATTCTGCTTTAGTTCATGCTTTTTAAGTCCTCATGGTGTAGATTAGCAGTAATGCACCCTGTTTGATGTCTTTAGGATGCATGATAATAAATGCAATCATTGGAAATTTTTGTGAATAAAAACGAATAAATAAAACAGAAGATGCCTAATTGGGCTCATGTGAAAAATCCAGAGAGGAAATTCTTCTTTGTGAAAACAACTATTCTGTCACTTGTGACTCTTTGCTTCTGATGTATCTCCAAGTTCTATCTTTTTCAATACCTTTTTCCCTCACATTTTTTTTGAGAAAACACAATTTAAAAAGTTCAACAAGAACTGAAATAGCACAGCTGCTTCGCACCCATCCTCTCTGCTTTTTTGATATTTCTTTTAACGCAAAGGATCCGTTTGCTCCAGGTTTGCACCTCTGTGACTGCATGTAACATTCTGTTCTCACTATCTGCACGGCTCCGTGCAGAGATACCTACAGAGCTGCAGCTCTTTCATTGCGAGGCCTCACGGCAGATGATTGTGTTTTTGTGTTTCACTTCGAAGTTTTTTATCCCTTTGTCAGAAAGGCGCTGAGGTGATTTCTGGGTGACAGCAGGCTGGGAGGTAGAGCGCCAGATTCCACCAGAGCGCCTGCAGTAAGTGAGGGGGAATCACGTCATGATGTGTCAGACGCCATAACATCACATTGGGCTCCCAGCGAGGCAAAGGTCTCTGGCCAGATCAGTTCATATAGTAGACGAGATGAAAAGCAGCAACCTCAGTCTGATGTATCCTCTATGCAAAGACACAATGGGGGCTCGACCGTCTGTGCCTTTGAAATCACTTTGGAGATGTTTTGAAATGTGCTACCAATTTGGCATTTAACTGTGTTAATGCCAAATGTTGGTTTTTCACAGACCAGAGGCTGCTACCTTTTTGGTTTTCATACATAGCAATCAACATATAATTAGGAAACCAAAACCTTATTGAAACCTCTAATGTACGGTTAAAGTCATTCCATAACGAATTGCAAATAATAATTTTTCTTTAAGGTCTAAACGCGATCATCTCAGCACTGTACCACTGATTTAAACCGTGGATTTACTGTGTTCATTTTTTCCATCTTGTATATTTGCTCTTTCCGTGTCACAGATCCAGCAGGGATTCCAAACTTTTTAAGTCCGTCTCAAACATCAGAGTGAAGAGTCCCCACCTGTCATTCCCTGGGCTGGCTAACATTTGGAGCAAATATAAGCCATTTAATGTGGCACAGATTTGCTTCGATGACTTTATTAGCGGTAAAGAAATTTTAAATGTTAAATAAATTAAAAAAGGTTTCTGAGCTCCCTCAAACGACTCTGCTCAATGTTGAGGAGAAGCAGCTCTACTCCAAGCCTCTCCCTGATGGCGGAGCTCTCAGGAGAAAGCTCATTTCAGCCGTTGTATCTGATAAATTTAGACCTTTGCTTTTCGGCTTGACTCTCTCTACATTAAAACAGACCAATGCAGTGACCGCATCATGGTGGCAGCCTCCCTTATTCATCTATCGATATCCTGCTCCATTCTCCTCTCACTCATGAAAAGGACTGAGGGGAGCATTAAACCCTACACCTTAATGTGGTCGAGGGGTTTAAGTGCTCGAAAGACCACAGAGGCTACAGTAGTAGCCATTCAAAATTTCCCCAATTACCTTGATGGGCCCTTGGCTGGTCCTTGGCTAGTGCTCTGCAATTCATGTTTAAACAGCTAAAATATTCTTTATGTCATGATTTGCGGACATTAAGATCCAAAGAGAAGCGTTATCTCCTGGCCAGACCCTGTAATTCAGTAGAAGGGTGGAGTCAGAGTTAAAAAAATAAATATGCCCAGGAAAAGACCAGTGGCTTGAAATTGGGATTTTGATGCCATTCTCATAAAGCGGACCCAGTATTCAAGGTGAGACAGTCAGTAGGAAAGTTCAAAATGTTTATTGGTAAAAACAAACAAACAGACAGAAACAGAACTGAAGCGGGCTGCTGAGGATCTGTGGACCTGCAATGACTACAGGAGGGGGGCGAGGCACCGCCCAATCACTGGCTCTAGTTCAGGGAGAAACACAGGTGGATGAGATCCCTCAAGGGTGAATTCCTGACGCCCAAACGATCCAACACACCTAGGGGGAAAAAATCTAATCAAATCAAGCAGGGGGGGGTCAGAACCTATCACAGATCATTGAAACCCGTCTGAACTACTCAGGGGGAGTTTCTGACAGCAGGAGAACAGACCTGAAAGCAGACCGAAAAATAGAATCCGCTGCATGCCAGAACCAAGCAGAAAACAATAAAAACCTTAATATACTGACTGTCCCTCGATGGGTCCTTTTGTGGCCAGATCATTCTGTCATAAAGTGGGACAGATGGACCCAGTATTCAAGGTGAGACAGTAAGTAGTAAAGTTAAAAATCTCTATTAATAAAAGCAAAAAGAGAGAAACAGAAATCAAGCATACTTCTTCTTCTTCTTGAGTGTATTGGCGGTTGGTACAGTAACACACTTTTAGTGGCATTACGGCCACTTACTGGTATGAATTGTGGTTCGTCATGGACTATCTACTTATGCTACGTTCACACCGGATGCAGCAGGAGCAGCAAAATCGCGTCTGCTGCTTCCTTTTTGCTGCTTGTACCAGTTTAGTTCTGACACACGGCTGAAGCAGCTTTGCTGCTCTGGCTGTGCGGTTGAAAAGTGTGTCTGACACGCGTTGGGCGGAGCTACTCTATCCTTTCTTTGCCTTGCAGCTATATTTGCTTTGATCAGTGGGAACAAAGTAGTTTTAATATGTTTTTAAGTGTGAAAATCCACCTGAAAACCTAATATGTGCAGTCAGTTCATCCAGATTACCATCCTGCCTTCCAATATTATTTCTGTCGGAGCCGCTCAGACCCCCCATACAAGTGGTGCGCTGTCAGTAGGAACCCCATTCAACAGCAGCCTCAGGCACGGTCGCCTCCTCGCGGTCCGCGGCGGCGGCTGGAAGCGGTTTTCATGTACATAATCCAAACTGCAGGCACCAGGATAATAAAAGCAAACACGCTTTGTCGGCAGGTTTCAGCATTTTAAGTTAATTTAGGCTTTAATAAACTGTTTCAGATGAGCAATCATAGCGCTCTGTATCATCAGCGACTTGTCTGTCTCCCTGCCAGCTCCCAGATCAGCGTCTCTGATTGGTTGATGCGGCGCGTCAAGCAGCAAAAGTACAATTTTTCCATCTCAAGCAGCAGCGCGTTTGCGGCGCTTCACGCGCGACAGATGCTTAAACGCTCCCGACGCGCTGCGCCTGCTGCTCAAAACGCGCCGCGGGACCTGTTGCTGTGCCTTGATGCGCATCAACCATTAACTTTGCATGTAAACTCGCTGCTTTTGCTGCGCTGGCTACGTCCGGTGTGAACGCAGCATAATAAACATATGTAACTGAAGCGGGCTGCTGAGGATCCGTGGACCTGTAGCGACTGCAGTAGGGGGGCGGGGCACCACTCAATCACTCACACTCTGGCTCTGTTCGAATTTATTGACTGCGTCCTCTGAAGGCCAGATTCGAAGGATGATTATGTCGTAGCGCAGCGCTGAGATCTGGTCGGATCCCAAGACTCCTCGCTATGTGGCCTACAAATGCGTCCTTCTTTTTTCACGACTTGAAGGACGGGTCCAATGTATCCTCTCTACCTTTGGATATCCCAGGATCCATTGCGAGTTCAAGCAAGCCGGCTGCTCCGTGATCAGAGGAAATAGCACTTGGTGCTGAACAGTGGTGAATACTGGGAGTTAAGTTTAATATCATCCAAGTATGTGAATAGTTCCGTCTGAAATTAATGAAAGTAGTTGTTTTAATGGTTATTGAGTCAGATATGTGGCGGTAATGTTATATTTATCTAAAGGTTTTTATCTGTGACTGTGAAAATGGCTTTGGCTGTAATTTAAGGACAGATTTTAATATACAGTACAAGTTTCACTTTTTAAATGGAATTACTGAAATCAATCTACTTTTTCATGATATTCTAATTTTATGACCAGCACCTGTATCTGCAGTGTGGGGACTATAAATCTGATAGGATTTTTACTTTTTTATTGCTGTTTTGTACATTTTGCTTAACTAAGTATTTTTGGTGTTGAATATTACAGATTTAGCAGATATATTTTTTATAAATACATCTTTCTACCCCTTTTTATAGAATAGAATAAAAAAATCCCTTTATTGTCCCACAAAGGGTCAATTTACAGCAGTAGAAATGTGGACCTTAGAAAAATGTATCAGAATAACATAATAGGGAAAAGTTAAACCGTAAGCAATCAAATACTGTACTGTAAAGTGCTTTAACAATATAAAACTGTGCACCTGGATAATAAAACGCCCAATATACAACTATGGACATTTTTACAGAAATGGAGATTTGAAAATCAGCAGATTTATATTTTATACTTTGCTATTAAGTAACATTTTAAAGCAATAAAAGGTATCCTGCTTAGATAGTGTTATGTTAGTGTGTTAACTGGTTTATTACCAAAGCTCATGAGTGGGATACATTGTTATTACTATCAGGTGAACCGGGTTCAAATGATGCTGCCATGATTTTACATAAATAATGTTCAGTCATATAAGACTGGAGCTTTAGGAGACTAACTGTAAAGTTCTAAGTTGCTTGGGTTTACTAATAATATTACCAAACGGTTAGAGAAAAGAGGAGAATAATTCTTAAACACTTAGTGAAAATGTTACCTTTATGCTATATTTTCAGGGTGGGTGGTGTTTCCTTTTATTTGATATTTAATGCCACAATTAAAATGTTTGCTCATCAACCATTTCCTCATTTCGCTGGTGTCGCCTTTTTGTTTTCCATTTGTCTTCCATACAAAGGCCCATAATTAAAGATCTTCTGATATAGTAATCATCAATACAGGCCAGCCTATAAACAGAAAGCAGCACAAATGAATGATGATAGGTCTTTTTGAGTATCTTGCTCTCAAATGACATGAATCAATCAGCATACAAAGCAGGTTTGCAGGCCTCGCAACAATGAGCCCAATTGAGCTGAGCTGTGATTATGAGTCGCTGAACAGCATGAATCGAAGAATATCAGTGCTCAGTCCCGGGGAAGCTGATCAGGCTTTCTTTGGAAAAGAGCGCTCCGTCGCCTGGGACCCAAAAATCAGCCGGTTGTGTCACTGATGATGCTGGAAGTGGCTCTCAGTGGGATAACTTTCAAGTGATTGAGGAGGAAAATGAGATTTTTGTTTATTCATAAGCCAGGTGCAGATAACAGGGCCATTAATGATTGGAGGTTGATTACAAGTCACTTCTGCAGAGCGCAGTGTGATGCTTCGCTATTTAATCAAGATTTAAAAGTTAATGGGTGCAGTTTCACGTCTGTTTGATAGTTGAAATTTCAGTGATTGTTTATCACTACCCATTTTGTCAAAATTTGCATCTTTTGAAATTTCCAATCTTTTTTCTGTTTATTTATTTTAGACAATGTTATGTAATTTCCTTGTTGAGGGCTGGTACCTCCACTAGTTGGTAAATGTCAGTTCGTTCAGGCAGCACAGAATAAGATTGTATGTCTTTGCGATGAGCTGCAAGAACACCAGTAAAGACATTTTGAATTAATCCATATGGTGTCTATGAGAAATTGATGCTCTTTTTTAGCATCTTGATATTTTTTCCCCCCCTGGGATGTTTAAGAGAAGCCCTATACCAAAAAAATAAATACTATGACGTACCTGAGAGATTTGAGAGTAGAACAATGTATCAGCTGGGGTTCTAAGTTCCTTGTCTACCAAATCCTAACAGCTTAAATACAGTATCAAATCTCTCAGGCATTAAAGAAAAAAAAATTGTAGACAAGAAACACAAAATAATCTCTATAATGTAACAATGGTTTGCAGTCACAATTTGTTACCATTTTTAAGAACCTTGCAAAAAGGAGCTGAATTTTTCTCAATTTGTTTGTGTGTTGTGGCACATTTAAAAGCAACCTCTCTGAGGAGTGTTGTAAATAGTTACCAGAGCAAAGAACTCCGTTAGACTCTGCTATCCAGTCTATTTTAGCTGGAATACTATGGGAGAATTATCCTGCCATAATGCAAGAGCACATAATTTCAATTTGAGAAAAGAATTTCATCTTCTTGCACTCAAAACTTATAATGCTCACACTCAAAACATGCGCTCTCTCTCAAATATTTTCTCTTCTCTCTCAAATCTTTGTTTCTTCTCTCAGATTTAATGCTTCTTGCACAGATATTTCCTCCTCTCGCTTGCCTCCTTCTCTTCGCGCACAAAAAGCACATGTTTTGAGTGTGAGCATTATAAGTTTTGAGTGCAAGAAGATGAAATTCTTTTCTCAAATTGAAATTATGTGCTCTTGCATTATGGCAGGATAATTCTCCCATAGAATACCCTCTATTTATTTATGTTTTTAAAACAAGTAAAAGGACACAATTTATGCCTTTGTGGATGGGAAAGATGTTTGCTTGTGGATTTGATTTATCAGTAAACTCCACTGGATGTGAAACAAATCAAGATTGTGATATGTCACAGCTGCTATTGCTATGTTACTGGCTAAAAGCTCCACATGAGAGGAAGGTGGCACTTGATAATTTACCTAATCATCTTCATTCATCGATGACGGCAGTGGTGTAGTCTGTGATAAGCAGGTATACGCCGTATACCCACTAGAAAAGCTTGTGAATTTCCGTATAACCACTTCAAAGTGCCCAATAATGCTGCGTTGACACCGGACGCAGCAGGTGCAGCGAGTTTACATGCAAAGTCAATGGTAGACGTGAGTCAAGGCGCAGCAAAAGGTCCTGCAGCGTTTTTGAGCAGCAGGCGCGCACGATGCGCCGCAAACGCGCTGCTGCATGTTTGTGGCGCATCAACCAATCAGAGACGTTGATCTGGGAGCTGGGAGGGTGACAGACAGATCCCTGATGACACAGAGCGCTATGATCACTCATCTGAAACAGTTTATTAACGCCTAAATTAACTGAAAATGCTGAAACCTGCCGACAAAGCGTGTTCGCTTTTATTATCCTGGTGCCTGCAGTTTGGATTACGTTCATGAAAACCGCTTCCAGCCGCCGCAGCGAACCGCGAGGAGGCGACCGAGCCAGAGGCTGCTGTTGAATGGGAATCCTACTGACAGTGCACTGCCGGTATGGGGGGTCTGAGCGGCTCCGACAGAAATAATACAGTATTGCAAGACAGGATGGTAATCTGGATGAACTGACTGCACTAATGAAGTTTTCAGGTGTACTTTCCCACTTAAAAACATATTAAAACTACTTTATTCCCACTGATCACAGCAAATATAGCTGCAAGGCAAATAAAGGCAAGGGAGCCTGAAAACCTTAAACCACTGATCACTTGCATGCAAACCATTCCATGTAGCACAGCTGAGTGTGAAAGAGGGTTCAGCTTAATGAACAATATCTGTACAGATAAAAGATCTTCTCTGTTGTTGTCAAGTCATCTCATGATGATCAGTATAAATGAACCTAGGAAGTATGTGACAACATGGTTAAGAAACCACCGCTCTGCAACAGAAACAAGAAGACAAGTGAAACATAAGGAGCCTCAAAACAAACATGTCTGGAACATTTTATAGACACAGTTTTAACCTGCATAGTACTTCTGTACTTACATGTAGTACTTGATACTTAAGCATGTTTTGTTGTACTGTTTTATAGATTCTACATCCTTTCAATACAAAGCCAACTGTAGTACAGTTTGTTGTTCATTGATTCAAATGTAAGCAACAGAAAAATTAAGCAATGTTAAATATGCTTAAAAATAGAAAAAAATGGTCAATTACATTGCACTTAGTGGAGTGCTTATTTCTAAGCACAGTATGCCCACTACAATAATGTAGACTACACCACTGGATGACGGACAATAGTATTAGCCTAGAGGGCCTTATGCTATTCCACGCTGATAGAAACAAAGAACCAAGCGGTAAAACTAGAGGTGGTGGGATCTGAGTTTACATTAACAACAGCTGTTGTAAAAATGCTAGATCGGTCGCCAGCTTCTGCTCTCCAGACATGGAGTTTCTGACTGTTTACTGTCAGCCGTTCCATCTGCCCAGAGAGTTCACAGTGGTTAGCATCACTGCTGTTTATGTGCCCCCCGGCGCTAATACAAAAGAGGCCATGAAGTCTCTATACTTGAGCTTCAATCTGTACACACAGAGGGCATTTTCATCAATGCAGGGGATTTTAACCAGGGTAACTTGAAGACTATGCTACCTCCTTTTAACCAACATGTGGACTTTGCAACTCAGGGTTAAAACACTTTAGACCTGGTTTACTCTAACGTCAAAAAGATGCATTCAGAGTATGGCCCGCCCCCACCTCAGGTCATCAGATCAACTATCTGTCATGATAATTCCTGCATACAGGCCCCAGCAAAGCAGCTAACCTAGACCAACAGTTAAAGGAATCAGTGTGGTGTGAGGGGGGCCATGCAACACCAGGAGGATGTGGCAAGGCATACGAGCAACCACAGACTACAACACACCCTCCCCCCGGTAGATGCAGCAAACACTGACTTCCTAAATGAACTAAACAACTTCTTTGGAAGGTCTGAGGCACTAAACAGCACCTCATTAGTAAAAGCTGTTCGCACCAGGGGGAGGAAGCACTCAACCTTGACGTACCTGAACTGAGGAGAACTCTGCGGAGGGTCAACCCCAGAAAGATCCCAGGCCCCGATAACATACTTAGGCGGGTGTACAAGCAGGTCTGCTGGCTGGTGTCCTCACAGACATCTTTAACAGTTAGATGTCTTTTTTCTTCAACAGAGATTGGAAAGCTGTAAGGATTGATCTGAAGATAGATTGAGCTAAATTCTTGTCTATTCAGAAGCAAACCCGATGGTAGGATTAAAAAAAACTCTTGTAACTTAATTGGCTCTTTTTCGACTTGAGCTATTTTGAATTTGAGAGACATACAAAATGCTATTTGTACTGCTGTCATTCCCTTTACACCTCACAATTACTCACCTCTCTATGTGGGTCTGTCATATTAAAGAAGAATATTTAACATTCAATATTTAACTTGGTAATTGATGGTACCAATTGTATTTTCTTGAACTTTTTAACAGTACCAAACCATAGGTTCCAAAGATTCTCACCATCCTTGGAGCACTATTCAATTGCTCATTGAAAAGCAGGACTATGACCATACTTTGCCTCCAGTGTTTAGTGTCAGAATTTACACAATGCAGGGTGGCAGCAGGCATGCTGCTGAAATCGGTCGGTGTTGTTAACAAGCACTTTAGCTGTGTCCGTTAGGCAAGCACTCCGTTAGGCCTGAATGTAATCATTCTCTGCCAATATGCAATAATGAACTATGAAGGGTAATTGTTAAGCAAGTGGCCTCCCGGGAATCTACTCAAGATTGTACCTGACATGTGTGATGTGCAGGAGACGGCGTGGCGTTTGCTAGGATGCGCACCCAGACACATGCGCTCCCAAACACATGCAGATTAAACCCCATTAATGCAATTTGAAAGCCCAAGTGACATCTCCAGCAGCGTAATGAGAAATTTAGCAGGAATATGAGGCTGATTATCAACTGCAAATTTGCTGTAATGCCAGTAATCAGAGAAGATGGTGGAGAGGGAAGTGAAGGGAAGCCAACAGCGAGCCCGAGCTCTAATTAAACTGTTCCTCCAATTTGTTTGCTGCCATCCCTCTGACATGAAAATGCTGTGATGACCCAGACAATTAATTTACATACAACCAATGGAGGTTTGGGTAAAATAAAGAGTTTTGTTGTCCAGGCTGACTTTTTAAATAATGCTCAACAGACTAATAAATAAACATAGCATGCTTTTTGCGTTTAAATAAATTACATGTCAGCTTGGAATATTTGACACTGCAAATAACAGTCCCATTGTCACACCCAAATAGTAATTCCCTGATGATATTCTTGTCTGCTTGGGGTTCAAAGGGTTAATCACAAAATTAACTTATCTTTCTGGATGAAGTAATTAAGTAGCACATGACAAACTCTTTTTATAATTGAGGGTGAATAATGAGGCACAGGAGGGAGAAAGATGAGGGAAAGATCACATTTTGATAATTAGGAAACAGGATGGGAATAAAGCTAGTAGGAGAAATGTTTTTATGCCATTTATGGCATAGTTCTATCGCTGTGATATAGGAGCAGAATCTGTAATGAGAAGCAGACAAATTCTGTTTTCACCCTTTGCTCATAATAAACTACCTACGTGTTACTAAACCAGGCCAGAGGAGATTAATTAACAATGTGGAAATAGAACGGACAATACATTAGCCATACAATAGTGGTTGTGCATTTGCAAGCAGTCTTTGTGTTACAGACGAGGCGTCTGTGTAAAGGTTAAATGCCATCCAATTTTTCTTGTTATAACAGGAAGAAAGTTATTTTTTGCATCAAAAATGAGAGCTGAGCTAAGTGAAGGAATAAAACAGCAAAAGTAGTTGGACGTTTTGAATTCTTATGTTGAAAATGTTATATCAATGCCAACTGCAAATCACCATTCCTAACTAAAATGAAGAAAAATAAAAACATTTTGATTTTCACACTTTGAACCTTTTAAGATAAAAGTCCTCTCACCTTTGAAGTACCTCCACTACATCCATACCAGAGGAATCCACTTCTGCTTTAACTTGCCTCTCATTGGTTGTTCTACAAAACCATGATCTTGGAGGAGGTATCCCCCAAACACCAGACGACATTTAGAAGTTGTCTTTTAGGCTAAATCTGGTCGGGCTCTCATAATCTTGAATTAGCCCAGAAATAGTTGCTGAAATTGGGCATTGTTTGGTCAGTCTGATTTTGTCCATCTTTAGTCCAATAGTAGACGTCATTTAGACTTGAAACTCCAGTTTTTAACATCTTTCCAATGCCCTGAATATTTGGCACACTAGCCACTCCCTTAGTCCGATTGGAAAGGATGACACCCAGGAATGAGTTGTTGGAAAGATGGAGTTGAACTTTAAGGATTAAGTTGTTCTAAGAAAGGCATAAAATGTACGATGTAACGTGGGTATTAAGACTTATGGAAAGTATAAGGATGTCATGCAAGTGAGTAGGTCCTCATTAGTAGTAATTCCCATGGGTTCCCTGACAGGGAGCTTGACTGTTAGTTGTTATTTCAATATGTATTCAAAGAACCATTTCTTGATTACATCATGTTCTATCCCTTCATTTGGAGAGTGGTGGTCTAGTGGTTAGGTCATTAAAAAAAGTAAAAAAAAAAAAAAAAAACAATCCTCTGGAACTTGTCTTCCAAGTTTGAAGACGTTTCACTTCCCATCCAAGAAGCTTTTTCAATTCAAAATGTCAGAACTAGAACTGAGTTCCAAGCTTTATAAAATGGACCAAAGTAAAGCCTTGTTTTCAAATAGAAAACATGCAAATTGAACTAGAAGAATGGCTCCACCCCTTAGGAATGGGGAGTCATTGAGATCTTTGGTCAGCCTGCAATACCCAATAACTTACTATAACTTACCTTTAGGGCATTGCGCTTGGATTTCTGAGGTACTGAGTTCACTCCCTACTCCCTCGGACTGACACTCTGGGTCACTGAGCAAGACCCTTGACCTAATACTGTTCCCCGGGCAACTCACAATGGTAGCCCACTGCTCCCCAGGGGAATGGGTTAAATGGTGAGAGTTCAAGTCGGACCGCACAAAAAATGGTTTATAAAAATTCATTTTGGTCATAGACTGAACTGCCCTCCACAAGATGGCCGACAAACAGATGCATTTCAGTGGCAACCTGATTCATAGAAAGGTGGGGAGGAAAGGAGATGGAATTACTAACACTGAAACAGCGACTGTGACATTAAAAAAACAATTATCTGTATTTTTCTCTTCTTTTTTATGCACTTCTTGTTACTGTGCACTATTTTATTTTTTTTTATATTTGTATCATGTTCAAAATAAATCTAATTTCATTTCCAAATTTAAATGTTTGTCATAAAACTCATCAAAAAATTGTCAAGAAGCTCTTTTTTAATAAACAAATCTATATCTAACTACTTAAAGGTTCATTATGCTTGGCGCAAGGAATATTCCGTGCAAAAATTGTAGCCGCCGGTCACAGCGTCTGCAGCATATGTCAGCGTCCCTCCGCATAGTTACAAATTTTATTAGATCCTCCATGTGGAAATTCTGTCCGCATGACTATACATTTTCCTACATAGTATTTTATACATGACTACAGTAACGTTGTGGGAGTCCTGTCACTCTGACTGATCATGCACCTTGGCCAAGTAGAAAGGTCTGTAGTGACCTTGGCCAAATAGCCAAGGTGGTTGATCCACATCTGTTAGGCTAGTAAGGTCCATGGGGTTCCTAAATGGTTGTGGCAACATGCATGGAGTGGTGGAAATATGACAGTGCGGGGTTCCTGTCACTCTAGCTTATCATCCGCCTTCGCTACTTGGCCAAGGGGATATCTTTTGGCTGATTGGTCGGCGTACATGGCTGTCACCTGGGAGTCGAATCCCTCCCTGGCTCTCTGTTGTTGCGTACCTTGCCATATAATGATTTTGTTAAACATCACTGGAATAAATTTTGTTAATGCTTAAACATATTTCCTCCTTTGTGTACACTATATGAGAAACATACCTCAACAGATCTGGACTAGATAATAAAAGGGTGATGCAACAATTCTTTAATATCACAACACCACTAGATAAAATGTTTGCAACCAAATACCTGAGATAAACAGCAGATATTGCTGTTTAGAAAACATAGCTTCTTTCTATAAGCTTCTTGCAACATTTTGAGCTACTCTGACAGAATAATCACTGATATTAAAACTTTTCAACCCTAAGTATGAGTATAGCTGAACCTAAGCATCTACGCATGGTGCGTTCACAAATCATATACTGGTTGGAGTATTGCGCTTGGATCCGAGAGGTACTGAGGTTCTTCCCCACTCCCACGGACTGCCACTCGGGGTCTCTGAGCAAGACCCTTAACCACAAACTACTCCCAGGGCACCGCAGAATGACAGCCAACCGCTCCCCAAAGAGATGGGTTAAATGCAGACACCATTTGTTATTTATCAGCTGCTGATTTCTCAGTGCATGTCCACTTTAAGGATAGATTTGTTTGTTGTAATATCTCTGGAACTTCTACTTAAATGTTGTTTTGCAAAATTTTGTTTCAGTTATGTTCAAAATATTCAAGGACAGATGTGGTCCAATGAAAGGTTTAACGTGAAATCCACATCAGTTCTCTATTAATTATGAATACACTCACATATCTTGTCAACTAACAGCACAAAAAATAAAAAAGTTACATATTTTATCAGTTTACAACAAAGCCTTACCCAAGTGTAGAAAGGGTTAATCATGCAACCCTTATTTGGTGTGAAATTGTGTGAGTCTTATAGTGGAGCTTGCAAATGAAGCTGACATAATGCTTGGTCTAATGACAACGTGAGACCTTCTAAGATCAGTGTAGACGTATAGATGTCTGCTCAACAGGAATTCAATTTCCACTACAGTTGTCAGTACTAATGTTAGTTTAATGTGCAGGACTGAAGCACCAGAGGTATTATTAGGAGCATAATGCATCCCAAAAAGACACCATCTGTCTCCTCTGCATTTTCTGCATGGTGAGCATGTGAATACAGCAAATCAATACAGAGAATAGCAATCATGGAAACTGCTGGAGCATTGGTGAAAAGTGCGACACGCCAAGCGGCACTCTGTTTAACGGGACATACACGGTCTGCTTAGGCCGTGCTCAATTTATCGACCGCTGCAAGAAATCAACAGAGGCAAGCAGCTTAGCTGCTCTCTCTTCACATAATAGACTCCATTCATTGCAGCCTTTTATACTGCACGCAGCACGAGGTGACAAATGGACATAATGTCTGCCAGGCTGCCTCTGAATTTATTTGATTTTTTTTTTCTTTTTCCATCCTCCTTTCACTTGTGATCCTTTCGACTGTATCCTGGTGCACTGAAGTATCCAGAGTAAATTTACTGTTTCGGCTGTTGTTTATAACCTTCAAACCGCCAAGAACAATCAGTGTATGCACGCCGCAACATTCACTGTCTTTCTGGAGTAACTTGATAACAGTAAACGGGGGGAAAAGGGCTTCAAAAAGCTGTTAGACAAACTACGAAGAAAAGTTTGCAGCAAAAAGATAATTCAACTTAAGAATTTACGTGATGTACATCAATGATGATTGCATTTTTAATGCATGCTATAAAATTTTCAACTCTCAATAGGTAAAATTAAAACTGTGGTAAGTACTATATCTATTCTGTATTCGCTGTTGTTATTTTCCAACGTGTATCCCAGGTTTTTAATCAGACTAAGCATAAGTCTGCACCCAAAATGTGCAGCATTAATAATGAAAGCATTTTTATAAGGATGTAAATAAATATATCAGTCTGAAAAACCTTGTTTTTTTGATTTGTCGCCTCACTCCTGATGATGGGGATGCTCCCTTTTGGAAAATAATTCAACAGTTATGGATCTGTAGCAGCAGATGATCTATAGAGTTCTGGAAAAGGGTTATTTATCGCTTTCATAATTAAATTTGGTATCTTGGCAGAGAGGCTGTCATGGTTTGATTAATCAAGTTCTACTGGCCTGAGCTGCAGAGAATCAAGCAGCTGCAGTTGATCTCTTTGGTCTGAGGAGGGGTGTCTACACATAAACAAGGTGTTTTGGTTTTAAATGAGAAAAGCAACAAATAAGATGTATAAAATGCTTTGTATAAGTTCCTTTAAACATGCGGCAATAATATTTAATACAGTAAATTTACTGAAGTATTGTTTCTTAGTTAAACATTTTTTCTTTGACAATTCTATGGTCTGTTTTATCTTTTCTTTTTGCTATTAAGAAAAGTGGATCCTGCTGACTCACTATTTTTATTACTAGTCTTGTTAATATTAAACAACCTCTAATTCTGAATCAAGAATAGTAGGTAGAGCATGATAAAGAATCAACAAAAACATGGACATTTGGGTATGTATTTGTATGGGTGAACAGCACCTTTGCCCTTTGCTAAAAAATCTCTTTTAAAGCAGATCATATATTTCTCTTCATGGAGTATAAACCCACTTCTCAGTTAACTGTCATAACAAGAACTGTGAGATGATCTTCATAGAATACTATAGAAGAATAGAACTGTCATTAATTTTCCCACAGTGAGGTAATAGTAAGTTAGAGATGGTATGCAGGGATTGTCCAAGTAAACACACTTAGGCCCCTTCCACACGAAGTCAAACCCTGGCCTAAACGCACAAATTTTTCACCAAACCAGCCTCTCATCCATACGAAGCCGGCGTTTCGGGGGTCTGTAAACAATCTTTTTTTTTATTAAGCCTTCAGAGTGGGAAGATTTTGAAACGCCGTTTTCGCGGTTCGATCTTTAAGCTCTAACCGCATTTTTTTTCTTACACGCTCTAAACGCGCATAGCGTCGCCTCTAAACGCGCATGCGCGACACAGTATCACAACAACAATGGCGCTGTACTGTGTTGAATGGCTGCTGCTCATGCTACTCACCCTGCTGTCGGGCTTACAACAGAATCATCTTCTTCTGGAATATCTCCAGGAAGAACAGAGCAATATCGACGACATAGTTCAGCACCTGAATTTGACTGAACCACGAAAATGGACCCGCAGGGCAACCATGTATAAATATTAGTGCGCATGCCCAACATTTCGTCGCCTATTTTTGCTTTGGCACGACAGCGCCACTTACAGGCCTGGCATACATTTTGCAGCGTTTTCATGCATTCGTGTGGACGATCACATTTATTTTACGTCTCTGTCTTTACGACAAACATTCTGGAAAATATTAGCGTTTCGTGTTCGTTTTGACTTCGTGTGGACGGGGCCTTAGATGCTTTGTGACAGCAACAAAAATGCAATTAATTCAGGACTTCCTATTATAGCTTCTATGTTCAGAACCTTAACATTATCAGAACACTGACATTTTAAACCCAAATAACAAATTCTAGACAACTAGTGACATTTAACTTTTGATAAAAAACAAAAACGAATATCCTAAAGGAGGGACATGGCTCCTTTAAATAACTAGACTTTGCAACGTAAATCACATCTTTCTCTGTTATAATGATAAGAACAGTAGCACACAGCTTTTTTAAAATATTTATTCTATTTTTTTTTTTTATCATTTTTACAAATGAACATTTTAAGTGCAGACCCGCATTAATGAAGCAATAATCATTCATATCCATTCAAGTGTATTTGTTGAGTTGTTTTCACATCAGTGGGGTGTCAGCTTCAAGGAGGTGAAGCTCCTCCTATTTGATGATGCAGTCCAGGTTAACAGTGCATCTGAAATGCAGTGAATGACCTGCGTTCACTACCTCCGGTCTGAATGCACCATACAGGGAATCCTAAGATTGGCAGTTTTGTAAAAAAAAAAAAACACAAAAAACAAACTAATGAAAACAAATATTTCTTAATCTTGTATTCAATTCCAACTAAATAGACACACAAAAAAATCAAGGTTGGCTTTAATGGTTCAGTGTAAGAGAATTTCACATATCCTAACCACAAAATCTAATAAATATAGATTGTTTTGTTAAATTCATATATTAAATGACCAGTTTCCTGTTTGAAAGGCCAACCGATTATCTCTAAAGACATTAGATTTATATTTAAAATAGAATCACTGGAAAAATGGCAAAAAGTTGTGTCTTTACAGGTGAGAGCCATAAAAACTGAAAACGATGTAGGCCCACACATTAACAGTTTATCACAAATACATCATCAATATTCATCCATCAAAGGAGACTAACAATACCCAGTAGCTGTATCACCTAAACGCCGTGTAAGCTTGTTCTTTCAGGTAAGAGTGTCAGAATGATAGACACTTATTTACACTTATTGATTAAATGCTAATTTTTGAACAAAAGCAACACTAAGACCAGCATGATTGGACTCTATTTATGTCATCAAGGAGCCTTTTAAACACAACAGTCCGTCTAATGAATATAAATGGGGTAAAATGGTGAATAAAGTAATTAAGCGAGGCGCTCTTTAAGGTGTTTAGCGCTGGCTTGCCGCCACATTAGTGTCCTTGTAATGGTTAGCGCTAAGAGTTGCCATGTCAACCATGTGGAGAGGGGATAAAATGAGCACATAGGACAGCAGACAGTCAATATCAGTGTTGAGCACAAAATGAACAAGGTATTTAATCCTGTTTCTGCAACAATACCTTTTCCCTCTCTGCTTCGGCTGGGATCCTGTGTAATTTACCATCCACTGCCAGCCTCCAGGCAAACAGAGAAGCAGGTTTATTAAACCAAGCTATATATATATATATAAAGAAATAGATATATATGTTTGTCTGTCGGTCTGTCTGTGAACGTGAGGGAAGCAGAACAACTGATCTGGCAATTCCTGCCATAAAGGACTTTTTGAGACTTCTGAGTCCAGAAGTATGCAGAAGTGACAGCTCTTTAGGCGCCTTACTTTGACAATTATCGCCTCTCGTCCCTGACAAATGTGATTAAACGCAGCCATTATGTAGGGTTAGGATTAGCAAGGTTTTGACAAACTCTGTTGGAAATGGGACAAATGCAGTCCTGGAGCTACATCCGGAGTGTTTATGTTAATCGACAGTGGTGTAGTGCGGGACCTGAGTGAAGCACGGCACTTTTTATGTCTTTCATCTTAGCTGGATGCTGCAGCCAGACTGTGCAAAGTGAAGAGATACCGCCAACTTTTTTTTTTCAGTTCCTAAAACAGTTTTGTGCATGATTCATCAAAACCGGCTTGATTTTTTAATAAGCTACTTTAACCTTGCCTGCTTTAAAAAAAAAAAAATAAATAATTTTTAAGGCAGATTTTATTTCTTTTAAATGATGTTAGACATTAAGGCCTCCACAAGAAACTCTATAATCAAGGCTGGTTTTAGTAATATGGACAAACAAAAATATGATTTCTTATATATGTAGGCTTAATCAAGCGCTAAAGTAATAGTTATTGTCGCAAACTAATAACGAGGTGGTTAATCATGTCCCTGTATTATTTTTGTAAGTAAGAAACATGGTTGCTACATACAATGATGTAAGGAACCTGTAAGGGACAAGAAATGTTACTTCATAAGCAAAGTAAACTTTTATGTGTCCTTTGCAGGAAACTTTTCAAATAATATTTTTTTCTTTTTACTGAAATAATAAATTACTATGTTTAATATAACTGTAGTAATGCAGAAAAGGTACAATACAACGCTGAGTTGTTTTTTTATGGGTATGAATGAAAAATACAGAGATCACACACCTGCCTTTTTAGATCATAGCTGATTTTGAACTATGTAAAAAAAAAATTCAAAGGACTTTAAAGCTCAGATTTTGAACAGTTTTTAACATTTCATATCATTCATTGTCATTATTTTAAAGCATCTATCATCAACTAAACAAAAATCTCCCTGTGTATTCACATGCATTCAGATCCTTACAGTAATTATCTGATTTCCAACTGGGTTGACAGATTGAAATAATAATATACGCTGGAAAGCTTTCAATCTAGACCAGAAGTCTGTAACCTTTAGTATCCAAAGAGCCATTTTCTATGAGTCTGGCTGATTGGAGCTTTTCTTTGACTGATTATGACCTTAAAAACATAACTTATTATCTTTGTTAAAGATCTACGATAAGAAATCTGCTTCTATTTTAAACAAGCATTTTATTTGTATTTTTATCTTTAAAATAAATAAAATGAGGAAACTTTTCATAAAGATCAAGCAGTTTTTCCTTCTCATGATTTTATTAAGGTAAATAAATTTACGTAAGAAAAGGAAGTAAAACAGTAAGCTAACATTAAGAAAAGTAGATCTAAAAAAACTTTAATGTTGTTCTGTTGTGAAAATTCAATTAAATATATACATTTTTTTAACCCTATAATGCCAAATGTATCGTATTTGATACATAAGGTTTCTGAAATGTTTTGCATCTGACACCTTTTCCATAATTTAATGGTAAAAACTTTGCTCAAAATCCTATTGTACACAATCAGATATACCTGATAACAGAAGGCAGAGGACTATACAAAAAATTATCTTGACTTATCGCATAGTAATAAATTATTAATATCAAAAATTTATTTCTGTTTTTTCTTTTTACATATTTTGTTAAAAGGGCAAATAAGGACTTCAAACCAAAAAAAAAGTAATTTTCTGTTTTGTTTTATTCTTGGGTCGGGCTTTAAAGGGTTAAAACACACAATAAAGCTTCTAAGATTGATGTGTGTTATTCTACCACATCAGTTGTTTCCTGATATCATTTTAGGCTACTATCAAGACCCATTGTTGAGGTTGTAAAGAGAGACTTGTGGCTCCGGAGCCACAGGTTGCAGTCCCCTGATCAAGACCAACTTTACTGTATTATGTTTAGCTTTCTTGTTAACTGTTCTAAACCAAATGGCTCCCTCACAACCTGAATGGGCTACAGACATGTGATAGCTAATATGATGGAAAGTAATATTTCCTCTTTACTTCCTGTTACTTCATTTTAAAACATCATAAATACAAAAAGAAGTAATGATTATTCTTTACTCAATAACAACTCCCACAGTTTTCGTTTTGTCTTAGTCTTAATACCAAAACTTCATTAATAAAAGAAGCATTACTTTGAATATAGTTACATCACTTCCATAATAATCAGCTCTGGAATTTGTTGTGTGTTTTTATATTACATCTCTTAACAACAGACAGACTCGGTTTATCTTGGCGATTAATCTTTTTCGTCAGAGTTTTAGTTGTTTTAAAATGTTCAATTATGAATCAGACTTTATTTATGAGAAGGTTATCTACTAATAGCTGTTTTTTTTTGTCAAATTTGAATTACACTCCCATCCTAAGGAGTGGCTAAGAGAAATGGGTCTGTCTCATGACAAATATACCCTAGAAAAAGGGAGGTTTGAAAAGAGTGTTTTGATTAACATAAAGACATAAAAGAAAATTACAGAAAAGCTCTTTCCAATTTATTTTAGAGAAAATTTGGGGGTTTTCAAGTGATTATGATAGTAACGGTCATCTTAATTTTAGCCCCAACTTTATTAATGTCTAACTAATGGTAGGATTTTTTTGACAGCTTGACTATTATTATATAAATATGTACAACATTTCTCACTGCACTGCTCATTCCTACAATGGATACACATATAAGAAAGAAAATAAATAAGTTTGAACTCACTTCATATTAATGATCATTTTCATATTCCTTCACTAGCAATTAAATCTTCTATCTGCAGAGTCCTTAATGTTTATATCGAGAGAATCAGTCTCTGTTTGGTGCTGTAATACTGTCTCCAATAGGTCCAGTTACGGTTTTGCTTTCCTCTTTGTGTTGCCGTGTGGTTTTATCCATTGCACCTCCTCACCTGGCTGCTGGCCTGTGAACAGCCAGCCTCCGATGGTTAATTATCTCTTGTCGGATTCCTGATCACATTTTCCCTGGGGTCCAACAGCAAAATGTTCCATCAGAAGGAGCGTATTGAACTTACTCCCAGCACATTGCCGCATCCAAACCGCCTGGCTAATAACAATTCATACCGCTGCCAATCTGGCTGAGCCAGCTCATCAATATTCCTGTCTGTAGCCTAACATCAGTTAAGAGACATTAGGACACATAACAAATATCGCTTGTTAGGTTTGATGTCTTAAACGGGAAGAAGAAATGGACAATTTCTCTGGTGATAGTGGGCTGTCTCTCAGCAAGGTTAGGTCAGTGCTAAAGGGGGAAAATCGACATGCTGACAGAAAAATACATTGTAGGATTCTTGCTATAAGATAAGCTTATTGTTTGGCTAGCCCTTAAGAGGTCCTGTAGTTTTACTTCACACAAACTTTGTCATGGTTCAATAATTTAAAATAAAACTTTGTACTAATTTGCTTCATAATTTTGATTATATTTCAGATTGGACACTAAAAAAGAAAGGAAATGATTTATCTTAAAGATGCTTTGGGCACCTTAACAAATTAATGCATGCATGCATGCAAATTAATAATGCATTTATGCATGCATGTACATACATACACATACAGTACATACACACATCATAAACCTTGCATCATTATTCTGTTGATTATGTTTTGCCCAAGCTAAATAGCACACCAGTGATTTTTATGGTGAGAACAGTATTTTTACTTTTCACTATCCAGCAGAGATGGCAAAAGTACTCACTTTCCGTACTTGAGTAAAAGTACAGATACTTGTGTTAAAAAATACTCCGGTAAAAGTGGAAGTACTGATTAACCTTCTTTACTCAAGTAAAAGTAACAAAGTACAGGCTTGTAAATTTACTTAAAGTATAAAAGTAAAAGTAGAAACCACTTTTTTCATGCCGTTGCCTACATTTTAAATGGATGTCTGCCAATAGGACTAGATCTCCGTTGTGTTCATTTTCAATCATCTCGTCGTCCATACTACTATGCTAACGCCACCTCCACCAAGCTGCAATGATTTGCCGCGAATGAATACCGCCAAATCTGTCGATTCATCTTGTAGTGGTGCGTCAAATGCAACGTAGATTCCCATCCAATTAGATTGAATTTGGTATTGATGACGTGAAAAATAATAACGGTAACTCCATTGAAATTATTCAAAACTAAAGTAACGAGCCAATTTTTTAAAATGTAAGGAGTAGAAAGTACAGATATTTGTGTAAAAATGTAAGGAGTAGAAGTAAAAAGTCGCCATAAAAATAAGTAGTAAAGTAAAGTAAAAGTATCAGAAAAATCTACTTGAGTACAGTAACGAAGTATTTGTACTTCGTTACTTCCCATCTCTGCTATCCAGTATTATTTATACCTGTAGTTTCTGCAGGGCATAAGGACTTTGTGATAACTTTCTCTACTGAAGTTGTAAAAACAAACCAATTTACACGTGTTATGTTTCTATAACATAATTGCACTAAACCGAAAATGGCATATTTGCTATTCTTTGAGCCCTAATTCAAGCCTGGTTAAAAGCGCAGATTGGTTGGTTTATAACGAGTGAAACTGCTGAGCAAAGACGCATCATAGCAACAAGCACTCACTCACTGAAACATCAGAATTTTTGATAATACTGTAGGGTACCAGACGTCCTCTTTTCCCCGAACATTTCTACTTTTCATACCTAAAAAAATGTCCAGGGGAAATTTCAAAATCGTCTGGGATTTTGGTCGACTACAGTGCAGCATGTAGTATAAATAAATTAGGGATGGGACGATTTATGAAAACCGTCAGAATCGTTCGGTTCGACTGTCTCGGTTTGGTTCGCGTGTGTTTCGTTCGGTTCATGCGCTGCTCCTTTTTCTCATAGAGGAAGCGATTACACTCCAGAGCAGAAGGTGGCGGTACTGCGACCAAAGCCAACCGCCAGTAGTAAACAAGAAGAAGAAGAAGCGAAGCAGCTTAGCCGGGTGTAGCAGGGGAAAAAATCTGTTGTTGTGGAGAATTATGTCGGACTGGCGAGTGGGAAAGAACAGGAGTTGGAAGACGCGCCAGCAGCACTTTATAGGTCTGCTGTATGGGAGTGCTTTGCATTTAGAGTGACCTACGATGACGGCGGAAAGAAAGTTGTGGATAAAAGTGCAACAGTGTGCAAGCATTGTGTAACACGTTTTGTTTATGCTAACAGCAACATGTCATGCTAACCCCGAAATCCCTCATACTCCGTCAGCAACCCCCGCTGTGCTCCAGACCGGCTGCTCAAAGCCAAGCCTACAGCCCCCACTGTGGCTTCGTCTGCTCCCCTCTGAGTTCCTTGGAGATGGTAGAGAGCATGCGCCAGATGATTAAATTCAAAGCAGCAAAACATACGGAAATGATCCAGGGTTTCCGCGGATCATTTAAAATAATTACAATCCATTATTTTTGGGGGGATTTTTTCATAATTTTTTATGGGATTTCGGTGTAACAATCAACATGTATCGAATCGAACCGAAAACCGTGACCAGAAACCGTGAATCGAACCGAACCGTGGATTTTGTGAACCGTTCCACCCCTAAAATACATGTGTATAGGAAGTGATTTTCTCCACTGTTAGATCAATTAAGTTCAATTATTATTATTAATGGGATATTATTTCTTTCAAATAAATGTTTCAAGAATTTAATTATTTTCCTGATCCAACAAAGCTTTTCTCATATAGATATATTTTTTTTGTGCATGATATCAGGACTGTTAAAGATGGGTGTGTGGTATTATTGAGGATCCAGTCATTTTAAGAAACTTCAACCAGTCTGTCAAAGATGAGCTAATGCGGATACTTTTAAAATGTGTATGCATTTTTATGTTTAAACTAATGAATATTAGGTAATAGAAACTGTTCTACATCCAACCAGGACTCATCTTGTGAGGTATATCATTTCTTTCTAAAGTCATTTCACACTCAATATAGATTTACAGGAATATTCAATAAACTTTTTCCAGCTTTTAATATTTTCAAAGGTAGCCATTTGTTGTTGAGATAACATCTGCATATTTACTCTGTGTTGCTTTAACTGATTGACACCTCAACTTGTTACATATTTCAGTGCAGTTGGAATAATATATATATAAAAAAAAGCTTGTCATGCTTTACCAAGCTTTGTCTTTATAGTCTATATTTTGACGTTTTAGGGCTGTCCTTCTGCCACACTGAGCTATTAGGAGATGTTTCCACACAGCATACAGACAAACAGTTTACTTCACAAGACAATGCTGCCTCTTAGTCTCTGAACAGCAGCTTGAAAACCATTACATTTTAAGGGTAAATCCAGATTTAAGTTTAAGAAATATAGAATGCACATCCTTTAATACACTCTTTGGAAGTCATTTGAATGGACACATGCTGGGATTTTCAAAATGTGCATCTTTCAATCTGGCAATATGGACTGGCTTGCAAAAATCAAAAGCATTTAAACAACAGGTGAGAACAGAAGTTGGGTGTATTTAGGGACATTTATCATTCAAAAATGAAGGCCTAAAGTTATGACATTAGATTTATTTGTTTTACTTTAAATATATAAAATGTTTATGCTTTTTCAAGAAACCTATAATCTGGGTTTGAGTTTAGGAAAAACACTTATCACTTAAATCTAACAACTTTTATTCATCCTTTAATATTTCTCAGATCCTTGCGATCTTAATAAACAATTGTATTTTGTGACTTGCAAAAAAAATTTGGTTTGAATTCCTGCCACACATTTTGAAAAGTGCTATCCAGCTAGGTGCGTTAAGAATCAAAGGCTGTCGTAATCATGCTAAACAGTGGGGGGTGCTTCAGAGCAGCTCTCCGTTAATGGCAACAGCATCAAAAACAGCGGATGTGACAGGAAGGGCCTGCTGGAACCTGCCATCCTGCAGCGCAGGCCGGGGTTATTATCTGCAATTACCCTGATTACTGAACTCTTCATCTGAATGACTAAGCTGAAATTAACTAATTCCTAGATCATACCAACCAGAGTTGGTGATATTCTTCAAACAGTCTGTGAGCAAGTTGTAAATGTTGTGCATTTTGGTTAAAAAAGTTTGCCATATGAATGGGATGTTTCACTACAGCATTTAGAAGGTAACATATCGATATTAGGCTAAACTATAATTTTTTCTTCACTGAAAAAGATCATAACCTCAATGCATGTAATAATAAAAAATTACAATGTTCCAGTTATGTAATCATTGAAAGTCAAATTTCCAAATTCAGAGTTATTGCTAATTCTCTCTGCATCCTTAGACAAATATTCCTGCTAGGGAGCTCCATATCTAGTGATCAATCATATCTCCTCTCTAAACCTGCAGAGCAGGCCAGCGTCTGTTCCCAGGGCCAGGGAATGTAAATCTATGCAGTAACATATTAGTTGGACATTGCTTCTTGTTCCTACCTGCATACTAAAATAGTTGGATTTAATGCAAAATAATACAGGGGTAGAACTTAAATATCAGGAGGAACTTGTATTTAATAAAAAAAATTTGAGTTATTGTAACCAAACCGCATCACAAAAAAAAAAAATCAGAAAATATACGAACAGACATAATTCATAAGAAAACAATAACAAGCCTTTAGTATATTGACAGCATACACCAACGCTTGGACTAGAAGTCAAGTGCTCTGGAAATTGTTAAAAATTCTTTATGAGCAGCTTTCAACAGTGAAATGTACATTACCGTTTATAAAGTGCAGCAGGGCTAAGAATGTAAACATTGTAGACATAGACATATTCAAAATAATGGGTTAAAATGACTTTTTTCTGGACCTTTTTTCTTTTTTTTATTCTTTTTTTTATTATTATCTCAATACTGTCATCCTTTATTGCACTCTTCTTTTTATTGATATCCCATGTTTTATGTTGATCCGCTTGACACAATGTCTGCAGAATTATTTGTTGTCCTCTTTGACTCTGCCTTGTGCTTTAATATGTTCTATTAATATAATAATAATATAATTATGCTGACACTGTTTTGTGTTGTTTTTTGTTTTTGTTGTAGTTGTTTACTGTTTTGCTGTATTTTTTTTTCTCTTTTTTGTCTTGTCTGTCTAACTCTGAAAAAGCATTAAAAAAAAAAGAAAAAAAAGAATGTAAACATTGTAGGAGAAAAGGAAACCAGTTTAAAGTCATGGTGCAAAACGTAATAATATTGAAAGGTTCAGTACAGTGTGTTGTGCCATATGCCATGATCATACTTTTTGGACATTGGGAAGCAGTGTCCATATTTCATCCTGATAGGATGACCAGAGAAGAAAACGCAGCTTTGGTGAATAACAGCTGGGGGACTTCTGCAGCCCCCCTTTTTCAGCCAGCAAGTCACATGGAAGTCACAGAGGTGTGAAAACCTACCCCCCTCTGTGAGGGCAGAACAAAACCACAGAGCACACAGGATTCTTCCTCTTTTGCCTCTCTTCACTTTTTTCTCCCTCGTCTGATCCAGCCTGCTTCTGCTCCTGCTCTCAAAGCTGGGGCCCACTGTGGCCCACAGTGGAGATGCAGGCCCCAGGGAAACCAGATCCCCAGAACCATCAAGGATGAGTCAGAACTCTTCAGAACCTAACTGCTGCAAACAGAACCTTTGCAACACATTTCTCTTGAGTTTCAGAACTTACAGAGCCAAACTGGATGAAGACCATGCCCTGGTGTGAGACTGAGGGGACCCCTGCTGTGAGACTGAGACAAAGAATCCCTGACTGCAGAGCTGCAAAACTGGATGAAACTCAAGCTTTCCAAACGGACATGGAAAAAGGTTTGCAGGTCTGGCATGATTAGGGACAGAACAAGCAATGTGTCTTTTGATGATGCTAATCATATCGTGTGTTTACTGCTCAGTAGAGACAACGCTAATTGATGCTAAAGAATGGACTGCATGCTACGCTATGCTACAGGAATATGAGTTGAGCTGTTGCTAAAGCTTAGACAAGCTTTATTCACTAAGGATTTAACACTGATAGAACATTAGTGTTCACGTGTTCCTCAAATGCTCATTACATTTCCATTGCCAAGTATGACCAAGAGTCATTTAGTGGAATCCCGATGTCTATTCGCTGCTAGCTATTTCAAAGAGGGTAAAGAATCATTTAGCTAAAGGTTATTGGTTCTTGATTAAGCAAATCATTCAATAGAACATTATTTGGCCAAATAATGTTTTATTCACCTCATGGATTTGCATTGTCAATTGGTCTGAAAACATTCCAATTTCTTTAAAATTAGTGAAAAGCTAATTTGATCACATTCCAAATTATTCCAGATAAACTTTGGTTTCAAACACAGAATCCATCTTAAACTGTAATATGTTTTTCAACCGTTTTCCCCTTCCTCTTTGTACATAGTAGTTAGTTTAGTTTAGTTGAGTTTTACTAGTCTTAGTTGAGAGTGTTAAACTGAAATATGTTTGACTTGGAGTTGAATGATTTTTGTTAATAAAATCTTATATTTTGAACAGAAGTTGTGGTGAATTTATTCCATGTATGTGCAGAAATAACTGTTTGACCATGATTAGTGCTCGAATCACTCTTTCATTTATTGTTCTAACACACGGTTAGTAGGACTGTGTGTCATAAACAGTATATAACAGCTGAAATAATATCTGATTAAATAAGATATTTTACCACCCCTACAGGGGAGGGCAATAAACATCTTAAAGTATCAGAAACATAAATTCCCAGCGGGCTGGGAATAGAATTTAACTATAGAATCACAACAAGTGCAAATAAATATGTTGCAAAATGCAGTACAACATTGAATTGTTTTCTATTTAAATAGATTATGAAAACATCAGTCATGTGTTTTCAAGTGTGATAAAGAGTCTTGATTAGAGTTTCAAGAGTTCAAAAATCTGATGGCAGCGGGGGAAAAGCTGTTACGGAATCTGCTGGACCTCCATCAAATGCTGCGAAGCCTCTTCCCAGGGGGCAACAGGGAGAACAGTCCATGGAGGGGGTGTGAGGGGTCATTGATGATGTTACTGGCTCTGGAGACAGTGCTGGGAGGAAATGTCTTTAACGGAGGGAAGAGGAGCCCCGATGATCCTCTCTGCTGTTCTCACCACTCTTCTCACTTTCTTCCAGTCTGAGGTGCTGCAGCCTCCACCCCACACAGTGAGACAGCTGGTCAGAACGCTCTCTATGGTGCTTCTGTTGAAGGTGGTGAGGATGGGTGGGGGCAGGTGGGCTCTCCTCATCCTCAGCAGGAAGTACAAGCGCTTCTGTGCCTTTTTGACCAGTGAGGTGGTGTTTACAGTCCAGTTGAGGTTGTCTGATATGCACCCTCAGGAATGTGTTGCTTCTGACCAGCTCTACAGCTGAGCTATTGATGAGCAGTGGCGCACGGTTAGGACGGTTCTTCCTGAAGTCAACGATGATCTCCATTTTTTCCACATTTAGGATCAGGCTGTTATCTCATCACCAGTCCACCATCTGTTCCACCTCCTTCCTGTAGTCCTGGTCATTGTCGTCTCTGATGACGCCCACCACCGTGGTGTCATCTGCAAACTTCACAATGTGATTGGTGGTGAACCTGGGGGCGCAGTCGTGTGTCATCAGACTGAACATGGTGAATCTTTAAAATAGAAATGAACTTTGTAATGCTCTGAACCTTCCACATCAATGCGTTTTGCAACACGTCTCTCCTACTTTGTTTACATTTTGATCATTGATGCATATCATAAATTGAAATGTTCATTTTCACTGCTAAGCTGTTCATTCACTTTCGGAAAGCTATATGTATCGAAATTACGTTTTATATACACTCTCTGTATACAAGGAACAGCATTGGCATGCAGGTACACTTTGGTTTAGGGTTATAATAAAGAAAAAACAAACAATCTGAGCCAGATTTCATTATCTTTTCCCTGTTTAGTCAAGGTCATGGCTGAATTATGTCGCTTTTCATAGATGAATCAACATTAATATCGTATTTTTGTTCCCTCTCTTTACGTATGATGTTTAATTTCAGAAAATTGCAACTTTGTGCTAATAATAACTATAACCGCAGGTAAGCTGTCCTTAACTAGTCAAACACACATTAACACACATTAAATCTTCCCGCAACATCCACTAAAATAAAAAACTTGTTAAACAATTCTTAAAACAAGTTACTGCAAGCCCAATTTGTCATGAAGGGTTTTCTTAGTGTTAAGCCCAAGATGCAGAACACACACGGAGGAGGCAGGGGAAAAGTTCAAAATGTTTAATAAAGTCCAAATACACACAGAAAAACACTGGGACTAGAATGGGTCTGGGGCTGGTTCACTGGAGTATGTGCAGGGAGCGGGGGATGGCTGGATGACTGAGAAAAAACAGGAGATAATCCACATGGGAACCTCTAGGGAACTCCACAAGAAGTCTTCAGGTTAAACCACGTAGGGGTTTTCGGGTGGCTCACCAGGGCTGATTAGCTGGCTAGCTCTTCTAGAGCTTTAGGCTTGAAACTGGTTCCCTGTGATGCAACTCTGCCAGAGCTGCAGGCCAGAGACAGGTTGCCAGAGAGACAGTTCTTCCAAAGCTTCACGAGGAGACAGGAGGTTAAGCTCATCCAGAGCTTTCACGAGGAGACAGGAGGTTAAGCTCATCCAGAGCTTTCACGAAGAGACAGGATTCCTGTGAGGCAGAGACAAGGAAGAATTAGAATCTGATCTTGCATGAGAAATAACAAAGATTCTTCTGTAACAGAGGCTCAGGAAGCTAACCAACTAAGATCAACACTGCGGCGTGGAATCAAGGTCTGAAGGCAGCTTAAATACTGTGGTCCTCCTGATTAGTAGATCAGCCACAGGTGTGTGAGAGGCTCAGGTCAGGAGGACCCACGGCGCACTCTGCTGGAGGCAGAGGGTAATCTCCAGAACCTGAGAGTGACTCCAGCCCTAAGGGAAAGAGACAAAAAGAGAGCAGAAGAGGATCCTCGGCGCCCTCTGGTGGGCAAGCCTGAGGATCCCAACACAATTCCTTGCTAGACTTAAATGATTGTCACCCTAAATCTGTTCAAACTAATTTGATTTTAACACCCAGATCTAGACTTCAAAGATTAAAAGAGATCTAGAAGTGTTTTGCCTGAAATCTAAAAACTGTGAGTTTATGGAGGAATCATTGGCTCATCCAGCATAATTGAGCTTGAAATTTATTATCCCCCTAGCGGCCAATCAACATTTATAATCTGTTAGCCTTCATCTTGAGTCATAATTGAATCACGTTGAGTCATGTATGGGCACTGAGCTGAATCAACTTGGTTTACTGTTGTCTCTTTTTTAATGTGTAAATAGATATATAATAATTTTATATATGGGCCCTCATGCAGAGTCATTTTATTTTTCTTGTTGGGAATTTCTGATTTTCCTCCAGCATGATCTTGCACCATCTCACCATTAGCATGATCAACTGCAATGTCTCAGTCTAACTCTCAGCACCATCAACTGTTCTGTCACAGTCTCTTCATCAGTACGTAACATCTCCATTATCAGTTCAGTCTTCATCATCAGACATCGGTCAGTCTAAACACACAAAAGTCCATCTTCATTATCCCTGCCCTTAAATTCTCTTCCTCAAGCTATATTAAACCCATCACTTGATGCCTAGGGCATCCAGTTTTAGCTTGTCCCCTGCACTTTTTTGAGGGGGATAAGACTACTGTAATAATTTTCCTAGGTTACTCATCCAAGCGAATTTTGAACCTCGGCATCAAGATTTTCGACATTTTTTATTCATGTCATGTACATCTGCTTCTATCTCATAATATGGCAGTTGGCCTTGTCAGAGGAGTTTTCCGCTCCACTGTCGCTACATGCATGCAGAATTGCAGAAAAGTCAATGAATCAATGAAATTAGCTAGATAAATGATGAAAACTGTTCCATTTGCAGCTGTCTCAGTGAATTGGAGTTGGCATTTTAACCCGCCTTTAGCAAAATAAGGATTGGCACAGCTTGCTTTACTAAAACAACAGTCCCCATAGTCCCTAAAAAATTTACATTGGGGAAAAAAGTATTTAAACACCCTGCTATTTAGCAAGGTCTCCCATTTGGAAATCATCGAGGGGTCTGAAATTATCCTCATAGGAGCATTTCCACTGTGAGAGACATAATCTAAAAAAAAGATCCAGAAATCACAATGTGTGAGTTTATTTAGCTATTTATTTGTATGATCCAGCTGCAAATAACTATTTGAACAGCAGTCTATCAGCTAGAATTCTGACCCCCAAAGATCTGTTAGTATGCCTTCAAAATGTCCACCTCCACTGTATTTATTATCCTTTATTTATTATTAGATGCAACTGTTTGAGGTTGTTAGCTGCATAAAGACCCCTGTACACCCCATACAATCAGAAAGAATCCAACTACTAACATGGCCAAGACCAAAGACACTAGAGACAAAATTGGACACCTCCACAAGGCTGGAAAGGGCTACAGGGAAATTGCCAAGCAACGTGGTCAAAAAAGGTCCACTGTTGGAGCAATAATTGGAAAATGGAACAAGCTAAACATGAATGTCAATCTCCCTCGGACCGGGTCTCCATGCAAGATCTACCTTCGTGGGGTCTCAGCGATCCTAAGAAAGGTGAGACATCAGCCCAGAACTACACAGGAGGAGCTGGTTAATGACCTGAAAAGAGCTGGAACCACCATTTCCAAGGTTACTGCTGGTAATACAGTCAATTTGTTTCACTCTTGGCTTGTGCAATAAGATAGAAAAGCTTAAAGTTCAAGAAAAAGATACTATCTCACTTTCTGTGCTTTCCCACAGTCTCAAGTGTTCATGTTTTAAAAATCCATCCATCTATCTTCTACCACCTGTCTGTATGGGACACAGGGGTTGGTACCTCTATCAAGCAGTCTTTTGGCCAACCTCGGACAGGTCGCCAGACTATTATAAGGCAAAAAAAAAAAAATGAAATGTCTTTTAAATTGCTCCTCACATCTCTGATTCTCATCCTATATTTGTAAATGCCCTATTATTACTGATAATAGCTACATTTTCCCTTGCCTTTTTGAAAATGGTATTTTCTTAGGCCTGTTAGTAATTGTGTCAGGTTACTGTAAGAAAGAAAGAAATCAAACATCTGAGTTTCCTACCAGCCTTAACTGCAACATATTCTCATTATCAGTTCGTATTAAATCGTACGAAAAGTTATGCACAGTATTTCGTAAGTTTTGGACGTACGGCAAGACGTAAAAATACTACGAAAAAAACGTCAAAAACGTACGAAATTACTGTGCATAACTTCTCGTGTGGATTAAGGTAAAGTTAGAATTTAAAAGCCTGTTCGATGCATAGTTACAAAGAGGAAACATGGTGGGTAAAACTAAACCTTTTCACAGGACTGCTGGTTCTGTTGTTGGTTTTTCCTCTGTTCAAAATCAGCGTCTCACAAAACTTTATATTTGTAGCACTTAGGAAGGTGGAGAGGTTCTTTCTTTCTCTCTTAAACAAAATGACGTTATTAACCTTTCTGGTTTATAATAAGATGATAGGCCCTATGGTTCCCCTCTTCTCCCTCAGGTTTTCCCAGGACACATCTGATTGGTTCCCTCAAAAAACATTTTTGCTTGCAGCAATCACCAGTAAATCCCCTATAACCTTGTCAAGGTCATAACTTCACGATAACAAGATGATGGTGTGATAGCCAAAACATAGATAAGAAGTATACATTTGATAATCATGTATTGATTTTTGTTATCTTATTTCCATGAGTGTCACATTTGATGGAAAAGTGAAAAAAAATTCTCAACACTGAAAAGTGTTTTCTTGAGTTGGATTCATGTTAAATGTGAGAATGAACTATAACATTCAAAATTATTATATTTGTCCAGGAAGCAGTCTGTATTGGGTGCTCTGTTTATGCAACGGATCAATGTGATATTTGCTTTGGAATTGCATATTGATTTACCAGGATATTAAATTAAACGTAGAAGTTGGGTGAGCTAAAGGTCTGAGGGAGTTACTGATAAATACCTTATTGACTTTCTACAATAACTGAGATCCATTTTGTCATACTTTTGTGCTTTTTCTTTATTTACACTAACTGACATTCTTGATCATTTGGAAATTAACCAGTTGACCAATAGAACTGTCTTGGCATTTATTCCTGTAGAGCCATTTTAAGTGTTGTAAGGTTTGCTTGTGTCCTCTCAGCTGCTATCATACTCAGGGGTTGCCACAGTAAGGCGTTATGACTTGCTCACAGACTTAAGAAAGCTTCCAACGTGGATCTCCACATAACATTTAAAGACCTAAACCTTCTTGCTATTGGGACTCTTTAATTAATGTAAGGATCATTAATTAAGTTAAATTTATTTTATCATCATCCTGCCGAGGATTTCTGATGACTATATAGGAGCAGAGATATCAAAACTAGATAGAACACCTCATTTAACTGCTTTAGGTTCCTTAAAATGTCCTTCAAACACTCTTTTTACCCACACCATTGGTATCCATGATACGGCTACACTAATAATACTAATGCTGATTGACATTTTAAACTTTGAAATAAGAATACAATCATTTTTATAACACTGAATGGTGTTTGAACTCTTGATTCCGAATTTTGGTTCCCCGAAGACGCAGGTGTCAATGGAGGTTTGCAGATGACAACCGCTCTACAGAACAGACAGACGTTTCTAAGTGAGAAATCCTTGCAGATTTTAACAAGGGACTGGCGGGGATTGATGGTCCATAGGCAGAACGGGGTTAGAACCAGAGAGGCAGAATCGGAACGTAATAACCAGAAGGAATATCCACAAACCGGAAAATCAGGAGAAAGCCACCACAAAAAAACAGAGTTGTTGACAAGAAACCAGAGGCTAATGAGAGATCTGTCAGGGACAGGGCTGAACAGGGTTTTCCAGGAAGAAAACTAGACAGACAAAAACTAGACAAAATTTTTGCTCTGGGTATTCGCTTTATAACCTATTACCGACCAGATCATTTTCACTTTGTCCTAATACTTTAAAGCTGCAAAGATTGTAAGTAAGCCTAAAAGATGATGAACTTTCTTTGTGATTAGGGGTGTTCCAGCAGTCCGAATAATGGATACCCAGCAACCTTTCTGACTCTGTTGCCTGATTGAGAGATTATAAAGTTGTCCAGGATTCAGGTTAACAAGAAATAACAAAACCCTGCTTTGAAGGATTTTGCTAACATTACCAAGAAAACATAAAGAAGCAGTGAAAGGCTCCCTGCAAGTGTGCTTTGTATGAGAACTGTGATCAAACTCAAGGAGAGGGTCTTATTACCCTCACACCCCTACTGAGATCTCATCTTTTCTCTTCAATGACAAGTTTCTGGAAAGGTGACCTCTCTTAATAAGGTCCAGTAATTCTGCACAAAAAAAAAAAACATGCTTAAGCTGTGAAGGTTATACACTATATTTCCAAAAGTACTGGGTCGCACCACCAAATCAGTAAACAATGATGTTCCATTTGCATGGCTACTTGCATGTGTACAGTTTGGTGAGAATAAACTTTATTGTCTTGCACAAAATCGATACTTCAACCTAAAACACAACAACTTTGAGATGAATGAGTAGAGATGGCAACTATGGTTTTCTCATCTTATAGTAAAGCAAACTGTTATAAACTAAAGAAATAAAGCATAATGTTATGCTGATTCAAATGCAACACATACTTTGCATTTGGCACATTAACTCTGATTAAAAAAGGAGAAACAAAAATATTTGAGGGGTTATACTTTCCGATGCTTCTTTTGCAGTAAAAAAAAAGCTCACAGTTTCAAGGCTAAAACAACAATTATGTTTTCAGCCTGTTTTAGCCACACTGTATGGAGGAGAGAAAAAAGACGATAGTCTAAAATTAGTTCCAGAAATAAACAACTTACTTAATTAACTATGAATTCTAAACACCAAATGAACCAAATAAAGATAATTAACATACTTGTTTTGTTGAAGTTTATCCCACTATTACATACATGGAGGAAGACCACAGTCTATTTAACCTTCTGTTTGTTTTGTTTGTTACTGCAACAGACAATGATGTGACAACAATCAAGAGAGAAAGAAAAGAAACGGTTACATGCATGATGCCTGAGACGATAATGTTAATTATTATCTATAAAAAAAATGCTTGAGTTCGACCAAAACAAAGACATGAGCTTATGATAAAAATTTAAATATGAAAACAGAAAAACTGACAGAACTTGAAGGTGATCGACACTTGAAGCAGAGTCAGAGCATAAGGAGCTACCAATGAAAGCTGGATCAAAAGAATAATGTGTGTTTTATTAAAAAGTTTTGCAAATTCCTAAAATTACAGTAGTTATTTTTTTAATGAGCTACACAACACAAGTATCCTACACAACTGTACTTTCTGCAGAGCAGCAAGTACCTTGAGATGACGTGTTGTGAATTGGCGCTATATACGTAAATAAACTGAAATAAATCAAGCGTGAATTTAACCATCAAAGTTTACCAAAATGTAAAAAAAAATGTCATTCAAACTGCACTACTTTTTACTTATACTTTTCACTACATTACTTGAGTACATCTATTTTTACAGTAATACTTATACTTAAGTACAAGCCATTTCAGATACTTTAAGACTTTAGTCAGTGACTTGGACTTTTACCAAAGTCATATTTTTGGAGAGGTACTTATACTTTTACTTGACTCCGAGATTTCAGTACTTTATACAACACTGGAAATAACATTTCAAGAAAAAAAAAAACAAACAGCAGCAGCAGATTACAAAACTAAGCTGAGCCAAAAGAAACAAGTAGATAGCAGCTTCCTAGAAATGTAGTGGAACAGAAAGTACAATATTTGACTTTGAAATGAAGTGAAGGGAAGGTCATAAGTACCCCCCTTCCAAAGAGTAGAGGATACTATAAGCTAATTAAACTAACTATAAAAGTAAAGATACTAAAAAAGTACTCAAGTACAGTAATCAAGTAAATGTACTTTACTTTCCACCAATTGGTGTCACCAGACACATTGTAGATAAAGACAACAGGTCAGATCATATGCAGAAGAGTCTGTCAGTCTATCTAATAATGGACTTGTTTTTTTTCATTGATAAAACTAAATAGTCTAAGAAAACTAGTTTGTTCTGCTGTATTACCCATTTGTATTATTTATAGATACCCTACCACAAGGTATGAACTACACTGATTTCCTTTTGACACTCTTAGTCTCGGCTGTGACGACTGGGACTGTGGTGAAAACTGTATATCTTTGTGTTGAATTTTATCTGAGCTAGAAATAGAATTAAAGGGGGCACCTCATATGGATTTCAACTTAAGAGTTAGGCTTACACCTTGTCTATATCAATGCAGACCATAGACATTAAGAGATCATGATTTTCTGAAAGTAATGTCATAGTGTTGTGAAATCATTAGTAAACAAAGAATTCTTGACTTAACTCTAAGTATTCTTGGTCTTAAAATTCTTTTTCTCTCTTAAAATTCTACTTCTTTGACACTTTGAAATTAGAAACAAACACGACTTTATCTAGAAGTGATTCACCCAGATACATATGTAAATTTTTAGACTAACCTGTATCGGTACCATCAGCTGATAAAAAGGATGCATCCACACTCAGGGTGAGTTCTCCTGCTTACCCCTCGCTGAGATTGATTTACCACCGAGTCCCAGGTCTGTCGTTATCACGCGGCTCTCAGACAGGCCCGCTATGATAGCTCAGGGAATGTGGGACAGAGGTGGCAGGAAGCGCATGATGGAGAAGAGCTTCTTATCACCGATTGAGAGATCAATCATTCTTATACCGAGAGAAAGAGGAGAAGACGGAAAGAGGCCACGAGAGTTCATTTGGCTTACTTTCTCTCCACATATAAAGAGGCTATCTCTCAAAAATATTATCTTAGATAACCTGTTATTGTCTTTTTGATGAGTTTAATTGAAAATAACTAAAAACAGTTAGTTTTCATGGGATTTTCTCTAACTTTAGTTGATTAAATTTATGAGCTAGCCTTTATAGTGTAAATTTACAACCTGTATAATAAAAGAAAAATAAGCATCTGCTCCCTGTTAATGTACGTTTTGTCTGGTTCTATGACTTCCCCTCATAGTTCCAAACAGTTACTGTAAGGTTCATTAGTCTTGGTAATTTAACATTTGGTATTATTGTGTCGGATATAGTGTTTTTTCCAGAAAGCAGACTCTGGTGTTGCCCTGTGATGGTCTGGTTCATGGGTTTGCATAGGGACCATAGGGACGTTTCCCTACGAAAATTTTGGACCGACCTACTTGTCCCAACCAACAATTAGATGTAAATAACATGTTTATAATTTACAATACAGCTTTGTTGCAGCAGTAGAGGGGATGGAGAATATTGACAGACAAAAACATTTTTGTTTATATATTTTTTTTTACAATTTTGGTATAACTCCTGCTCTAAATGGGTCACTCTGTGAGCTAAAGACATGTTTTAAAGTCTCTATACCCCAGTTAACGATTAATTGATTACTAAATTTGTTGACATTTTAATAATCGATTATTCCAAAGAATTGTTTCAGAGCAAGATAAAATACATGATATGGGTTAAATAGAGTAACTACAGCCTAGATGACTTCTAGAGAAATCAATATTCTAAATGCTCAGTGTCTGTTCCAATGCTCATGTAAATACAATACATTTATTTGGCGTCCCTTGAATCTATTATTTTGCTTTCTTTCATGATACAGAGAGAATATTTAAAAGATAAGAGTGGGTTTTACCTCTGCACAATTGTTTAACTTCAAAAGAAAAAACAGGATAAATCCACATATAACAGACATATTTCAACTATATTTAGTTAAATGGGCACAGATTTACTTTCTGTCTTAGTCGCTGCTAATTTCAAATGCCAACCTTTTCAAAGTGGAAAAAAGTCATAATTCCTCATTAATCAGAGCCGATGATGCTTCAAACATTGATAAACAGCATCTAGTGTGTGTAGCGCTTTTCAAATTTCTAGAAAAGTAGCAAGAAATGCTGCTTTTCTCTTTAAACAAAATACACCCTGATTTTCACGTCAAGCATAAAAAAATGAGCATGCATATTTTTGCATAGGACCAATGACATCAGACCAATAGTGTCCCTACCAAAGTTGAAATCAAACCTACGCCCTTGGTCTTGTTATATGTCCTTGCCTCTTATCCAATGTGAGCTGTAGTTATGCAAACGTCCACAATTACACTGCTATGAAAAACACGGATAGCAATCGGATGGATGGGATGTTTATAGAAAATAACCCAACTTCCTTATTTATTAACAACAAATGCACATACTGTATGCCTCGGCTAAAATGATCTTTACCAACATCAAACCAATACTGAGTAACTTTTCCACCTTCATAAATTGTTTTCAGAATTTTTGTGATTATATGTTGATTTACAGCTAGTGCATTGACATCTGGCATGGTCAGAGGGGGTCTGTATCATTTTCACCGGCACTAAGCAACTTTGAGGAGGGTGGCATGTATATGGTACAAAACCAAAGTGAAAGGTGTCTTATTTTAAACATCATCATATGACATTGTTTTGCCACAATTAGATTAAAGGAAAATTCCGGTTTTTAACACTTTTAGCCCCTTTTCTGTAGTGTCCAGGATGAAATCGAATGATCAACACCAAAATTTTGATGATTGGTCCTGTCTCGGCTATTTGGCTTATGCAGAATCCCCCCCTGGCTGCTTCAGAATGGCTTCCATAGTGCATGTCCGATAATGTCCTTAAAACAACCTTAAACGTTCTTTTTTTTAAATATGCTACTCACCGGGTCGTCAGCGCTGTTCAATGACGTTCCAAAAAAGTTTCGTAAAGAAAAAACGTTCCTGTAGTGTTTTATTTAGCATTTTGTAAATCCCATTGAGTTCTGTTGGAATAGTCAATATCCCTCCGCCACCGGAAACGGAAAGGGGGCCTGTTTACGCTTAGTTGTAGTCTTTTCGCAAGGCCCAAGTGTTTCTGCTTCACTCTGTGTACTCCGACGTCGAGGTGCTAACGTCTCTGTTAAACACTTTAAAAAACTCTGAAAATGGAATACGAAAGGTGGATTCTTGAGGAGGACATATTCATATACATTCCCAAAGTATAGAGACATTGTCGCCAACTAGTAGTCTGGAGTGTGCAACGCTTCAGATTCGAACGGGAAGCGGAAGTTTATAAGCGGTTGTGATGTATCGGAAAAAATAGTTCTGGGATTTACAAAATGCTAAATAAAACAAGACAGGAACGGTTTTTCTTCACGAAACTTTTTTTGGAACGTCATTGAACAGCGCTGACGACCCGGTGATTAGCATATTTAAAAAAAAGAACGTTTAAGGTTGTTTTAAGGACATTATCTGACATGCACTATGCAAGCCATTCTGAAGCAGCCAGGGGGGGATTCTACATGAGCCAAATAGCCGAGACAGGACCAATCATCAAAATTTTGGGGTCGATCATTCGATTTCATTCTGGACACTATAGAAAATGGGCTAAAAGTGTTAAAAACCGGAATTTTCCTTTAATTACTGCAATACTATTCATCTTTCACACAACCACTAGAGACAGAAATGTAGTTTGATCCAACTGCAGACGACAGAGAGATCAGAATTTCACCGTGTTATGTTCTCATGGGAAATTCTGTCTTCCTTCAGGCAGAAAAGTACAGATTCTGTAAGTATAGAAGCCAAAATCGAGCAAAACTGAAATTCTCGACAGACCTGAAAAAATATATATTTTCTAATGATGACTGTTAAGTCCATAACTTTAGATTTCAGTTTAAGTTTTTATTCTCTAAACAAATTTTTTATGCTGTCAGTTTCAGAAGCAAAACTCTTTTTGAGGTTTTAGTAGAATGTTGAATGTCTGATGATTAACTCTTTTGGATAGGGCTTATTACCTTTTTGCATTACATGGTTGTAGTTTTGTCAGAGCTTAATGATTATTGAGCAACATATCAAAGAACAACTAAAACACCAGGGGATTTCTCAAAGAAGAGAGACTGACAGAAAGAATGAAAGATCCATCCATCAAACCCAGAACACACTTAATCCCAAGTAGGGTCTGGTGCCTATCTCCATCTGTCTACAGGCGAGAGGTGGGGTACTTTGCATTGTCTTTGTATTGAATTGTGCAATACCAATAAATTTGCCTTGCCTTGCCCTTGCCTTGCCTGTGTTGCCCTGCGATGGACAGGTCGCCAGTCCATCGCAGGGCAACACAGAGACAAACAACCACTCACGCTCACACACACACTTAAGGAGAATTTAGAGAAGCAATTAACCTAACAAGCCTGTGTTTGAGCGGTGGGAGGAAGCCAGAGTACCCGGAGAGAACCCACGCATGCTCAGGGAGAACATGCAAACTCCATGCAGAAAGAATCGGAAGCCGGGAATCAAACCCAGAACCTTCTTGCTGCAAGTGCTACCCACTGCTGCACTTAGCAGCCAAGAAAGAAAGATGAATCTAAAAATTTGAAAATGTTCTACCTATGTTTTAAGAGACATTTTAATAACAGATATTCGAGATCCTTAAGGTTCTAAAGTTTAAATTGTTGGATTAAAGACTAATTACTGTTTTAAGAACCCTGTTTTATGAGTCAAAAGTATCTGATGACAGCCTATTTGAAAAGTTGTTTATGTATTCCTCAAAGGATGCATTCACCCTAATGGGACAGGCCAGGAATTGGTCCAGGGACGAGTTAAAGTGAAAAAAGTCATACCTATGGTAGGTGTAGTTTAGATTCAAGCAATTATATTTTGTTCAGGACAAAAAATCATGCTATTACTGTTCTGGTAAAAAGGAAAAAGAAGATGAAAAATAAACGTTTGAGTTGCTGCTACTTTGGTGGTGAAGTGTAGGTATGTGCTTAACCTTTTTTCAACATAGCTCCATAAGGAATTTTCAAAATATTTTGTCCTTTGATTCAAGCTTCTTATTTATGTACCTTTCGCTTCAAATCAAAAGTACATCTGATTCATCTCTTATTGCTTTAGGTACATTGGGACTGAGACACACTTCATTTGTTAATCGAAGGCTTCAGATTGTAGATGAACTGTCAATACTGGCTGTTGTTACAGTGCCAGGGTGTGACATCAGATTCCTGGATTGCGTTAAAATAGTTTTAATCTGCTTTAATAACCGAACTCAATCAAACATATTTCAGAGGTTTTGTGTGAAAGCAGCTTTATTTCACTAAGGCTGGCTAAGTCCAAACTGTTTCTATTTTCAATGTAAAGTTTTCAAAACTTTGCCCCAAAAATTCACATGAAGTCAGAGTTACCTTGCAAACCCATTCCCATTCTTTGGGTTATGTCATTGTTGCAACTGTGTCAGCTGTTGTTAATATCAGCAGACACTGATTAAAAATCTCTTTACTGCTTCAATGACCAGATAAATATCTCAGATGCATTTAGCATACTATTAGTCTTTGAATATAAAGCCTATTTTTGGTGTTTTTGTATCGTCTGATCTCTGCCCTGTCTGTTCTCTGGCAAGAACTTTATAATCAAAGAAAAATATTGCTTCATAGAAAAGCACAAACGGTTTGGCAACCGGCCACTGAGATTCATTAATTTAGAATGAAGTGATAATAAATTTACTTGTACATGATAATAGATAATAACAATGGAAAGGGAAGTATGTGTATTGTTTAGCCTCTTTTTATTATAAATGAGAAAAATCAATGTAAATTTGAACCCCGCTCATTTTCTATAATGTCTACTCTGAACTGAAATATACATCAGAACAACAGGTTAAATTTTTTTGCATATTGCATTTACAGCAAAGCTTTATTTCTATCATCTTATTCAAATCAAGATGTGCATTAAGTGGTCTAGAGCTGTCTAAAAGTGTGGCATAAATTAGTCTAATGCAGACATGCATATCACTCTGTGGTGTATATTAGACTCCAATGATAACATTTATCCTCTCATCAGACCTGTTAAGAATACACGCTGCCCAGTCTGAAAAAGAAATGACATCTTAAACCCCTTTTTGTCTGCAACTGTGCTCTGAAAGCTCTTGGAGCTATTAACTAAGGTGCTGTTAGACATAAGTATCCTCATTCAGTCTAATGATCACTTGGAGCATGTGGATCTAGCAATTTCATTGATTCACTGTGGCATATGATTTATTACCGCATGAGCTCCAAGCTTCATTTCAGCTGTTTAAGTTTAGAGTATAAGTGGTATTGATCCTGTAATTTCTGGTCAATGGATGTAGAATGGTTGATTGCTGTGTATTTTCCTCTAGAAAAGAAGACCAAGAAAGATACACTCAGGGCTGAACTGTGCATTAAAACTCTGCAATCGAAAGGTTCTTTCCAACTTGCTTTTTTGTTCTTTGTTTTTATTGTTTGTTTGTTTTCGAATGTAATCCAACACCTGTCGCATAAGTAACATCTGTTAAGTCATCCTACCTAAATGTTTTCTGTTGGTATACAGTTATTTCTTCCTTATGTGTTAAAAGTCCTCTAACTTCTTTTCTTTTCTTAGTTTAGTTTCATGACTCACTTCCACCTACATAATTCTGCAACCTGTAAAAAAACTATTGGCGCATTTTATGATTCAAAGCGCCGTAACAGATGGCTGCTTGTGGCCTTTATGCTGGAATGATTTTCCTGATGCAGGTTTTAAGGACTCTAAATCCACTTTTACAAAATAAATTCACAAAACTCTTGATTCCTTGATATCCATTCTTTCTTATAACTTCAATTCTCTTCTTTAATGAAACACGTCAAATGAATTTTAGACATATGATTCAGTGAACTGCATGTAAATGACTTGACAGCTAGAGGTGAAACAATGTGATAAAACAGTTAGAACAAGTGAAAACACTAAGTAAGCACCACCAGGCAGACAATTAATGCCAGTTAAGGAGTGGGCTGACATATTGTGAGATTCCTTAGCATGAGGGCTTTATAGATTAGATTAGATTCAACTTTATTGCATTACACATGTACAGGTACAAGGCAACAAAATGCAGTTTAGGTCTAACCAGAAGTGCAATAGCAGCAAGTGCAGGATAAATAATGGTTCCATAAATACAGGACATGGGTATTTCTACTGAATGAGTATAGCGATGAATACTTATTATAAATAATGAATATAATATATTGATCACTAGTGTTATGAACTAAATTTACAGCTGGCTATGTACCGAATATAATATACAGGTAAATATTACTATAGAAAAAGGTTTTACAGTTATGTACAATAGCATATATACAGATGGGTTTTACTATAAATGAATAAATAAAGTTTGGACAGAAGCTATCTAAATTAAAGTGCAGTGGAAGGTAATTGCGTATTACAGTTAAAGTACGTTATTGCAAATGTATATATAAACAATTGGTACTGTGAATAAACAGTCGGCAGTGCAAATATAAGCAGTCGGCAGTGCAAGTCAATAATCAGTCAAAGTGAGTAGTGCAATATGCATATAAAGGGTTGTTACAATAGCAACAGTCAGGAGTGCAGGTGAACATTACAGTCTTGTAAAAAAAAAAAAAAACAGAATACCAAAATGGTGGTAGGTGTGGGGAAGGAGAGTCTATCAGTGAGGGTTAGAGCTGTTCTTTAGTCTGCTGGTTCTGGTCCGAAGGCACCTGAAACGCCTGCCGGAGGGTAGGAGAGAAAACAGTCTGAGGGCTGGGTGGAAGGAGTCGTTAAGAATGCTGCGGGCTCCATGTAGGCTGCGTTTCTCCTGGATGTGCTCAATGGTGGGTAGTGAAGTTCCAGTGATGTGCTGGGCGGCTTTCGCCCAGCACATCACTGGAACTTCACATATGAAGACTGTTATCAACACCAGAGAAGAAACACTCTGGGAAGAGTACCAGAACCAAGAAGCATTGACTAATGGTAAATAATGTTGCATCATGTTGCATGAAGATTCCCTAGTTTTTTTTTTCCTTAAACGATCCTTTAGGTTGAAACAACAAAAAGCCTTTAACTGCTTCTGCTAAAGTCCCTGCCAAACGTGAGCTTTCATGAATGAAGCCACTGTCCTGAAACAATAGGCGCTGTGGAGTAGAAATCTGCTGAGGAAAACTAGAGTGTCAAAAGGTTCAAACACACTGCAGGTACCTTTGACTTTTAGTCATTTGTAATAATCTCACCAAAGGCATATAACCGGTGACTACTCTGGCTGGACCTAATTGCTCTGTTTTCTCTTGGTGCATTCAAGCATAATCCACTGACTTTGTGTTAAAGGCAAGAACTGAATGGAATGATATTTAAGCTATAAAGCCTGCTAAGCTAATCTTTCCTGCAATGTCATGACCTTGCTTGGCAGTAAGCTGTGAGTCAACTTGCACCTTTGGTAACATCATAACATTTATATCTTTGCTCAAAATGCATTAATGCTTCCCTGTATTCCTTTCATGTCACCACTGATTCTGACTAGGGATTTTCCTCTAGAGAACTTATTGTAATATTGATGATAACTTTGTGTCTACTTTGTAAGTCACATGTGATAAAAACATCTGCTGAATGCATAAACATAATAGGACGGGTTTAAACCGTTTTGTGCTGTGGAGCAGTGTCTGTTGAAAACATGCTGTTGGGGTTCATTGTTTCATTGATAATAATATTTGGGGTGTATTTTTTCCTTTGAGAAGGATGAGGTAAAAATGAACCCGTTATTATTAACATCTCTTTATAAATAAGAGATAAGCCTGCCAAATGGATTGATAAATCAATACATGTAATGATTCCCACAAACAGTTAGTAGCTCAGCTTTGTATGTGTAATACAGTTTGGGTATGTTTTATACAAACGGGGCTGCAGTATTGAAAATTTTGAGACAGCTATCTAAATTTATACCTGATATGCCCTTCTGCAGTTTGTTCAGGTAGTTGCACTAGATTTTTCTTTTCAGGACTGCAAATATAAATGAGACATAAAAACATACATTTTTCCTTTTACTTTATAATAATGCACTAATGTTATCTGATTTATCACATGAAACATTATTTTTTTTGGATTTTGAAAAAAGATTTAAAAAAAAAAAGTTCAAACTGCAGAGATACGTTCTCTAGGCACAAGGATAAAGAACTTCAGATCAAGGGTTTTCACTTATTGTTGACCACTGTTTTTCTGTTTGTGTTTTTCCCTTCTGTCCATGCGGTCTATATATATTTCTGTGGCCTAAAAGTTGAAGCCAAATGTGAAAGGACATATTGCCCAAGGCTAATTTGTTTAACTTTGAAGGGTTCTTTGATTTGTGTTAGATTGGCTTGAAGGGATGCAGCAGCAGATCATCCAGTCTTTTCTCCCGAGTGGGAAACAACCACTAGAGCCTGGAAACATGTGCGACAGCAGAGAGAAAATATCCCTACCAGGGACTAAACGACAGTCCTCATTTAGGCAGAACCAGCCCGGCCAGTGCCTTTACAAAACAGAAGCAAGAACTCCATTAAATAATCCTGTTTTTTCCTCTCTCTTTAAGACTCTCTCGGGAGCATGGTGTTATTCTCCAGCCAGCAGGGGATGAGTTCGATATATCTCATGAATCATATTAGAGCTGTTTTAATCCTCCAAAGGAAGGCTCTCGGGAGAGTTGCAAATGAGGGAGCGCAAACTGAAGAAATGTAGTCGATGATAGAGAAAACAGATGGGAAAAACACATTTAACCAGATAGTAGATGAAATTAGTCTTTGGCATTAGTTTGCTGTGCTGTTAGTTGTCAATCTGCACAGCTGGGTGTTGCCTTTTGCCTACAGGGTATGTGATTAAAGTGAGCATGGATGGAGCTGTGTCCTACCCTCCCTTTTCCATTCCTCCTAATCCAGCCTAAGCACTGAACCATCGCGGTGAAGATCACCTGGGTCTGTGGAGGATCAAAGCTGCTTCAGCAAAAGTGAGCGAAGTGTTGAGAGGGGAAAAGCTGATGTAACAAGAAGAGGTAGATTAGCATTAGAGACCTGACAGATGCAGGAAAAAAATGAGCTTCATTACTTCCTACAGCAGTTTTATGTGTAAGTTACATTGGTGTTCTGTTGGCAGTAAACTGCAGGTCTTAACAGTTAACAGAAAAATTAGGGTTAGAGAAAGCACTGTTTTGCTACCTGGAAGGAATAATAATTGTATTTACTTCTCCAAAAAGCATGTAAGCTGGTGAAGGGCTCAAATATGGATAAAAGGAAGGCTGAGAAATATACAGAGTTCAGTGGCCCAGTTTTTGTACATCCGTTCTCTGCTGGGGCCGCTTTCTGTTTTTTCACAGCGCTCAGAACAAGCACAGTATCCGCCCCCTTAAACATCCATGTTTCAGATCATCAGACAATTTCTTATGTAAAAGATAAAAGGCACAAGTTAAAAAAGAAATTTTCAAATGATTTTATCAGGTAAAGGAAAAAAAGCTTTCCCAACAAATCTAGGCATGCATGAAAAATAAAAGAGGGCACTTTTCATATTTGTTGTTGTTTCCCTCTTCATCCGGGATCAAGTAGCAGGAGCAGAAAGTCAGAAACTTCCCGCTCTGCAGACGCCTCCTCCAGACCCTCTTAGAGAACCCCGAGGTGACCCAGGTCAACCGAGAGACACAGTCCCTCCATCATGTCCTGGGTCATACCCTGGGCCTCGTTTCGTTGGGATGTGCCTGGTACAACTCCAGAGGAAAGCATCCAGGGGCAACAGTGAAAGATGTCAGTTGAATCCTTTCGATGTGGAGGAGAATTGGCTAAACTCTGAGCCTCACCCGAATGACCGAGATCCTCACCCTATCTCTATGGGAATGCTCAGCCACCCAGTCGAGAAAGTTCCTTTAGTGTTATTTAATCTGTCTCTGGGATCAGGGCACTTTTTAAATTACAAAATAGTCATCACTAGTTTCATTTTTGGTTCAATAAGACAGCCATAATCCTTCCCAGGAGTTACTGGCCTAAAAATTACTTCAGGAGCTCCACAATGTCTCATCCAGGAGGTCATAGGAAACCCAGAAAAAACTCTGCATTGCACAACATAATAACTGATGGATGAAAAACAAACCAGGCAAAGATGGCATCCAAGACCACCAAGACATTTAGAGAATATCAAATGCATTGGTAAATAAACAGTGAACAATTTTGGAGATAATCTGCCTGTTACATTTGACATAAAATCAAACATTATTAAAAAATGGCAGCAAAAATAAAACAGCACACCAACAGTCAGACAGGTGGCATTAGTGTGATGGTCCCGGGCTGCTAGAACATTGAAAACTCTCCATACATGATGGATCTATGAGATCTAAACTCTGGAAGGACAAAATATCAAGCAGATTTGGGTAATGGAACCGGACAATGACCCACAGTGCAGGTAGTTCACAGAGGTGTACCGAAGGAGAACCCATGCATAGACAGGGAGAATATACAGAAACCCTATGCCAAGATTCAAACCCAGAACCTTCTTGCTACAATGGTACAAACTGCATCGCAATACAACTCTTCACATAGACCTCTGTGACCATTTTTAGATTGGAGCAGTAGTTCATTTTAGCTCAGTTTAGTTTAGTCAAGGACCAGTTTAGTAATTGGTTTTAGCCTACAACACCAAGTATTCTGTATGTACTGTAAGGTCAAAACGTAATGATGTGTGTTTTATCGTCATCTGGTGTTGTAGCTATTCCTTCTTGGAAAAATGGCAACTGACATTTGTGCTTTAAACTTTGCACCTGACTTTCAAGCATGTGAAATACAGATGCAAAAATTGTTTCTGCAATATCTGCTTCAGGCTTGAGGAATCCCTTTGCAATTAGGAAATAATTTAATTTGCATATCCTACTCCCAGAAATGTACATGTTCTGATGATCGGCATATATTCTGCATATCCATGAAGACATAGATGCTATTCATTTAAACATACTTTTTTTTTATTTGTACAAACGCAATGATCAGCACAACAACCTAGTAGATCACCTTTAAAAAATGCAATAAAGTGTGTTTTTTTTTATACAAACAGACTTTTATCATATGAGACCTCTTAATTTTGCCTTTCAAAGTTTTGCACCACCCTGCGGGTTTGATTCTCTGCATAAATCTATCGTTTTGCATATGGCTCTTACCTGAGTTTCCCTGCCTTTGGGTTTTCACTTCATCATTCACCACAAGTTGCAACTACAGACCAACATTTATAATTTAGCAAATGGTTCCTTCTCCTCCTCTCCTTAGCCTAGGCCTGGACTCCCCCAAGTCATTTTTCAGACCACACAGGCAGCCTATTTTGACAAGTAAATTGCTTGCCTCATGGCTGATAGCTATTCACTTAAATAATAGATTTATAGTAATAGCTGCAGGAATAGAGCATCCCTCTGGGTGGGAAGGATGAAAGACTTGTTACTGACAATGGTTATGTTTCTAAGGTTTTACTTCCTTAAGCATTTTCAGATCAACAAATATACACATTAAAGTTCTTAGAACTGAACCTAACACACAAATGGAGGGAATTTTCATCTTGAATCGGTTTGAATAAATGTATTTTAACAGATTTCAAGAACAAAGGACTGAATCATATATTGCTTTAGACATAGGTAACTAGTCTGACCTGCAGACAGACACTTAGAGGTCGTTTAAGGCTCATGCTTGCATATTATTCACTTTATAAGAATGTGACCACAAACATCTCTCTGACATGCCTGAATTTGATCAGCTAGTTCATTTTCTTGCCCCATGAACTCAAAATATTGTTATTCAGGATCATTTATGCCTACACATCATGAACACTGCCTTAGGCTTGTCCACGCTATCAACGATATTGCCCATAATGGAGATTTTCTGCTGCGTTTGCACCTCCTGTCCACTTGCAAATATTTTTTGATGACAAATACTGATGCGGAAATCATGAAGCTGTGCAGTCTCCTTCATTTTGTGCAGCAGTTTTGCTCTCTTTTTTATATTTTTCCCCCGCACTGGATTCACAAAGCAGTCGTTATTGTTTACTCTGCAGTCAAAAACTGATTAGTTCTTACATCTTAAATGAACTGGACACAAATTGCTTTAGCTGTTTGGTTATGAACTAAATAGTATGTCTGTTGCTGCATATGAGAAAAAAATCTATTTCAGTTACCTGATCAGAACCTTTAAAACATAAAATCTGAATTGCTTTGTTTACTAAAAATAGTTAATTACTATCATAACTGTTTTGCCATAAGACAATATATTCATTTTGGACATTTAGGATGATGCTGGTTTTCTGTGCTGTAACATATTGGCGAGATCTCCTGAAAGATCAGCCTCCAATGACTGCTGAAGCTTAGCAACCTGGTGGGGAGTGGCAGCCTAGTGGTTAGGGCATAGGGCTTTCAATCCCACAGACTGCCACTCTGGGTCCCTGAGCAAGACCCTTAACCTCACACTGCTCCCTGGGCGCCTCACAATGGCAAATTAAAAAGGCAAAGGTTTAACAGGTTTATTGAGGAAAAGGTAGAAGGGGGGAATCTGGAACTCAAAGAACTGGTGAACAGGAAGTAGGAAGTCTGGAGAGGATATGACAATGATTAGTTCAGGGACAGTGGGAATCTTGGATGCCGTAAAGATAATGCTAGTGAGGGACTCACGTTTGGGGGGTTCTTCGCTCACTTTGAATCCAGTAAGTGTGGGTTGATCCAGAGAAGAGGGGACACGTTGAAGAGTGGACAGGTAAATGTTCTTTGGACCCAGAGGAGCAATGAAGCGGACTGTCACTTGAACGGTACATGAGGAGATTTATCCCCTGCTCAGTGTGAAGCTCAAACAATCCTTTCAGGGGAAGAAGGCCCAAAAATCCAGTTTGCAGGGTGACTTCCTGCCGAGAGGCAAGTACAAAAACAAGGTTAAAGCCCAGAGAGACAAATACTGTACTCAGTTAGACTCAGTAAAACAAAGACTCAGGTTAGACTCAGCTAATCTAAGCATGGCTAGAGTACCCAAACCTGGCAAACACTCTAGCGTTGAGGTAGTGACAGTCCACAGCTTAAGTACTCCTCCAGATAATGATCCAAAGAGCCACAGGTGTGCAGGGAGGACCAATAATGACAGGGCGCCACCTGGTGGTGGAGGGAGAGACAGACACAAAACAGACCACACAAACGGGATTCCTGACAGATCCAGATTCTGCAAACCACGTTTTCTACAAAATGTCACTCTGAGTTTACAAGAAAGGCATAGAACTTGAATGTTATTAAGCCTTTTATATTACATTAAAAATACATGCAGAGCAGATATTTCTGGCAAAGATAGTAATGTTACCAAGCATTTGGCCCATAATTAGATGATGGTTTTGTTAACTTTACCTTGTGCCGCATTGAGGTTTTCACAGCCACTGGTGCAGATCTGCAAAGGGTAGCAAAGGGTGTTCTGACAAGACGGTTAATGAGACAATGGTCTTCATCAATTGTAAAGCTGATAATGATACGAAGATCATTGTCACCAAAAAAAAAAGAATCAAGTTAGCCCCACTGATTTAGTTTTGTTTTGTCATGTTTTAGGCATTATGGAAAATATTTTTTCTTCACTCTTCAACAGTCCAATGTTGATATTCAAATCTGATAGCTCACAGCTTTGTATCAACATGCACATCCATAATGTAAATATCTTCAAATCAGCTACATAAGAGACTGAAGGTGTTCAGATGTCACCAATTTGGCTACCACAGCCTGCTTTGAAGACAGAGACATTTGAGATGGCATCAAAGACTCCCCAGCAAAAAAGAATGAGAACAAATACAGGGTGGCAAAATTGCTTCATATTACCCAACATGAAACAAGATGGGAGGTTTCACATCATCATCATCACCAGACCCCCAAAAGCCCTATGAACTAAGAGTGGGTTCATTATGACATTATGTGAATGATGATGTTGTTTGTTGTCCAACTAGTTACAAAGTCACCTTAACTGCAAGAACCCACTAATGTTTGGCTGGTAACTTTAATCTTCTGTTCTTCTGAAGTCATGATACACGCACATTACATCCCATGATTTCAGGGGATGTTATGTGCAAAATTAATTCAGGCTGTTGCAGATGGGACTTTTCAAGTTTGGAGATAATGCGTACATGTTCAGGTACTTCTTGATATGTTTGATATTTAAACCAATTTTAAAGTTTTAACCAGACTGCATAACCTATTGATGCTTAGTCCACACTAGTTTTCCTATGGCATAACAAGACATTTTAAATGCCACAACAATCTACCAAGTGCAGGAAAATTAAGGTGTCCACTCTAGAGTAAAGAAGTTACTTCTTAAAGATCAAATGAGTGTACTGTAATTAGGGAAGTAGCAGGGGAAGATACCCATGTCTGGAGGTAGGACCACAAAAGGGTCCTTCTAGGGCTTAATTGAAATGCCTTTTTTAAAAGTCATCCACCAACTCCTTTAGAGCTTTCCTCACTTCATCCTTTGTCAACATTATTTTCTGTATCTTCTATTTGGTTAAGGAAAGCTTGTCAACTTGTTTATAACATCTGAGATGAGGGGCTATGTCACTAACCTGAGCAGATGTTTGCCATCTAGTTATATATAAACCATATAAACAATAGTTTAGTTTTAAGTCAGTTATAACGATGTATAAAAAAAACTATTTGGCCTGATGAAGAGCTTTTTACTTTGTTTTCATAGGAGCATCACTGGGCTATGTGATGGAGTTCCTTATGTTCATAACAGAGCACTTTGCTCTCAATCTGCAGGTTTACTAGTGGTTCCTAGAATTTTTAAAAGTAGAATGGGAGGCAGATCTTTTAGTTATCAGGCTCCTCTCCTGTGGAACCAACTACCAGTTTTAGTTCATGAGGCAGACACCCTGTCTACTTTTAAGGGTAGGCTTAAAACTTTCCTTTTTGATAAAGCTTATAGTTAGAGTGGCTCAGGTTATCCTGAAATATCTCTATAGTTATGCTGCTATAGGCTTAGACTGCTGGAGGACATAGGGACCCCCATTTCACCATTCTGCTTCAGTCTATCTCTATTTTCTTTTCTCATTTCTTTATCTGGTCTGCTCCTGTTTGGCCGTGACACCATCCTAGAGAGAAATATCAGCTTTGCTGCTGCCATCAACACCTTTGTTTATAGATGCTTGACATTGGCCTGTTTTTTTTTCAGTGTAGTCCTGTTTTTCTGACTGTGACTGACTAGATGTGCTCTCTTCATCCTGTGGCATGGGAGCTGGCTTGGAGCTCGTCTGCCTGTCTGTGTGTTTCCTTGTAAGGGCTGCCTCTGGAGCTGGATTACAGATGCCTTTTGTATGTCTGCTTCTAACTGTTCTTCTGTCTCCTTAAACCCCAGTTGACAGATGTCCGCTCACACAGAGCCTGTTTCAGCTGGAGGTTTCTTAATGTTAAACAGGAGGTTTTTTTTCATCCACTGTCACTACAAGCATGCTTAGTGTGGGAGATTGCCTTTGAGTAAATTAGTTGCTGCAATCAACTGGTTTTCCTTAGATAGAAAACTTTGAATCGATTTGACTGTTTGATCTGGTTGAAATCTGGCCTTGAGATAACATGTGTTGTGAATTGGCACTATATAAATAAATTGAATTGAATTGGAGTGATAGCTGTTACAATCGATATCAATGTCTGATATAGCTCTGGGATGTTTTAAAATAGTTGATAATAATAATAATGATGATATTTCATCTTGTTTATCATTATTTCCAGTGATGGGCAGTAGCGCCGCTACATGTAGCGAAGCTATTAGTTTAACTACATTTTCCAGTAGCTTGACCATAGCGTCGCTGCTTTATTTATCAAGTAACTTTCCTGTAGCGACGTTTTTGTTTTGATCAAGTAGCGACGTAGCATCCACAAACGCTACAAAATCCAGGGCAAAACTAAGAAATGAAACCAGGTTTTCTATTTTGAAACAACAATCAGCCACAAAACTACTGTAAATAGCAGTTTCAGCTGATGCTCTTATAAGTGGCGTAGTAGCACAGGCACACTCCGTAGGGTTAAACAAGCGCACCCTTTCCGAGGCTGTCGTTCTATTGGCTGGAATAGTTGCTAGGCGACGATCCAACTGCAGTCCGAGAGAGCAACAAAAATCCGCAAGCAGAGCCTACGGGTTTGCGAGCGAATCTGAGACTCGAACAGAGCGCGGATTGTGCGCGAAGAGAAGGAGGCAAGCGAGAGGAGAATATCTGTGCAAGAAGCATTAAATCTGAGAGAAGAAACAAAGATTTGAGAGAGAAGAGAAAAGATTTGAGAGAGAGCGCATGTTTGGAGTGTGAGCATTATAATTTTTGAGTGCAAGAAGATGAAATTCTTTTCTCAAATTGAAATGATGTGCTCTTGGATTATGGCAGGATAATTCTCCCATATATGCCACTAAGATACTCTAATTAGAGAGCAGTAGTGAAACTTCCATATTGTATTTCCATGGCCTAGTTTACCTGACAGGATGTTTACATAAATCTGTTTTTAGGCTTTGCACAGATAAGATATTTTATTTATGGAGGAACAGCTCTACCGTATATATAAAATAAATACATAAAAAAATAAATGCTCAATAAATAAATAAATAAGCATTCAATTAATTGCCCCCAAAAATACAATGAATAAATATGTAGGTAGAAATTAAAGTATATGGTGAGACATAAATATATGTATCACTTAATTACCTTCTTTATTTTTTCACCTTTTTTGTAAACAGTTTCATTTGTTACTTGAATCGACTGTTTAATTGAGGTCTGAAGAAGTTTTCTCTAAGGGAGACCCTAAAGAAATAAGATGCCTTTTGTAGGGTTTTGTTTTCCCTAGAGATGTCCATTGAAAGCAAACTCATAGCCATGTCTCGATATGTAGAACACTACACAGTACCTTTAATTTGGTTCTAAAAACAGCAGATTGTTCTCTAGTTTGTCTACTAGTAATTACTTCAGTTTTTATTTTAATATGCTGATCATAAAGCAATTTTTACACTGTGTTATGTCATTGGCTGATCTTTAATAAATATTTTAACCAGTGCATCAGACTCATTTTTAATTGATATTAGGTTGGTACAACGTTAAGTAGCTTCTGATGTAGTTAAGCTACTTTTAACACATTAGTGTAACTTAGCTTGCTATAATTCTTTTGGTGGTAGCTTTTGTGTAGTAAAGCTTAATTTATTGTTGAGTAACTGATAGCTTAGCCCACTACACTGGACAAGTAGCTTGCCCAACACTGATTATTTCAATAATAAATGTTATTCAGTGTGTGCAGCCTACATCTTATTTGATGGGCGCACTAAGGGATCTGAATAATCGATAGTGAACAATGAACCTAAAAGGTTTGAGAACCACTGATTTAAGAAAACGTTAATTGGTGTATGGGTATTAGTTAATCTCTTTAAAGCTGACTAGTAAGAACAGATTTAAATGGCTGTCATTTGTCATTAAAGGGCATTAAATGGCACCATTTCCAGACTGGCCTGGGAACGCCTCATTCTCCCTGCAGCAGAGATAAAGGAGTGCAAGGGAAGGAAGGAAATATCTGCTGTCAGTGCTGCTGCCGTGACCCGGTCTGGAACAAAACGAAGATGGTACATTTCCAGACTTGTCCTTGTCCTTGTCCACTACATTGCCAATGTAGAGGGAGTTTTTCCCCCCCATGTTTGGCATTATGTTTTTATTCCATACCAACTGTCAAAATTGATGAATGGAGTCTAAATAATTTAAAACGGAGCCGCCTGCATCTGTGATTAATAAAGTAAAATCTGCTACAAGCATACCACCATTCATAAACATGTAAAAGAGACGTATAGACACGCATCTACAAAAACACACAAAAACGAACTTAAAATTATTTATCTAGATAATTTGTGGAATAGAATTTTCTTATTAAAAAAATGTATTAAAGAAATTAAATTATTTTTTTAGTCTGTTTTTTTAAATAGTAATTGTGCTGCGAGTGCTCGAAATCTTGAGAGCCCTGCAGGGTTTAATCAAGAGGGCCCTCAGGGATGCTAAACTTGGAAGTTGACGCTCTACCGGCTCTAATGGCTGAAAGTTAAAAAGTGTTGCTTTAAACTAACAAATTAATATGTTCAGTTTCATCTGCTTTCTTGAATTTCTATGGCTTTTTGCAATTTTCTTCATGTGTTCATTCTATTTTTGTATCCTCAGATTAATGTGTTGATGTATTTCTTCTTATGTCTGGATTACAGATGTTGCTGCCAACATCTGGTGTGAATTTCACATCATTGCATCCTAATTAAAAATATTTGAAGTGAGAAAAATGTTGACATGTTAAATATGCTTTTTACCCGCTGTTTATCAAAATAAACATAACCAGATGCATCTCTTCCTCTATGATGATTTTTCATATTCAATTAGTTTTGCTGCTTAAATTAATTTAGAACAGTAAATTTGATATTTAACTGTACAAAATGGATTATTGTCATTTTTAGTACCATGCCATATATGAATCATACTGTTGTTTATGATTAATTGTCTTTTACAACTCTGTACAAGCTGGGAACATATCGGATCAGTCTGACGGACAATAAAGTAGGGTAGGAATATCTCTTCATTACTATTTATTAACAAATTTACGACAAAGTTACTATTATTTTCACAGTGTTGTAGATGAACAAACATTAATACAAAAGCATTAATTATTAATTAATAATTAATTATGTCAACAGGTTGCCTTGATTTTTTTATTTTTTGTTTTAATATTTATTATACATAAAGGGCCTAACTGATTAGCTTTTAAAGTTATTTATTAACATTGTCTATTTTTTAGTACGGTCTTAAAAGAGAAGTCCGTCAGCAAGAAATAACCAATGGATCATTTTCTATACCTAAAACTAATACGTTACTGTGAGTTAAGGAATTTAGCGTTAATCAGTACAAAAATAACAATTTTTGTCACAATCACCTAGTCTGGGAGCGGCCATTTATGCCCAAATATAGTAAAGGGCTGGTTATACTCCTGCAGCAGTGTGTCGCAGCGAGCTTGACGGAAACATTTTTGATTTATGCTCAGTATTGAAGCGTGGTCTGTGCTATACGTGTGGGTCTAGATACGGCAGAGGCCATGAGGAAGTGGGGGCGAGTTTAGTCCGACAACGGAGGGACATGGCGGCAAAAAAGAGCGGGGATCCAAGTGGAAAAAGGGTCCCAGCGTTCTCACGCACCTCGCTCTTCTAGCTGGTAAAACTTCACAAGTTGTTTTCTGCTATTTCGGTCATAAAAACAAAACAAGCCGGCCTCCTGTCTGTGGCACTGTCTGCTGTCAGTTACAATTTGGGAGAGGTGCAGCGGACTGTCTGCGGAGGGGGCGGGGATGTCTTTTTGTTCACTGGGACACCTACGCAGATGACCTGGTTTCGAAGAATAAATCAGCCTTAACGCCTCACTCCTGACATCTCCCCGCTTTACAAGCAAAATCAATGGGAACTTCTAGACACATCTGCAATCAACAACAATTATTGAAGATTTCCAAAGAGAGCTATAGTTAAACTGACAATGCCCACATGCCTGGCAGTTGGATGTTGGAATACATCGGATAAAAGTGAAAAAAAAATTGTTATTTCACCTTTCCAATGAATGATCCAGACGTTCATTGTTGGATTGCCAACTTGAAAAGGGAGGATTTGCCATCAAACTTCTGGCCAGAGGAAACACGTAATTTGTAGCCAACATTTCAAAGAAGAATGACAATAGCCTGTTGTGACAAACAGCAGATATTGCATAGGGACTTGGTCGACAGCCGATATCGCACCATGACGTCACAAATCGGTAGGTGTTTTTGACAAACATGGATGCCTCCAGTACTGCACGTTTAAATGAAAATTACTCTTAATTAAAAACCCTTATCGTTTATTGAACAGTATGTAATAATTTCATATAAAAAGTACTTTCAGAAGTTTGAATTCTAATTATGACCAGAGTTTTCCTTTAAGACTGCCTGCTGTATCTATTGTGAGAAAATGTTGTTACTGAGCTGCAGCTCCGACTTCTTGATTCCTGAAGGACCAAACCTCAGCTTTTATCTCATGGAACTGCGAGAGAGTCCCCAGGTTGAGCTGCATGGGCAGTGGAAACAAAAGGAAAGTCTATAACAGTGATCTTTTCTTCCGGTGTAGCTTGATCATTTTTAGTCCTTTTATCCATCAGTATCTTTTTAAACAAGGCAGCACTAAGCTCGGGTCTATAACATTGTCATAGGTTACTCTGTTAATGAGAGAGACACTCCTAAGAAGTCTAGATTCAGCCGGGCTCCCTAAGTCCAATAGGTACCGGGTTCACTGAATTTCTGGTTAGTTTGAAATGCTTAATTGCTTAAGTAAGGGTAAATCGGAGTTCAATAAAACATGTGTTATTTTTTACTTTTAACATGTAACAGTAGTTGTTTTGACTTTTTATTTTAACAAAGATGAAGGCAGAGGAGGACAAAATGTTAATGTGAAAAGACGCCTCTCCAAGTAAAGAGGTTATAACGAAAATGTATCATTCGGTAAAGGCTTGAATTGTTGGAAATCAGTTTTAAGTTACATTTACTTATAAAGCAACATTTTCAATACATGTCTAAGCTAAAGAATTATTTTTTTCTAACAAGGCTTTTAACACCAAGTCACTGTTGCTTTTTATCTTTATTCATATTGTCCTCGTATTGAGCATGAAGCAACAACACAAAGGAAAGCATTCTTGGCAACAACTGTTATACTACCAATAAACATGTTTGTTCCAAGTGCTGCGTTTCTATGGAAATAATCAGTAGATTTTAGAAGGACTTTCAGTCCATTAAAAATAGCTTTTGATTGGAGAAACTAAAGGTATGGAGATACTTCTCCTTCAAAAACAAAGCGTGCATTCATTAAAGGCTATCACAATGCAGGGAGATATCAAGATTAGATCGTGCAGAAAGCTGAATTCCCACATCTTCACTTTAATCGAATGACCTCTATCCTCTAAAATGATAAGTCAATCCCAACAGAGTAGCGTTTTTGTAAGTCTACCTCCAGAATACAGGATGTTCTACTGCCAGGGGTACGCTGGGGCTTGATTTTGATGATATGACAGACACTTATGAAACCATGGTTTTAATATGAACATGGTATTAGCACTACAAAAAAAAGCTTTTGTAAATGATTAAAACTACAATTGTCTTTGTATTTAACGATAGAAATTAAGACTATTTTCAGTTCATTCTATTTTATTTTAAAATAGCTTATAGTATCATACAAGTCAAAGCAGATAAATATGGAAAAACTACCAAAGTTATATCATGAAATACGAGATAGTCCTGAAATTCATCGCTTTTTACCCCTTTTTTTAGATTTCAAAAAAGCCAAATGTTAGACTGCAATCCTCAGAATTCAAAAGATTCATGTAGTTATATGCAAAGATTTGTCTTCAATCCACTCCTGGCACTGTTCTTAAGGTTGCCTCTCAACTTTCCTGCTTCTTCTCTTCTTCGTCCACTTCCATCTCTTTCTTCTCATCGTGTGCCTCCTCATCTGTTTCTTCCTCCTCCTCCTTACTCCTAACGCTTTATCCCCATTCCTCTGCATCAACTCTATGACCACAGCTGACACTTGCCTACTTATGACATTAACAGCAAAAGTGATTAACATTATAGATTTAAATGTTAGAACTCAAATACTATAGGAAATCATAAGGAAAGCAAGTAAGTCTAGTCAAAATAGTTATATGTTAATAGACAAACTTTGCCAAGTTGTTTGGCTAATTCAAAAATGTTTGGATATCATAGTGTCGCTAATTAAACAAAAGTAGATCAAAATCTCCCTTTGTTTAATCCAGCAGTTTTAGTATCTAGTCCATTTTTTAAAATGTTGTTTCACAAGATTAGTTTTTAAATGTCTTTGAACTGGAAAAAAATCCAAAAACTGTTTGCAAATGATAACTCTCCCTAGACATAGATCTATTCCCGTTCCTTCTAGCTACTCACTCTAATGCAGTAATCTATATTTACCTTCTTCCTCCTGGTTTGTGTCCCAGTGAAACAGCTTCAGGGCTTCCCTTTGTCTTTCTTGTCTCCCTGAAGAACAAAGACAGATGGTGTCTTCCTTCCCCTGTGTTACCTGCGTCACATATATAAAGAGATGTTGTAGTCGAAGTCACATCCCCAAAGGAACCGGCAGGTAGAAAGAAAGGTGAGAAAGAATCAAAGAAGAGTGTAATGATGTCAAGGTTAAAAGAAGTGGGTTATTACACGATCAGAGAACACACGTATGCATAAACACACCGCATTTCACTGATTGATGTAGAAAACCCCCTATAAAAACTATATGGAGATCACAGTGTTATGAAGCGCTCCAATATAACACAGGAGCCTCAAAAAACACTTTAAACAGCTACATGTTCAAAAGACAAGTTTGGAAAATTGAGGGTGGAGATGATCAGTAGAGAATCTTCCTGTTCTTGTTTTCGAATGCACAAGGGGGCTAAAGGGAAACAAACAGTAGCTACGTTTACATGCGCAAAATTTCCCCGATCCGATCCAAACCTTGGTTGATCGGAAATTCAAAATCTCCGTTTACATGGACACTAAATGAAATGATCCGATCATGACGTGTGTATACATGTATCAAGCGTTGGATCAGATTAAATCTTTTAAGCATGCGCAGAACTTCCTGCCAAACTTGGCAGTTCTGTCTGCGTCTGGTTTTTGGGAGGCCTGACAAACGAAGCGCTCGGAGCGAGCGGAAAGAAAAAAGGAGAGAGGAGGAAAAAAGCGCTTGGCAGCGAAATGTCCGAGAGAAAATGTAGAGAATGAGCGATTGAACCGGCGTGGGAGAGCGAGTGGGCTGTGGAGAGGAAGAAGAGGAAGAGGAGGAGGATAAATTCCTGCTTTCTGCAGCTTTAAATTAACTTATAAGTCGGCGTTCCTAGACTCCCCCCGCCATGTTGTTCACAGCGAGAGAGACCGGTGATTTCCTGTTGTTGACAAGGCGGAAAACGTCACTCTGACGTCGCACACATGCGCAGTGAAGATTATTTTACTCTTTAGATCCGAATGGGTGTTTACATGGACGCCAATCGGAATGGCGATCGGCAAAAACCACCTCTCTCATTCGGAATTAAATTTAGATCCGATCGGACCGAATCGGATTAGAATCTTCAGTCTGACATGTTTACATGAAACATTTTTGATCTGATCAGGCCTTCAATCCGATTAGTTGTGTCCATGTAAACGTAGCCAGTGAGCATTTTGGAGAGCAAGTAGGACATGTTGAATGTTTACACTGTAAGTAGAACAAGTAATTACTCACCAGTCTGTTTAACTAAGTGTTACAGCTCTGCTTCCTTCCTTTAAATGTCTAACGAGGACAACAGTAGCCAGCTCAGCTTTGCACTTTGATTAAAGTGAAGTGGGAGCTCACTGTAATCCCTGAATCCTTTTTTGTCTCGCTGGGACTTAGGTGAGAATGATTTCTCTCACCAGAGCTAGATTTGAGACTTGCTAAAGCTTTGTTTGGGATGAAATCTCAATGTTTACCCCGTTAGTTCTTACAAGCTTTGCAGCTTTGCAGCTTTGCTCAGTTAATTTATACTAATATATACATCTAGAGTACTTCTGTCATGCAGAACTGATGTACGGCTTTTTATTAACTTGTTGTTTTTTCTGCAACATGCACCCTTTTTTTTTCCTTTGCATGTTTTAGCGTTATTTTTGTCTTTAATGTCTCTGTTTTTTTGCAGCGTTTTTATGTATGTGCAACACATTTGTAGTTCACTGCTCGCAGTTTTTAAAAAATTGCAGCATTTCTTCCTGTACACATGTTTTGTATGTTTCATTTTATGTTAATAAAGTTTCAGTGTTTGCTGGTCTTATTGCTGTTTGTGCAATACTTTATGCATACGGTGTGCTTTATCTATTTGCAGTGTATTCAATCTATTGCTTTTTTTATGTTTTTTTTTTTTTTTTACAACTTTTGCCCAACAAAATGCAATTGTACCTTCTAAGTAATTTAGTGTTCATGCTAACCTTGGCAAAGGCAACTGCCATCAAAGGTTTTTTACATCAATATGGAGGATGGTTGTGCAGAAACAGCCTGTTGATCTCACGTACTTTATGCAGCTAAGGAAACTTTTTTCCTAGACTTTTCTTTTGGACATACACAAATCCTTCACTCCTTTTGGAGGGTCAAAATTGGAGAATCCCCCATGGAAATCATCAACTAACCTTTGGTAATCAACTTTTTTTTCAGCTCCTTGCAGAAACATCTTGTTGATTACTCAAAGGTGCCACATGACAGCAAGGCTACAAGTCATTTTGAAGGGTTCAGATGTGACCAAGCAACAAGGGGTGTTGTTGGCTCAGAAGAGTGATTTATGAAGCCTCATAGGGTAGACTAAATCATCTCTGTTTATAAAAGCCACAGGGGAGCTGCTGAGGGGACAGCTGATTGTCATCTTGAAATATTTGGCAGCAATAAATAGGCCTGACTCCTTGACACTGTCTGAACTCCAACCATTTTGCTGGGTAATGAGAGTGCTGTGATTAATTAGGATGTGTACAACTAACAAACCGGGGATTTATTTCCCAACAGGTTTAACAGCACTAGCGCTTACGCATGCTGTCATGTCTCCTGTTCAGACTCCGAACTCTGATGGGACTCACTGAGCCTCTTCGGAGAAACGGGTCAGCTTCTTCCAGAGGCCAGCACTGAAACACATCCCATGGGGGTGATTTGATTCATTGAGATGCTATTAAACATGGTTAAAATAAACTGAGATGCAAGTTGTTTCTCTCTTCGATAAAAAGGGGCCTTAACCATTCAACAAGAAGGTCAGCATCCATTCTCTTAGCACCACTGTGGACATTAAAAACAAGAAAGTGTTTAATCAAATTAGAATACTTATTACAGATTTATTTGGACAAAACTCTCAGGAATCCAGTGTGTGTGGGCTGTGTTTGTTTTTTGTGTTCTCACCCTCTACCACCAGGTGGCGCCCTGTTCTCGTTGCTCCTCCCACACACCTGCGGCTCGTTGTGTCATGTTGGGATTTAGGGACCTAACCCACATGCAGAACACACTCAGACACAGAGGAAAAGTTTAACAGTTTATTGAAAACACAATGATTAATAAAGACTGATTTGGGGTCTGGTCCAGGACTGGTCACGACAGGGTTCTCTGCAGAGAGGGACAGTTCAGTTAGCTGGGTTTCAGGTTTGGTTGTCTGAAGGATAATGCAGGTCTGTACCTGTTCAGTAGTTGACTGAGCGGTAGAGGGAGGGAACCAGGAGGGTCCAGAGGCAGATGGTGAGCAGAGGGCTTGGCAGTGGCAGGGCTTGACTTCAGACTTCTCGGTGTTCAGATCAGAGGTTTTCTCCAGTTCTCTTCTTGAGAGCGGGCAGGCAGGTTCAGACAGCTTGATCACCCAAGGATCTCTTGAGATCAGACAGGTAACGCAGAAGAGAAACTCTTCCAGAGTTTCAGGGTTCAGTTCAGATCTTCCTAGGAAGCAGAGAGGACAAAACTGGTTAGGTTCAGGTTCAGGTACCAAGGGAGTCAGAGAATCAGACAGGTTGGTTGGCTCAGGCTTGCTAACCGTAACTGGCTTAACACTCTGGCACTGGAGTGTTGCGCTGCCACTGCTTATATGCCGGTCTCCTGATGAGTTAACGAGCCGCAGGTGTAGAGGTTTGCTCTGGCTCCAGGAGACCTAGGACGCCCTCTGCTGGAGAAAGGTGGACAGACCTCCAGATCCCAACAGGTTGTGCTCATTACTGAGGACTGTTAAGCGTTGAACTGCCACTACCCCGTCGCCAGAGCATTTGCCTGTTTAGGGTACTCTAGCCAAGCTGAGTTTAGCTGAGTCAACCTGAGTCTTTGTCTCTCTGAGTTCTAACCTTGTTTTTGTCTTTGCCGTTTCGGCAGGAAGTCATCCTGCAAACTGGATTTTTGGCCTTCTCCCCCTGGAAGGATTGTTTTGAGCTTCACACTGAGCAGGGGATTATCTCCACACGACCCGTTCAAGTTCTCCTGGAAATCTAAGTGGGAGTCCGCTCCATTGCTCCTCAAGGAACCAACCAAACCAAAAACCTGTCCACCCTCCAATGAGCCCCCCCCCCCCCCTCCTCTCACTCTGGATAAACCCACACCAACTGGATTCTGGGAAGAGAACCTTTTTCTGCTATCATGAGTCCCGTTCATCTCTGATTTTTTGCAAGACGTTGTTCAAAGTTCCCACGGACCCGGAACTAACCTCTGAACTTTACTTCTCACTTCCAGTTCCGGTTCACCAGCTCTCTGAGTTACCCTGGATCAACCTTATTGTTTATTTCAATAAACCTGTTAAACTTTTCTCTGGTTCTCTGAGTGGTTTCCTGCATGTGGGTCAGATCTCTTAAAAACATCATGACAAAAACGAGTAATGAAGTTAAAGCATATTACTTTTACATTTATTTTTTATGTGAATATTTTTATTTTGCTACAAAACTTGCAAGAACCAAAACATTTTCACATGTATCCTCCAAAAGTAACCAAAAAGGTGTAGGCTAAACCAAGGCCTACGATGCCTAGCCTGCTTAGAAATCTAGCCAACCCATCAACAAAACGCTGAATTAAATTGTGACAGCAAAAATAAATATATATGTTATACAAAACAACTTATCTTAGACATCGAAATTATATTTAACAAGAATTTATTTTTTTAACAGTTTTTTTAACAGAATAAAATGAAAGTTTCATCTTGAGCTCATCGGAAAGACCATTCCACACATCCACTCTTTAATAGAAAGTTTATTCATTTTGATATTTCTTCTGATCGGTTGTTTTTCCATATTTTCATCAACTAACTTTTAAACTTGTATACAAACCCAGCTGTTTTCAAATGGACCAAATCCTGACTTTAATGCCTTACATTTAACAAATATTTCATTATACTTTGCATGATCACCTATCCATATAGCTTTCATAACACGATAAGATCGCAAAAAAGCTCTAACAAAAAGCACATCTGCACAGCAACAGTGTCACTGAAAGTGGGTTGTATACTATTTTGTAAGCAAAATGTTACAGTGCATGATTATGCAGGATTGAGGACTCCATTAAATAAAATATAAACGCTTGGTTTACCGTATATGGAGTAAGAAAACCAAAGCAAACCAGCAGGCTTACATGGTTTTGAAGAAATATAACTAATAAAAAATAATAAATGATAACATAAAGTTAAGATCTTAAAGTGCCCAATGGCGGCGGACGTGGCTGTGCTGCTTTGGCTTCGTCAGGTGGGGGGGCGGCGTGGTTCGCTCCGCTCTGGGGGGGGTTGCGCCGGCTGCGGTCTGCTCTTCTTGCGGTTTTGCGCCGGGCGGCTTTTCTGCTCTCGGGCTGATTCTGTGCGCAGGTGTTTCGTTGCGCGCTGTTGGCATCGGTCTTGGTGGGGTGGGGCTGCGCTTTTGGCCGGGGGGGCGTTTTGGGGGGGTCCCGCGGCGCTCGCCGCCGGTTCGCGGTGGATGCGCGTGGGCCCCGACCGCAGGCGGGGCCGCCTGAGTGTTTTTCCTGGGTGGTGCGGTCGCGGTGGGTGTTGCGGCCGGTCGCCGGGGCTTGGTGCCGGGGGGCGGGGCATGTTTGGGTGCTCTGTGGGGCTGGGGCGTTTCGGTCGGTGGCGTGGGGGGGCTGGTGTTCGGTGCCCGGCCCTACTTCGGGGTGGCCGGCTGCCGGCGGGGTCCGCGGTCTCGTCCCCGCGGCTCCCCGGGGCGCCGGCATGGCGGTGGCTGGGGGGCTTCTTCGTGGCTGTCTCTCCTCCTCCCTTGGTGGGGGTCTGATTTCCGGGGCTGGCCCCGCCTTTCTGCCTTCGCTTCTGGGGTCCCTTTGGGCGCCTGGGGCTTTGGGACTCCCAGGGCTGGACTCAGTGCTCTGGGGGGTGTGCCTCTCCGGCTCTCCACAACCACTATTGAGCATTTTTTTTTTCTATGGTTAAAACTTTACATGCACAAGTTCACCCTCACAAACAACTACAGGTGCTAGGCTTCAGGTACTTAGAGATTCACTTCCAAACAGAAACCCCACATTCATATCTTCAGGTAACACAGAGTACATGTCAGACTTAATAATATTACTTTAGCGATAGTTTCAAGGTGTTTGCTTTATTGTATATCTCGTACCATGTCTTTTGGTTGTGCTGTTCTTTTTTTTCATCTCATTGCAGGTGATGAAGCAGATTGAAAATGTTTTGTCATTGTCTCCTTTCTATCTCCTCTTTCTTTCATCTTTTGTCCTTTTTTCTTTTTCTTTTTCCTTCTTCTTCTTCTGTTTTTCTGCTCTACTTACATTGCAGTGTCCATATGAACTGTAAAACTCCCTGCATAATTATAATAAAGCAATTTATATACATGAAACAAGTGGAGCAGTATGGCAATTGCCATACCGCTACACTTGTGAAAGTAAAATCTGTTGGGCTCCTTTTGGCATCAAGACAATTATTCTTATTGCCACCTTGCCAGACAGGACACTGTAAAAAAAAAAAAAAAAAAAAAGTGCCCAATGAAAGATTGTAAGTCAATCTGGTGAAGATATTGTACAGCTTGAACAGATGTCTAGCAGTGTTGCCAACTCAGCGACTTTGTCGCTATTTTTAGCGACTTTTCAGACCCCTCCAGCTACTCTTTTTCAAAAAAGCAACCGGCGACAAATCTAGTGACTTTTCTAGTGTCAGCCGTGGGGCGCCTCCCTCCGTCCCAACCCCGTTCTCCCGCTTCCGCAGTAGTCCCTCTCAGCGCTATAGTCAGATACACAGCATGTTTACCCTCAGCGTCCAGACTGCAAATGAACCGCGCGCATGCGCCGGGTTTGACAGCGCAGGTTGATCACACTGGAGTCAGCTCCCTCAGTTGCTGAACCTGCCATAGAGAGCCTTGACCAACATGACCATGATCCACTCTTTCTGTGAGCAGGCAAGCACAGCCTGTGTGTGTGCAGGGAATTCTTATTAGTAAAAAAAAAAAAAAAAACAATAATTACCATTTGCTCATATTGTCGTTGATTCTTTATAGTCTTTTTTTCCCATTTAGATTGTTAATGTAATGTAAAAAAATGTTATGGTTCAAAATTTTCATGTTTTAGCATGATTTTTAAGGTCCTTAGTGGACCACAAGGGAAAAAAGAAAAAGTTAAATAAAAAAAAAAAAAAAAAAAAAAAAAAAAAAATATATATATATATATATATATATATATATATATATATATATATATATATATATATTATGCAAATTAGGCAATGACGTCATTCAGCGACTTCTAGGGACTTATAGCACATCCAATAGCTACTTTCCTTACTGAGGAGTTGGCAACACTGATGTCTAGTGGCTGGCTAGCTCAATTGGTAAGTCTGCTCCCCGGGTGCTGTGCAATGTTAAATTTAATGGGTTGAAATGACAATAAACAACACTGGAATAAAAAAATAAAAAAAAAACACTGGAAGATTATATGTTAAGTGAAAACAATTTAACATAGAAGATTTGGACATAAATATATGTAAAAAAATAAAAATAAAAAAAAATAAAAATGCTGCAAAATATACTGCAAAACTATCACAAACACAAACACTGCTTTCAAGAGTGGCAAAAACAAGGCGCTTATTTTTCCACATGGGACTAGGTTGGTTTGGATAATCTTTCTCCCTGCTAGTACCTTAGGAAATCATCTAAAATCACATTTAGTATTTAGTCAGTTTGTCTTTGCTGGATATTAATATCAGTTTAACTGAGACATGTCAGTTTTTTTTTATATTTAAGTTAACGCAGAAGACATTAAATAGTTTTTTATTATTTTTATGTATGTGTTTTTACATCAACAATTCTAGTGTGTCTCTTCTTTAAATGAAAACTTGTAAGTAAAGGTTTAATAGTGTTAATATTAAATATTGTTAACCCTGTAGTGAGAGAGTGTTTCAAGAGTAAATTAAAGTGTGACCCAGTGGACCTTTGGTTAAACAGAAAAGCCCAATGTCATGAGGGGCATTCCTTCTTAGAAAAATTGAGAATAAAATGGAACTGAAGACAGCTCTTAAAGATTGGATAAGGGATGAATGATTTAAGGTCTGATGATTAATCCGTTGGTGAAACACCTCAATGAAATATAAAAACTCTGAAGTTAACTTTGGCCCTCAAGAAAGTCTGATGTGAAGTAAGTTCTGTGACACCATTTTCAAAGGCAAATTCCTGCTCAGGCATGGCATAAATCATACTGACAGGAGCAGAAAGTCCAAATTTCCCTTGAATTTTTCAACATTACACACACTTAGCCTTCAACTGTCCATGCTCCAAACAAGAAATAGTAAACCAACACCAAATCAACTCAAAAGTTTGATACCTAATCCTGTTGTTGATACGGATTTAAGAATTACTTTGCATATGAGCTTACAGGGTTGGCAGGGTTAAAGACTTTCATACTGTCACTTAAACGTTCAGCTTACTGAAAAACTTCTGCTGAATTTTAGAAGAGTTTGGGATTACGGCATTAAACTGCCAGTGTGTGTTCCTGATGTGCATGTGTGCAACAGCTTCAAGAATTAGAGAAAGGGAGAAAAGTGCAAGCTGCTTTACTTTCCCTGATAAATATAGATAGCACTAAGGACACCAACATATTGCTTCACACAGTGAAAAACACAACCAGAATCAATTTCACAATTAGCCAGTTCACTGTTTTAATTAAAAAACAACAGTCGTCTTTGAAAGAAATCAATTCCATCTAATGAGGCCAAAATAAAAAAAGAAATCCCCTGTTAGTTCACCATCCCTCAGCGCTGACAATTCAAAGGCAAAGCAGGAAATGCTTCTGGGTTTTTCTTTGTATACTTACAGCATAAAATCTTAAATAAGTAGCCGAGTTTGTTGGGACTATTTGGATGATATTACCTCTTAGAGCTTAGAGAAAAAAAAAAACCTTAACATCGACGTGCAGCAGGTTGGTGAAATGTTGAGCAGCTCAATAAGAAATCCCTATTTTCTTAGCAACATGCTATTTAGGAAACTGTATGGCCTTCCACATATATTGAATTGTGAAAAAAATACAAATATACGTTATGTGAAAAGAAAACTGCAGTATTTATAATTGTTTTTATAAATACAAACAACCATTCATGCACACACTCACACCTAAGGAGAATTTAGAGAAGCCAATTAACCTGACAGTCATGTTTTTGGAATGTGGGAGGAAGCCAGAGTACCTTGCGAGAACCCACACTTGCACAGAGAGAACATGCAAACTCCATGCAGAAAGACCCTGGGCCAGAAATCGAACCTGGAACCTTTTTGCTGCAAGGCAGCAGTGCTACTCACTGTTTCACTGTGCAGCCCTAATTCAATCAATTTGAATCCAATCTTGACAATAAGTCAACATACAAATATGTGCAACATATGCAATAAAAACTGTTACAATAACTATAAATGTATACATTATAGTATCTTAGCAAGAATATGTATTCTCTGTATATGTTTAAATGATTGTTTTTAGGTTTGTGTGATATCATGAAAATTTAGTAGGTTTTATTGAAGGTAACTAGTGAGAGTCACAGACAGTGTCAGCAAGAATAGACTTTTTAGGTGTTATTCAGAGGTATGGAGAACTAAAGAAAGCACATTGGGTTCTTTCTCTTCTGTACAAGCAGCGGGTGCTGCCTTGGACCCCCATGCCCAAAGCTTTTTTAGGCAGTGAGTCCTTTTACAGCAGTCCCATCTCAGCTCAGGGTAAACCCACATTTAGATTAGTTAATGAATCATGCATGCAAAGAGCATAACATGTTCTTTGTCTAAATAAGTCACTTCTCCAAAATGAATCTCAGAATGAAATCTAGTTTTGATTATATAGACAAAAAAATAAAAAAATAGTTCCAAAGTGGAGAGAAGGCCTCGAAACTTAACCAACCTTAAATTAAGATTTTGCCAAAAAATAAATAACTATAAAAAAATAAAGTCTAGATGGCCACAAGCAAATAACTATACTCCAAAGTCATCGAATTGTTGTTAAAGAATGCTTATCTCAATAAATAATATTATCTGTTCCTTATGTTCCTAACAGAGCACTTCGCTCTCAATCTGCAGGTTTACTAGTGGTTCCTAGAATTTCTAAAAGTAGAATGGGAGGCAGATCTTTTAGTTATCAGGCTCCTCTCCTGTGGAACCAACCACCAGTTTTAGTCCGTGAGGCAGACACCCTGTCTACTTTTAAGGGTAGGCTTAAAACTTTCCTTTTTGATAAAGCTTATAGTAGGAGTGGCTCAGGTTATCCTGAGCTATCTCTATAGTTATTCTGCTATAGGTTTAGACTTCTGGAGGACATAGGGACCCCCATTTCATCATTCTGCTTCATTCTCTCTCTGTTCTCCTATTCTGCAGAAACTGTTAGTTCAATCTCTAACGTTCTGCTCTCTCTGCTTTTCCTCAGAGTAGCTTTGCCTCGTCTGTTCCTGTTTGGCTGTGACGCCATCCTGGAGAGAAACGTCAGCTGTGCTGCTTCCATCAACACCCTTGTTTATAGATGCTGGAGATCGGGCTGTTTTCCAGTGTGGTCCTGTTTCTCTGACCGTGACTGGCTGGATGTGCTCTCTTCGTCCTCTGGAATGGGAGCTGGCTCGGAGCTCTTCTGCCTGGCTGTGTGTTTCCTGGACGGGACCGCCTTTTACAGCTGCTTTTTGTATCTCTGCTTCTGTCTCCTTGAACCCCAGTCGGCCTCGGCAGATGGCCGCTCACACTGAGCCTGGTTCTGCTGGAGGTTTCTTCCTGTTAAAAGGGAGTTTTTCCTCTCCACTGTCGCTACAAGCATGCTTAGTGTGAGGGATTGTATTTGAGTCAATGAGTCGATGCAATCAACTGGTTTTCCTTAGATAGAAAACTTTGTATCAATTTGACTGTATGATCTGGTTGAACTGTAAAGTGCCCTGAGATGACATGTGTTGTGAATTTGGCGTTATATAAATAAACTGAATTGAATTGAAAAATTTAATCCTCATATTCAGGGGTCGCCATTTGGCAAAGTTTTTATACTGTCACTGCTGTCAAAGACTTAAACCTCTTTACTATGAGGAAATCTCAACTAACATGATATTCATTCAATATATCCGAGTTCCTTTTTTATTGTGTCTCATTTTAAATCTATGTTACATTTAGTTTTTGATGTATGTTTCCTCTGATAGAGGTTTGGTTCCAAGTTTTATGATCTGCCAGCTTTTGTAAACTCTGTGATGCTGTTTCTTTTTTGCCAAGTTTTTCGGAAATTCCTCCCAGAAAAACCTTTCTCCACCCATGTGCCTGCGTGTCTAGCATGTCAAACAACATCAAGCCTAAATCTCTTTTCCCCCTGCTCTCACGGGCCCGTTCGGCCATTTTGATGGGGATCTAATCTCAGCCGCTGCCTTACCTCGATGTGTGGTTTAGTGGGAGGGGGGTGCAGAACTTCAAACACTGTGTGTCTCTGACGTGGTGATAAACCCTGCGTGATGAAAGACTCCAGCCTTCAGAGAGAGAGGAGGTGATGAGCTTAACTTGAGGGATTTAGCAGCTCTGTCTCTCACTTTATGCGTTTTGTCAAACATTCCACAGACTTCATGTCTTACTTTGTATTCAAAGCTAATGAAAGGTAAAGACACTTCTCTTTGAGATGGAGGAAATGTGAGCATGTAGGTGAGTAAAGGGGGGAATTTCTAAAGATACATCCAAATGTATGAAAGATGCCATTTTGTAAAAAAAAAAAGTCTTGAAGAAATAAAATCTTCACTCTGCAGAGTGACTTGAAAGATTTGACAAGCTGCTTTCACAGGCACTGCTATGCATAAAAATGTTTACTACCACCATCTACTGTTTATTTAGGGGAGCAGACTTTCAACCCCTTGCTTTATTCATAAGCATTCATTGGAATAAAGATGATTAAAATATTGTGGTGCGTTCTAAATCACAGTATTTCAGATCAGACCCACTTTAAAGCTTGCAGATATTTCAAAGTAATTCACCAAAGTCTGGGAGGGAAACACATTGTTCTGCTCTTCTTAAAACATTTATAAACATGCTTCTATGAAAATAAATCTTCTATTTCTATTTACTTTACAAAATGTTTTATTTTATTTATTTTGCCTTTTGTATAGCTAACGTTTACATTATCATTCTGAGCAAAGAGTTCCTGAATTTCCTTTATCTGTTGGTACTGAAACTAATTGTAACTTGTGCACTAGATGGTCGACATTCGCTATTAGAGTACTCAAGGTTTACCAGGAGCAGCCCTGAAGGTCTCAGGTATTCATCTTATCCACTGTCCTTCACAAACAAATATGTTTGGGATTTTAGCTGAATGCAGATAGATCCCACAGACATAGTCCTCTGCAAAAGTTGTTATATTCCCTGAACTTTCTCATATTCTATCCATTAAGACTTTAGTAGCAGTGACAGGACAAAATGTTAAAAAAGTTTAAAGGGTGCAAATACTTTTGCAAGACATGATAAGTGCATCCATTTCAAGCTGGCTTCTTCTGAGTATCCACAAAATCCATTTTGCATATGACACTTTTAATTGTTGGCTAGGTTGGCACCATTAAATATGGTCAGTCTTGAAATCACATCTACTGAGGTTTTTGTCTGCTCATGAAAAGATGTTTTAGTCATAAAGGGCAAAATAAAAAGGCTATTTTAAAGATATTTTTCTGTAAAAACTTACATCAAGTCTACTAACAAATGGACTACAAGCAAAGTGTAAAACGCAAACATAATTTATAAGCAAACAGGGAACCATTTTTTAGTGTGAAAGCCCTTGTATACAACCAAAGTAAGCTGGAAATTCTTATTACACGACTAGAGCCTTGAATAATAACGGCCTTTCATTTAGGATATAATGAAGGAACAAGAAATGATCAGTTTGGCTATTTTGACAAGCAACAGCTCTTGTATTAAAACTCATGTGTTTAAATACACCTCATTGGGTACAGAATGGTATTAAGTGAGTCATGTTTTTTCAAGCTGGTAAATTGACTTCTGATATCAGCTGAGAATTAGGAACTTCTCTCATCATTTTAGTAAAAGAGTTTCTTGCAATTATATAGTTTCACGTATTTCACCATACAGTACTTACTCCAACACTTGAAACAGCTCTACCTTGACACAAGTGGAAATATTTCCAAAGAGCTGTGCTCTCTTTGTCTTTGACAAAGAGAGCACAGCTTTTAGAACTGTTGTCATGCAGCAAAATCTCAGAGGTTTGAGTGCAAACATGTTTGTCTTGTTGAGTTTGTGCATTCATGGTCGTTCATCCCTTTTGTCTTTCTGTTGCCACAGTGATGGACTGGCATCCTGGACTGCCATACCTCATTGGAGAGGGGCACCAGGTGTCCTGCAACCCTGCACCGATAAGCAGGCCAAGGTGATGGAAAGATGATTCTGTCTTTCTTGTGTGCAAGGGAAAAGTTGGACTTTTTCACCAGCTGACCAGCAGTGCACAGTATACGGTATGTAGGAGTTTAGGCAATGCACAATTTCTCTGTGCTCCATATTTAGCAGCGGCATCTTGTGTTATGGAGGAAGCTTTCTGAATCATTAATCAAAATGTTTTGATTGATTAGACAAAGTTCATGTCTGAATGTCTGTTGGTGTATATAAAAATTTCATTTTAATCCAAGGCAAGCTGAGACCTGGTCTCTGGACCTGGGTAAATATCTATTGTGTATCAATTATTCTATTACCCCCAGTGTTTTATAAAACTGAAATCTCGGAGTCAAGTAAAAATATAAGTACCTCTCCAAAATATGACTTTGGTAAAAGTCCAAGTCACTGACTGAAATGTTACTTGAGTAAAAGTCTTAAAGTATCTGAAATGGCTTGTACTTAAGTATAATAATTCAAGTAATGTAGTGAACAATAATAATAAAAAGTAAGTGCAGTTTGAATGACATTTTTTTACAATTTGGTAAACTTTGAAGGTTAAATTCACTTAAAATAATATACATAACCAAGTATTATTACTGCTACTGTTATTGACGTCATTACAAAAAAAAGAATTTTTTTTGTAAAAGTACCTTAAAACATAAAAAAGGCAGTGCTGAAATTAAGTGTACATCACACCAGAGAAAAAAAGATGCACTTCAGGCCAAGTAGTACTACATCTTAAACACTTTGTAAACACAAGCCCTCATCCCCTGCACACTTTTGCCCTTGACTTTTTTCTTTCCCTCCAAATCTTAACCACCCCTTGTGGTCATCCTCGCACATACCCCCATTACCACTTGAAATTGTAAAATCTGAAAACTGACTTTGTAGTCCGTAGGTGGGGTCAAAACACTTGCGTTTCTCTCACTCGCTCGTTTTTTGTTTTTGTTTTTTTACTTAGTAACTAAACCGAACATTGAAAATGTATCGGAGTAAAAGTATGCAATTCAGTTCGTAAATGTAGTGAAGTAAAAGTGAAAGTTCTCAAAAAATGTATATTCTTGGAAAGTATAAAGTACTACAAAATGTACTTAAGTACAGAAGTGAAGTATTTTTACTTCTTTACTATACAACACTGATTACCCCAGTTAGAGATATGGCTGAAAGCTGCACAGGAAAAATGCATTTGTCCAGAATGTTTTCATTGTCTGATCTTTGGACTCCAGTAGGGAATTAGCCTATTTTTCTAAGCTGTCTCTGAAGTATTAAAATTTAAGCATTTGGCCAAATATCTCTTTCTTTAGATTCCTGTGAAAATAAACATTCAAAAGAAGTTTCAGCTTAAATGATACTGTGAAAAATCGATTTCAAATATCGAGACCTAAGGAGAAAGTATTTTTCTTAAGTATCTTGATTTATTTGTTTTATTTAATGACTCAACTACTTTTAATTAGTTAGTTCAAATTATACTCCTTAACATGAAATTTCTTACATTTAAATTAATGCTTTTTAAAAAAAAGATTGTTTCATATTTTAAACAATCCTGAAACCATTGATTTTAGTGAGTTTCTGCAGTCCGTAGGATCTCTTGTCATGGCCACTCGTCCCTTGGGAGCCCTTTAACTCCGGCCTCATCAGAGGCCCGCAGAGGCCTCCTGTCAGTCAACCAGACATCACCCTCTGATTTGCTCAAAGACTGATTACACTCTATTCATGCCTCTGCGCTCATAGAGGACAGAACCGCATGTGGTGACATATTATACGTATCCATACTGCAGTAACATTATGTCCTATTGGAAGAGGGGGAAAAAAGAAAATCACTCAGTGCATTCTAGTTCAGCGTAATCTCGGTTCAAATCAAAATCCAAAACGCACCTACAAAGTTAACAGCGACAAATTGGTGGGTGAAGCATTTTGTGACAATGCTATGAAATAGAATGTGCCCTTTAACAAGTTTCTTCTGCTTTTGTTTTTTTTCTCACCCTGAAATGTCATATTTAAATGTGAGAAAGCCTACAGATGGGACTACAGATGAAACGTAGCCCTTGTGGTTAAATCTGGCCTCATTTACATAACAGATTATTGCACTCATGGTGATTAATATGCACTGTCCCTTATTGAATAAACATGTTATACTTAATATTAAACAAATATAACCTGAGTAAGTACAAACTTTCATTCTCCACATGTTAAGTTAATTTGTCAAAGTGAAAAAAGTCATGCAAACCAAACTGGTTATTTGATTAATTTGGACTCTCATGGATTTTTTTTGCAGAATTTTTTTCTCAGTGTTAAATCATAAATACAGATCATAACTCTGGAACCTCTGGGGTGCTTTAGAAGTTGTTCTAGATTCCTGTGTGACTCCTCAATCGAGCCGTCGACACCATCCATAGTTTAGTTTGTAGATGATTCCAAAAAGTTAAAGTTAAAAAACAAACCACTGGACATTCCAGTGGTTTGTTTTTTAACTTTAACTTTTTGGAATGACTAAGACCTGGAGATTCTCCAACAGCATTTGTAGATGATGTTTCTCTCAGGGGCTCTCTATTCTTCCAAAGTCTTATAGGGATATATCCATATGTCTCCTTCCAGACTGATACATCTTGATTATTGTGTTTCTTATATGTGATGCTTATAACTGATTTTTCATCTTACAGGTTTGGGTCATGACCGAAAGAACGAGATCGCGGATACAAGCGGCCGAAATGGGTTTCCTCCGTAGGGTGGCTGGGCTCTCCCTTAGAGATAGGGTGAGAAGCTCGGTCATCCGGGAGGGACTCTGAGTAGAGCCGCTGCTCCTCCACGTCGAGAGGAGCCAGTTGAGGTGGCTCGGGCATCTGGTTAGGATGCTTCCTGGAGGCCTCCCTGGTGAGGTGTTCCGGGCACGTCCCACCGGTGGGGGGACGTGCGGCTCTACTCTACTCCCAGGCCAGCCGAGACTATATTTCTCAGCTGGCCTGGGAAAGCCTTGGGGTTCCTCCTGAGGGGCTAGAAGAAGTGGCTGGGGAGAGGGAGGTCTGGGCCTCCCTTCTTAAGCTGCTATCCCCACGACCCGACCCCAGATAAGCGGAGGAAGATGGATGGATGGATGGAGGTTTGGTACTCAGACACCCTGAGTAGAGGTTTACTAAAATGTAATTAAAAAAAAATCTGTTAATCTTAATGGATTTGGTATTTTGACAGCTTTATTAAAATAAAATAAAATAAAATAAGGATTTGAAGATTTTCTAATTTTCTAGAAGAAACATTTATTATTTTTCACAGCACCGTATGTCTAAAGGCTTCCTGGAACATTAGTTTTCAACAATCTGGAGATGTTGACAGTTTCAGCCACCAGCTTGATGCTCAGTTGGTCAACAACTTGGAATTATAAAGAGACTCATTTGAATCATTTCCAAGAAAGTGGAGATTCAAATAGGAAAATGTGTTAAATGCCACTGCAATCCGTGTCAGTTTGATAACTTTCATCATCTGAAAAAGATTTAACAGAAGGATATTTTAATGATAAAATCCCTCCAGCCATCTGGTGGCGTAATGAAATGGCCAGTGCTGGCAGAAGATCTGGATGACCTCTCTGTATGCACCAGCGGCATATGCCGGGCTCGCGAGGCGGAGGCGCAACCTTTCATGTGCCGACGACCACTCATAATCATCAAACTCATCTGTTGTGTTCATAAATCCAGCACAGAGCTGGATTTTTGAGGATTTGCAAAACAGGACACACCATATGTTGCCGTGCCGTTCACACAGTGACATGAACAAAGTCAGGAACGTTAATTAAAACCTCAGCTCCCTGCTTTGATTTTTTTAACACCTGCAAATGTCAACAAATACACCCTCTCTGATCCTTGCTTTATTCCAAGAGGTATTAAAGGTGGAAATAAAGCAGCAAGTCTAAGCAGCAGAGCGGCAGGGTCTTGGCAGGGCTAAGGCTTGCCGTACCCAAGCTGGCTCATTTGTTTGTATTCTGAGATAAATACATTCATGCCACTTCAGGCTGCTCACATAACTGTTAGGCTGAAAGACTTCTAACATATGTGAGCCTTTCCGTGGTAGATGCTTGCCTTTAAGTCCTAATGGGCAGATTAATAGTGTTGGAGGGTACTCGTCTGTGTATCATCAGCGCTGGCTTCATGAGGTCGTACGAGATGAGAGGTTGCCAGTGCAGAGATGCTATGGTGCCGAGCGAAAGGCATTTTCAAGGATTACTGTCGGGGCGGAAAAGAGGCAATTAATCTCTGTCTTCAAAATGCGATACATTTAAGCTTCAAGGCCTTTAGGATCTTCTGAAAAGATGATAAGCTTCTGTTTACTAATTTTCCCCTTTAGATGTATTGACTCTTTGTGCAAATATGTGGCAGATATCAAAATCTGCACGTGTGTGTAGTTGTGGACGAGCTGAAAGCAGGTTCAGTGATTCTTTTTTCCCCTATCGGAGGTGTGTGAGTGCAACAGTGTTTGTTTGATTTTATTTTGAACACTTTCAATTACAACCACCTCCCAAGCGGTTCAAGCATTCTGGCTGCTATCACTTAGAACAGGATGTTTGATCAGAACTAAGCCGTGCTGACATTCTTTTTTACATATGTCCTTGTCCTCCCTGTTTGTTCTTATGCCACAACCAGGACTGTTAAAAAAAAAAACAACAGCTGGGTTCTTTCTTTAAACCAGATGCTGTGTTTATGCTGTTGGAAGGATTTGGATAAAAGCTAAAGCTTTTGGCTAAAAATACAACAAACAAAGTATGTTTTGTGAGAGAAGAGACTGAAAGGAGCCTTCAGAGTTTCATAATTGGTGTTTTTTTTCCCCAATTTTTAGCAATAATTCTGGGTCTCACATGAAAGGACGTGCTTCAGACCCTTCCTTCGCCTTAAAGGAGCTACAGGTGGCCCAGTCCTCATGGACCAGGCCTTCCTTTCCCTATTGTAGAAAATGTGTTGCTAAACTAGCAGGTTCAGCACTTTCCTTTTAATTGGTTGATTGCATCATTTTGTTATGTAGCAGAGGAAGTCCTATAATAAAAATTGTGAGAATTTTTTTATCATGTCAAAATGAAGACATGATAAGACATGCTGACAGAATACATGCTGCTATAGGTTTAGACTTTTGGAGGACATAGGGACCCCCATTTCATCATTCTGCTTCATTCTCTCTCTATTCTCCTATTCTGCAGAATCTGTTAGTTCAATCTCTAACGTTCTGCTCTCTCTGCTTTCCCTCAGAGTAGCTTCATCTGGTCTGTTCCTGTTTGGCTGTGACGCCATCCTGGAGAGAAACATCAGCTGTGCTGCTTCCATCAACACCCTTGTGTATAGATGCTGGAGATCGGGCTGTTTTCCAGTGTAGTCCTGTTTCTCTGACTGACTGGCTGGATGTGCTCTCTTCATCCTCTAACATGGGAGCTGGCTCGGAGCTCGTCTGCCTGGCTGTGTGTTTCCTGGACGGGGCTGCCTTTTACAGCTGCTTTTTGTATCTCTGCTTCTGTCTCCTTGAACCCCAGTCGGCCTCGGCAGATGGCCACTCACACTGAGCCTGGTTCTGCTGGAGGTTTCTTCCTGTTAAAAGGGAGTTTTTCCTCTCCACTGTCGCTACAACCATGCTTAGTGTGAGGGATTGTATTTGAGTCAATGAGTCGATGCAATCAACTGGTTTTCTTTAGATAGAAAACTTTATATCAATTTGATTGTATGATCTGGTTGAACTGTAAAGTGCCCTGAGATGACATGTGTTGTGAATTTGGCGCTATATAGATAAACTGAATTGAATTGAATTGAAGATGCTTGTGAAGAAAATGCACCACGAAATAGCTTTAAATGTCTGCCTCTGCTGTGTACCTATAACTCCTTTGACAGTTGCTCTACATTACCTCACAGTCTACAGTAAATTCATGGCAAGAAAAACTACATTTAGTTCCACAGGAGAGTTTCAGAGCTCTGTTTTTGAATTTCAAAGGATTTCAGTTTGTTCTTAAAATCTGCTGTAAGCAAGCTTGAGGGAGCTTCCCTGCCACTGTACCTGCTAGACACCAATGAGCAAAGGCAAATCCAAATGTAGCTGTGCATCAGTTCCCCTCTGGCTGCAGATTTCAGCCTGATCAGACCTGGCACAACAAGCTTCTTTACCTTCAGGAGCTTCGCAGCGCCTTCCTCCATCTGTCTGTGCAGATATATCTCGCTGTCGGAGAATACAAACTTAACCAGGAAGGGGCAGGACAATCTCAAGGTTGAGCTTGACACAATATTATATTTTGCTTCACTTAGAATGAAAATAGAATTAACTGTCAAACAGACCAAAAAAGGAAACACCTTTATTTTTATTAGGGAGATATTTTATCAATGGAACTTCTTAAAATTGAAATGAGGATATGATAATTTTTGATGATTATGAAAAACACCACCTGAGTTTTAATTGGAGAGGTTTAAAGGGTTACTTCCAGTCTCATGTGTTTTATTTCACACCTTTTGATGAATCTCTTGTCTATTTCAAATTATATATTTGATTGACCTTTCAATTCAGTTGGTATTTTGCAGTCTTTTTTTACCCAGTAATGCATACTTTAAATTTAAGATATTTATAATGTCCATTTCCATTAGATTTTCTCTTTAATGATTAAATATGTCACAGTGTTAAAGCTGGATACAATCTGTCATTTAAACTCGAATGTTCAAGCAGCAGAATCAAACAAATAAATGAACATCTGCTATCCCTCAATCCCAAACAAATTAACTCAAAGCTGCCTAAGCCTGGCAGTGACAAGTAAACCTCTCAGTATTTTTGCAGTATACCACACATATCAAATCTGCTGTGATTTAAATCCCCTGCTCTTTAAGAATTTTTTTTTCGTTTTTTGTTTAGTTTTTTCACTCGGAACATTCAAGAACCCGTTTTGTTAATCTGAGGATGAACATATTTGCTGTAGGAACAGTGAAGGAAAAGAATAAGTAACTAAGCAGACTCCAGTTGAGAAAATAGTGTGACAGGGCAGGAAAAGTTTATCATTTAGTAGCAACTGTCAAGGCTCAGAACAGAGGACCTAGTATGCAAGACAGACAGACATCTCAAAAAATCTTTTATTTAGAAATGGATCTGCAGAACAACGAGGATGTCTAATGCAGGAACCTCTGCAGGGAGAGAACACAGGTTAATAACCACATCTATCTGGCGGAGGATGATAATGAACGGTGAGTCACTAACCTGGTCTCATAATTCAGTCCAAGCCCAGAAGATGGGGTTGGTTCCAGCTGGTCAGCTGCCAACGCAGAGCAGCGGACGCAGTCCAGAGAGTCCCAGACGCTGAAGTCCCAGAGGTTGGAGCAAAGGCAGGAGATAAGAACCGAGCAGACGAAGGAAAGCAAGATGATCAAGAAGGTGTCAAGGTCCTGCTCAGGATTCAGAGCCAAGAGATCAGAGGTCCGAAGGGGTACCAAAAGAATCCAGGACGGTGTCAGGAAGCAATTCCAGGTTCGGTAAAGAGGCAGAATCCAGCAGGAGTCTGAAGACAGGTCAGGCAAACAGATCAGAACAGTAACAGGCAGGCTCAGAAGGTCCAGAGGCAGAATGGATCAGGATCAGGCAATCAAAAACAATAATACTTCCTAATAGACTCTCACCAAGGCCTCGAATAAGAATGAAGAAATTAAAATTAACATTAAGGTACTTATCAATTCCTTAGTCATTGGAAAAATAAAACTTGACTATGACATCTCAGCAAATGTAACTGTTTCTGCTGCAAAATGGCGGCACTCTACATTTGAGTTCTACAATCTACATCCTAATACATACACACATACATTCACTAATGAGATTGGCATAATAAAAATATTTCTCATGATTGGACTCAAAGTTCGGGGTATTTTGCAGAATCACATCAGCTTTGAGGCAGAGGTGGGGGGATAAATAGCATTGTTAACAACACACCAGACACTAATCTGTATTTATCATTGAATTACATTTTTATTGCGTCCAATCTTTTTGTTTAATTTAAATAAAGTGGAAACTATGCTTGCTATGAATTAAAGAAACAATGCATCTGTGACTTAGTAAATCCCATCAGCTGGTTGAAAAAAATATTTAACCTAACTGCCTGTATGGAATCTGTTAACAACATTTACAGAACATTGATAACACTTTAATAGATGTTTTTAAAATGGTTAAAAACATAAAAATAAAAAACGTCTGTGATTGGATCTCATTACATTACTAATTTAAAGCTTAAATGATGATACTACTGGATTGTGAAATTGTGTCCCTTGCAGAAAAATGAGCTCTATGTTTAACAATCTGAACAAACACCAACAATCTGTTTTTATAATCAATTTAGTTTGAATAAGGTTTTCAGAATACAGCTCTGTGCTGAACGCTCTGTTGCAAAACACAGATCAAATTTACTTTTATTCCATTCATTTTCTCCTTCGCTTTCTCCTTTCCTGTCTTTCACTGATAAGCTCTCCTCACCGCCGAGCACAATGGCTCCATTGTACCAAACCACAGAGCTGATAATGTTATGTGACATTAAGGGCAATGATGTTAGCTCCTATTCAGAGAGACATTTTGATTGGAATGTAGACTCACAAAAAGAGCCATAATATTCAATGCTTTCTGAAATTAAGGATTCCAATATTAAACCAAATTATTTCAGACTATTTTATTATCCGGTATATCAGAAGATGTTTGGTTTCGAGATAAGGAACACTAAAGACTACATTATAAAGCAATTTAAAGTTGTGAAAAAAGAATTTAATGATGATCTCCTTCATTGTCCTTTGTACCTGCATATTGATTTGTTTAACCAGGTCTCAGAGGAAAAGCTCTTTAGTCTCTTTTGCGAGCGACATTTGCCAAAGACTGCAACAAAGACCAATTAAAAAGAGGATAAAACAACTAATAGTATTGAATGCATATATATATATATATGGAAATCCCCTAATATCTATATATGTATATATAGACACAAAGCTTAGAGTCTATATAAAAATGTCCAACCTGCAAGCGAGATCTGGCAAAGACTGCAACAAAGACCAATTAAAAAGAGGATACAACAACTACTAGTAGTAAATCCATATATATATGGAAATCCCCTACTGTCTATGTGTGTGTATATATAGACACAGAGCTTAGAGTCTATATAGAAATGTCCAACCTCAGTCCTACAGAGCAGGACTCCTGCTTCAGGCAGCTGAATCTATGCTTACATTACCTCTCTCATGTGTTCAAATTCCGTAAAAGCAAGAAAATATACAATTTCTTTTGTTCAGACAAGAACCGGGGAAACATCAATAACATGCAGGACTAAAGACTCTTTAGAACTGGACTTGAACAACGTCCAATTCCATTTTTTTTAAGACTTCCTTAGCTCTTGGGGCCCTTATGTGTAAGTTTGTTAAAGGGAATTGCAAAATGTTGCATTGAGAAAATTTAACAAGCTGAGCTTTGTTCTTATAACAATTGCATTCAATAAAAGTAATATAAGATTAAAACAGATGAATTTCGGAACTAATCAATAACAGTCTCTCATTTTTTTTTTCTCTCTCTGTTTTTACTTACGATCAGGACTTTACCCCTACATGTATCTTTATATGGTCCAATTCTTTATCATACTGTTAATTTCCCTAAATATGGTTTGGAGGGTTTTTTCCTGCTCGCTCTAAGCTGGAGATTTTTAAATAACATCAGCAAACTTGGCAGTACTAGGTCAAAAACAGTCAATTACATTGTCATCAGCATAGACAGGTAATATAGACATAATTTTTTCTATGTAAAGAACACAACAGTGGGCTAAGAAATAAACCTATAGGAAATCCCCTAAATGTTACTCTGGATCCTACCACTAAGATGAAATTCTAAAGAAAAATCCATACAAAAAAACTCTCCTTGTGTTAAGAAAGGATTGAAAACTTTCCTTCTTAGAAATGCTTACAATCGCTGATTTTTAGATTTTTTTTAATAGGCTACGTATGCCTTCGAATGTATTGATTTTAATGTTGTCTTTTACTCTGTTTTTAATGTTATGGTCTTTTAACCTTTGTTTTAATTTTCCCTTTTTGAACTGTAGCACTTTGAGATTTGAATTCAAATGTAAAGTGCGTTACAAATAAAATTCATTATTTTATTATTATTATTCATAATATAATATATGATCATATACCGTAAATTTGTCCTTACTAAATTTTGCAACATGTTTTACGTGTTTTATTTTAAAATCCACAGTGGAATCTGTCTTAAGCCATGGCAACTGTATACATTTTTTTTGCCATTTCTCTCCTCTTAAAGTAAGAGCTCAATAGTTTTTTTGCTCCCTTTTTATGCATAATAATATTCATATTCCCTTGAATGCTGACCCAAGAAAAAAGAGGCTATTTCATAGCTGTCAGAGCAACGTCTTTATCTTCTCTCTCCAAATGTTGGGGTCAGCCAAGACTTGACGCTCGGCAGACAATTCTCCTAAAGAACTAATGTGATTAATGGGTGTCACTTAAGAGGGGTGGGCGGAGGTTGAAAATGGGGGAAAAAAAGAAAAAGTTATTGAAAGAAGATCATTGCTGAAGAAAAGGTGCATTGGTGGCAGTTCCTCAGCACAAATTAAGAATTTAGCCACCCTGGCTGTAGCTGGGTGTTATAAAATGAAAGTCACTTTCAAAGTTGAAAAGCAGTTGAGGAATTTAACCTTCAATAAGAGCAATAGGTAGCAATTAAGGCTCTTTGTGTTCATAATTATAAGGTACACAATATATTAGGAAAAAACTCAAGTAACCTTACTTAAGTACATTCATCAGGGCAAGTCCACTTTAGAAATATTGGCCTTAATTTCCTGGTGTCATTCCCTCTGGTAAAAAATAAAAAAGCTGATGAAAAACCAACGCCTTTCGAAAGTACTAACAAATTAACTTCTGACATTTTTGTAAAATTACATTTTAGGTGCTTTTAATTGTGAATTTAAGCTCACCAGCCACTTTATTAGGTACCCCATGCTAGTAACGGGTTGGACCCCCTTTTGCCTGCAGAACTGCCTCAATTCTTCGTGGCATAAATTCAACAAGGTGCTGGAAGCATTCCTCAGGGAGTTTGGTCCATATTGACATGATGGCATCACACAGTTGCCCCAGATTTGTCGGCTGCACATCCATGATGCGAATCTCCCGTTCCACCACATCCCAAAGATGCTCTATTGGATTGAGATCTGGTGAATGTGGAGGCCATTTGAGTACAGTGAACTCATTGTCATGTTCAAGAAACCAGTCTGAGATGATTCCAGCTTTATGACATGGCGCATTATCCTGCTGAAAGTAGCCATCAGAAGTTGGGTACATTGCGGTCATAAAGGGATGGACATGGTCAGCAACAATACTCAGGTAGGCTGTGGCATTGCAACGATGCTCAATTGGTACCAAGGGGCCCAAAGAGTGCCAAGAAAATATTCCCCACACCATGACACCACCACCACCAGCCTGAACCGTTGATACAAGGCAGGATGGATCCATGCTTTCATGTTGTAGAGGCCAAATTCTGACCCTACCATCCGAATGTCGCAGCAGAAATCGAGACTCATCAGACCAGGCAATGTTTTTCCAATCTTCTATTGTCCAATTTCGATGAGCTTGTGCAAATTGTAGCCTCAGTTTCCTGTTCTTAGCTGAGAGGAGTGGCACCCGGTGTGGTCTTCTGCTGCTGTAGCCCATCTACAGCAGCATTTAGGATATTTTAAAACCACATGTACAGAGCTGAATTCCCCTCCTGCAGAACCTACCTGTGTCTTTCAAAAGAATGCTATTTATTACATTCCAGCTTAAACGGTTAATTAAGTCAGATATTGGTGGAAATTGGCAGCATCAAATAATTCCGCTTATTGTAAATCTGTAGTAACTCTTAACATAAAAGAGGAAGCAGCAGTTCTGGCACATCATGTGCTGGTGAGCACATGCAAAACACGCTGGGCCGGTAAACCCAGACTCACTGCAGCAGAGGGTCGCTGCTTGCTACGGATTAGAGGCTGAGGAGCAAACCGGCTGTGGAGGAAAGATGAAGGAAGCATATGAGTCTCCCAGTCACATGCCTTGTGTGCAGCCAGTGCACCTGATAAGGCCAGAGTCACCTAATCCGTCCCACCACCACCCAACCACTTAAAAAAAAAAACTTATACTCAGCACTTAACTAGAGACTGATGAGGGCAGCCTCTGAAGCCTTCATCACTACATTACCTGGCTGGGAGGGTCGATAAGCAGACCCACTTTCCCCAAGTACAGTATTTCCATCAAGGAATGTCAACTTTATTCTAGGATTGACAGATTTTCTATCATAATTAGTTTTTAGTTAGTATTTCCCTCTTTCATTCTTTGGTATAACTTTTAAAGGAGGATATGCTGGGAGAAAAAACTGCCATATTGTGAGGGCAACACAATGTGATGGTAAATAAAATGATAAAATACGTCTCTAAAGTATCTTTACTTCTTGAACTTTTTCACATCTTATCACATTATAACTGCAAACAGATTTTTTATTAGAGTGTTAAATGAAAGTTTCACTTCAATATGAAAATAAAACAAAACTTTTTTAATCCCAAGAGAAAATCTAAAGAAAGGCTTTGTTCTAAAACCTTCGACTAAAGTATTTATGTTAACATATCATCAGGAACAGTCTGGAACAACAGTTTAAAGAAGTTTTTTCTATAAATCTGCAGAATCACACCCAGCACATCATTACACCATACTCATATTGTTTGTAAATTATGAGAGATCACTGGCTTCATTAAGATATTGCACAGCATTCTGAGAACAAAGAGAATCCGATGCATACTGTTAGAATAAAATAAAATAAAACATAAAATAAAGAGAGAGATAAAAAAAAAATGTTTACTCTAATCATGGAATATAATACAAATTAGCTCAATTAGATATAGTGTAGAGCATCTACACTGCAGGTGGCTGCAGCTATAGTTTTATTAAATGCAATGTTTTTCAAGTGAATGAATGAGCTCTTGCTAAACACTTAAAATACCAAATTGATGATTGATTTTGTGCAAACTCACAGTAGCACGAGAGTCCATGCAATGCACAGTTTAACTTAAAGCTACAGTGTGTAATAATTACAGGGATATACAGTCAGAAATGTAATATATTATACATAACTATGTTATTTATCATCATCTACGAGCTCAGCCTCTTAACCTTAATATTTGCGTTGCCTTAGAATTCGTTATTTATAATTACATAGGAGCGGGTCTCGCAGCCATGGAGGCAGACATCTTTGTGCTACGGCAGCGCAGAGCCAACAAACTAGCGATTGCGAGATCGCCCATTACGTTCGAAAGTAGCTACGGCAAGTTGAGAGAGATGAACTGAGACGGTACTGAACAATAGATGGCAGTATTAAAATTATCTATGTAAACAAACCTCATCACTTGAGAAGGTAGGTGATGCGGACGTCGTGGAAGACATTTTGTCCCGTAACGCTCGCCGTACTGTTGGGGGGGAGAAGCGGTGGGGGGGAGATGTTCATGTTCTGCAGTCTGGACGTTAGATGTCGCTGAAAATTACACACTGTAGCTTTAATGAACATGACTGTTGGTTAAATGGCTTCTCTAGATTGTCCTTAGATCTGAGTGTGTGTGTGTGCATGGTTATATGTTTCTGTCCATCTCTGTGCTGCCCTGCGACAGACTGGCAACCAGTGCGGGGTGTTCCCCACCTCGCCCCCATAGATAGTCACCAGCCCCACCATGACTCTAACGGAATAAGTGGGAGAAGATAGATGGATGGATGGAAGTTATATCTCCCTTCAATGTTCACCTCCAGTCGTAAAATATCCTCTGACATAAATTCCCCAGCGAAATCATACATTTCTTTTTGAGAAAAATCCTCAGATTACAACAGGAAGTGCTTGGTCAGACCAACCGAGCTGTAAGCTACCCTATCAGTTTTACAGGTCTGTTTCAGGCAGCGCTTATCCTCCAAACTCCAGGACAGTAGTACAAACCAGAATCCTGTACGGGTCTGATTTTTCAAAACTGTATCCGCCCATCCCAGAAGAGCTCAAACCTAGATCTGAGCCATTACTCACAATTATCCCAATTTAAAAACAAAGTGTAAACACAGCTGTTTATAATAACAGAGGCAGTAAAGATCATAGCCACGCGCTCAAATCCAGTATGCGCTGTGCTCGCAGATTAACAGCTCTAACTTGGCAGAAGTAAGGTTTAACTCATTGCTTAAAAAAACATTCTAATCTGGATATTCTTGAATCAATTTATTTTTAAGATGTAGAGTTAATAAATACAAAAATATAAATAAGTTTAATTCATACTGTAACTCACTGTATGATACCTGTCCGCACCCCTGAAATAATTTAAACATTTAAACACTGTTTGAATGTTTAAATCTGCATTGTGAGGCAACATTAACTTGTACTGTGTTAGATGTACTTTAGAAAAATGGACTGAATTAAAAGACTTTAAAAAACAATGTAACATAGATCAATTAACCAGTAAGTTTAAAATTACATGTTTTGTTTTTTTTTATAATAAGGTCACTATCTTTAGTGGGTCTGTCTGAGGCATGGAACCTCAGGGATGAAAACTAGTCGCACTCTGGACCTGATCAGTAATCTTTTCCATCCAGTGGGTTTATATAGCACTTTTTATTAGCAATTGTAGAATAAACGATTAAAAGATAGATGAAAAACATATGTAGTAAAAAGAAAAACACAAAAAACTGAAAAATATTGCAGTTATTATTTAAATGCTATTAGCTAAATATTCACATTATATTTGGTGGAGTTTAAATGTCTATTTAGTGTAGATGATTTTAATGAAGAATTAGAAATGATTTATGTTATTTGATTATATAATATAGTGAACAATCATAATTCCTCAAGATTGCATTAAGTATGTACTGGCAACAAACATTCATTCAAAATCTGTAATTTTGAAAAAAAAAAAAAAATTTGTTTTTCTTTTAAAAATACAAAGAAAGCCAACCCTCGTTTCAAGCAGAACCACCAACCTGCTGGCCAGATTTCTACAGCAAGCTGTTAAAAACCTGACGTGCTGATGGGATTTTGGAATATTATTTGATTTAGGCTGGCCATATGTTGATTTAATTCATCTTTTTTCACTACCCAGTCTACTTTCACACTAAATAACATCATTTTTTTTTTAAGATTTTAAAATGACTTTCATAACTGTTTTGATCTGTTTTAGTCTCCTTTTTGCGTTTTCATTGGTTTGATTTCCATTGTGTGTTATTCTAGTTCCATTTGGTTGTATTTGAGTTGTTATGTATTTCTTGTTTACCCTCTATTGCCCCCCTGTGTCAGTCTCCTCCCCCCAGCTTCCTTTAAGGTGCTTCCATCCACCCCTGTTCCTCATCTGCTGATTAGCACAGCCGTTGTTCAGTCTCCCATTTATACCCCTCCTCTTCAGTTACTGAAGAGGAGAACTTGGCTTTTGTTTGCCTTTGGATCGACATTAGATTTTAAAGAAACCCTCCTCAGCTTCTTTCTCTGCATTTGTGTTCTCTCCTCTTTAAACCTCAACTCAACCTGACAATTTTATTGCACCAGCAGGGTGGCAAAAGGAAGAATCCATATTCACACAAAGATAAAACACAACAATAAAAAAAATAAAGGAATAAATCATTCTACAGTAATGTAAATGAACACAAGAAAAGAAAAAGCTGTACAGTTCATAGAAATAGAGTGTGCATCTAGAGTTGCCATCTTTGATAATTGAAAATAACAACAACAAACAGACACTAATGGCCTGATTGATCACCATGAACCAAAGTTATTGCATAGCACTCTACACCTAAAGGTTGTCAAATTGTTTTAAGCATTTAGTTAAGAACTACTTAAAAAATGATATATTGTCTGCACTAAAGGCTGTTAAAACTGTACTGTGTGAGCTAAAAAACAAAAAAAAAAACAACAACAGCAAGCCAATCTTCATTCTCCATATCAAACCATTTTAACTCCCCATTATTTGATCACTGAATACTTTAAAAAAATACACAGAAAAAGGCTAAAAACTCCTTTTAAACTAGAAATAATAATAAAAAAAGTTTTAATTTGGCTATATATTTTTTTACTCATAGACAAGTTTATTTGTATAGCACAATTCAGTACATGGAAAATTCAAAGTGCTTTACATGAATTAGATAATAATAAAAAAGAAGAAAAAATAAAAGCAAAAACATTTGCAAAAACAAAACAATTGTACCACAACCTTTAAAACTAATAATACCCCTGTTTGCATTTTAAATTTTAACAGTAAAAGACAATTCAAAACAAATGCATTTCTAACTTTGACCTAAAAAAACTCAGACTTTAAAAACGTTTACAGTCTTCTAGGAGTTTGTTCCAGATGATATTGAGGACCAGCTCTACGATATTTAAAAATGGATACAGAAATAAATAAATGCTCAATAAAGAAATAACCATACAATTATTTGCCACCAAAAATACAATTAGCTGATAAATGTAGGTAGAAATTAAATTATACAGTGAGACATAAATTATATCTCTTAGATTCTTCCTTTATTCACCTTTGTAATAATTACCTTATTTATTTATGTGCATGTTATAATAATTTTGTCTGTTTTATTCTTCCTTAGTATTTTTTTACCCTATTTATTTCTTCAATGCTATTTATTTCTGCCTGTGTTTTTTACATTTATGTATGCATTCCTGCCTCATTATACAAAGAAGAGGGGCTGTGGTTTAGAGGGTCAACTTCTGCCCATTGGTTGGTTAGCATTTTACTGCATCGGTCGAGTCTACATAGCCTTGTGAGAGCATCCTGATCTCGCGAGCTTTCAAGGTTTCACTCGCAGATCAGTCTGGCTACTTTCCGTTAAAGAAAATTTGGAGCAGTTCACCAAACGAACGTCCAATCAGGGTTGGCTTTGAGGCGGGTTGAGGTGTGACGCAACGAGAAGCGCGACATTTCAGTCTAAAGAACATGGCGGCTTCAGCCGATGAAACTAGCGTTAGGGTGGCTATCGAGCAAGTTTTATCGGAATTACAGAGAATTTCTTCACTGAAAGAAGGGCAAAACACTGCTCTGGAGGCTTTTCTCAGGGGAAAAGATGTTTCTGCTCTTCTCCTGACTGGTTTTGGCAAGAGTTTGATCTATCAATTGGCTTGTGCCTGGCTTGTGGTTGTGTTTTCGTCGTCGCTCTGTTGGTACGTCATATGCTTCGTTGATCTGATTGGTTTATTTGGCCCGTCTATCACCAACATAGGCCAATCAGCTAACCAGTATTTTCGCCCCTTCCCAAAATTACTTCAACGGAAGGTTTCCAGATGGATATGCGGAGCAAATCCATCTGGCGGAGTCAGGTTAGAGTCTACATGCCACCGGCCACAGGCACAACAATGATGGCTACCTACGATGAAGTTGTCAGCGAGCTGACTGTTTTTTAAAATAATGCTAACGTTATAAGTGTTGACTTTATTATTTTTCGTTTGGATGCTCTGACAGAACGTGTATTTCAGTTAGCGGCACACATGGACACAGATGACAACAATGTCGTTTTTTCAGAATCTGGAGGAAGCGGCCCATCTTCATAAATCACAGAGCTCAGCTCTGTTGCTGTTTTTCAATAAAACTATGTTTTAAGATCATTTGAGGCAGATTAAATGTGTAAATAAAAAAATAAAAAAATTAAGAGGACCGCAGCAAACCAGCACCAGCCAGGATGGAGACTCTACATCAGGTTTTCTTTCACATCATGGACTTTATTGAGGGAATAGAAAATGTTGGAGGCTAAAAGTTTTGCACCTGATCTATTAAGGCGAAATCCATTTCTCTGGAAGAGGTATCTCTTTTCCCAGAAGATATTAAAGGTGTCCAGAGAGCAAATCTTGCAGATCAGGCTCATTTTCTCCATTTATAGAGATAGGAAACTGCTAAAGACTTCACCTCCTGTTAAAGGTGGTGCAACAGGGCAACTAATGAAAACTTTAAAATGCTACTGTTCTGCAGTGTTAAGCACTAATCAGCCTCACGTCACGTCAGCCTTTAATATTTCTGACTACCTCTTAGCAACATCATTCAGTGCTCCAATGTGAATGACCAAGTTTTTCCCGATTGGATTTAATTCTGTTAAATCTTTGTGATCCTCTTTGAGATTTTGGAAAAGCATGGAACAGCCAACATTCACAGAATAGAATAGAATAGAATAGAATAGAATAGAATAGAATAGAATAGAATAGAATAGAATAGAATAGAATAGAATAGAATAGAATAGAATAGAATAGAATAGCTTCCCAGTTCAGTAACAGCTTCATGCATGGGGTGGGAGACAGAAAAAAACTAATAAACATTTAGATTCTGCAAACAGAAACAGGAATGTGTACAGTGAATGACAGAACACTTGTTTATATTCTGATGTAGTTTCTAAGCAGATATCATGATTTTACTTTTACACTTTTATTATCTTTACAATAGAAAATTCTTCTGTTTAATATTATTTTGGAGCAAATTTGTTTGGTGACAGGAGGGGGCGCTTTGAAGGACCCACAGAGCCACAGACTGTCTCTGCCCTTACTGCTTCCCTTGTCCATTACGTTCTAACCCATCTTAAAGGAATAGTACACCCAAAACATGATTAGCCTTTATTTTCTACTCACCCCCATGCTGAACAACACTCTGGAGTACTTTTTTGATATCTCAAATGCATCTGGAGATCTGGGAGGCTTCTTGCTGTCTGCTGACATTCAAATAATGGAGGTCTATGGCGTCTGCTCTGCCGATAATGCAAGCGTAGAAGAAGAAATGTGCTGTTTACCTGTGCAAAGAAAGAAACAACGAAAGAAAAATGTCTGAGGACTTCAGTGTTGAGGAAGAGCATGAGTTCTTTGCCGAGCTGAATGCGCACTTTCGTCTGGTTTGGTCTGCCGCGGTTTCCGTAGACTCGTGAACGCGCTTTTAGGAAATCCTATACATTACTGTTTATGCTCTAAAAACATTCTAAATGACTTTGTTTCGAGTAAATTATGGACGCTACCCACTCAGGACACTTGGAATACATTGGACGAGCAGTATGGAGGAATATTGACACGTTTTTTTGTGGACTTTTATGGACCTTTCTGCCTCGGGCACCATAGACCTCCATTATTTGAATGTCAGCAGACAGCAAGAAGCCTCCCAGATCTCCAGATGCATTTGAGATATCAAAAAAGTACTCCAGAGCGTTGTTCAGCATGGGGGGTGAGTAGAAAATGAAGGCTAATCATGTTTTGGGTGTACTATTCCTTTAATAAAGTGGCCAATATGTAGATCCTGTTTATGTTTAGATGACTTTTAAGAATATTTACTTACACTGGATCATACATTGGAGTATCATAATTGAGAATCCTGAATGAATGTTTATGAAAGTAGAGATTACCTTAATTTCTGCTACATATAGTATATATATGCTAATAAATTTGAGATGTTACTTAAAACCTAGAGAGCAGTTGTACTGTATACATCTCAAGGGCCACAGATTTGTTTCTCTTCAAACTAAAACTCCCTGTTAAATGTGTTTAACAAGAAGGCTGTTAATTCCAGTGTTCTGATTAGAGCAACTCGTTTATTACCATGGAGACAGTGCTACCTGAGCTCTGACAGGGCGTTAAGATATTTTTTAACTAATCTTGACTGCAACCGAAAAAGAAAAGGAGAGAGAGAGTTAACTTTTTTCATTTCTATTCCATAAATATGTATTAAAAAAAAAAATCTTAATCAGGAGCGTAGGAAATGAAGGCGTTTGAGAGGTGTTCTGATTGAACTCCTTATCTTAGATTGCAGGTGTCTGATTTGATGGTGGAGGGAAAGAGCGGAGTTGTTGCTCGTGTTTGCTGTAATCACAATTTCAATCTAACTCTTTAATCCATAGATATGACATCAAACTAATGCCAAGTGTTTGACTAAATAAGAAAACATGAGAAAAAAGGAGTTGCTTTAAAGGGACTTTTTTTTCATAAACGCACAGGTCTGTTGCCCTTACTTGACTTTCCAGCCAGCAGCCATTTTATCATCAGTTTCTAAAACATATTCTATGGTGCAATGAGGTTCTTGGACATGTGGTGACCTGACTGAGCCCCTACCTCTGCAGCCCATACCAACCCACGGCCCCAAACCCTCTGCTTAGGTTGTATAGTTTACACTTTTTCCATTTGCTGCTCTAAATAACTCTAATTTTTTGAAAAACATTGATATTAGTTTTAAATACTATATATGTCTTTTTTTGATGAAAGCAGAGCTTCAGCTGCATTGGCAGGTTGGAAATAGAGGATTGGCTTTCTTTAGGTTTTGCCAGTTTAAGTAAAGACATAACTATCACATTAAGATACAGAAAACTTTGGTGAAATAACTAATTATTTCTATGCATATACATAAGGGTAAATGCGTAAATATGTTACATGTTTACATTACAGATAAACAAATGGATTCAAAAGGAAGAGTGACCATCGGCCGAATGTATCTAATTGTTTATGTGACCTATTTATGAATAGGTAAAATGGCTGCATTAAATTTCCTTAAAATGTAGTTGCAATTACATTTTATACACATGGAACCTTTTCTGTTTTATCTTAGAAGCATCTTGTTCAGGTGGGTCATGACGTTGGGGTTCTGCTTTGTATTTTGTTTGACAGCCAGGTGTTTTATGATGACTGCAACTTTTCTCTCTTTCCATTTAAAAACACCTGCTTTACATTATTTGACCTGTTTGACATTGTTTGAAGTTGTGCAAAACCAATACAGAGGTTAAAATGTAGCACAGTCCCTCACAGATCGGAATCTGCTCACCGTATTCGTAGTAAGACCTGCTCTAAACGTGGTGCAGCCAGTGTTACCGGGAAAACCAACCGCATCGAAGCTGGCAGAGTCAGACATAAGTTAATTTACATCATCAAGCCACCCAACACAAAACTAAAAAAAAACACCACTTTGAGATTTCAGTCTTCTCCTCAAGGCTGATTTATACTCTGAAACCAGGTCGTCTGCGTGTCACAGTGAACACAATTGTGTCCCCGCCTCCTCCGCAGACACTCCTCTGCACCTCTCCAAAATTGTTGGGGACTGCAGACAGTGCCGCAGACAGGAGGCCTCTGATTGGTCAAATCTACAGCCCCTCTACACTACAGTATGTATATTTCCTGTTTGGTTCCTTACCAGCTTCTTCTGTTTGTATGACCGCCAGAGATGGCAAAAGTACTCACTTTCCGTACTTGAGTAAAAGTACAGATACTTGTGTTAAAAAAATACTCTGGTAAAAGTGGAAGTACTGATTAAATTTCTTTACTCAAGTAAAAGTAACAAAGTACAGGCTTGTAAATTTACTTAAAGTATAAAAGTAAAAGTAGAAACCACTTTTTTCATGCCGTTGCCTACATTTTAAATGGATGTCTGCCAATAGGACTAGATCTCTGTTGTGTTAATTTTCAATTATCTTGTCGTCCATACTACTATGCTAACGCCACCGCCACCAAGCTGCAATGATTTGCCGCGAATGAATACCGCCGAATCTTTCGATTCATCTTGTAGTGGTGCGTCAAATGCAATGTAGATCGTCATAAAAATAAGTTGTAAAGTAAAAATATCAAAAAAATCTACTTGAGTACAGTAACGAAGTATTTGTACTTCGTTACTTCCCATCTCTGATGACCGCCATTGTGGAAAACCACTCGTGAAGTTGGACCCAGACATGGGCAATATGGAGTCAACAAGTCATCTCCATGTCATGTATTTGTTCTACCCAGCCACTGAAGCAGGTGAGTCCAATCTTCACCGTGAATTAACCTGTGCAGATTGGACTCACCTGGTTAATTGGCTGGGTAGATTAAATACATGACATGGAGATGACTTGTTGACTCCACATGTCTGGTTGGACCAGATAGAAGAGCGAGGTGTGCGAGAACGCTGGGACCCTTTTTCCACCTGGATACCCCCCCTTTTTCACTCATGTCCCTCCGTTGTCGCATAAACGTACCCCATCTTCCTCACCGTCTCGGCCAAATCAAGACCCACAGCTGGTTGATTGTCCCTCTTGTATCGTGGCGTGGAATAACATAGCGCAGACCACGCTTCAATACTGGACATAAATCAAAAATATCTGCGGCAAGCTCACTGCGACACGCTGCTGCGGGGAGAATAACCAGCCTGTTTCCCTTGGATTAACATATGCAACACGTTTTTTTGTTTTTTTTTGTTGCTTTTTCCTTTTACCTCTAGTAAGATTACCATGAAAAAAAAAACATACTTTAAGTAGAGTTAGGACCCATTATTGAAAAGAGAAAAAAAGGTTATAATAGGGATAGTTCTGAAAACGAATTATGCAGCATTGTCTGTGAAGGGTACAGAAGGTTTTCCTGCTAAGAACTCCTGATGGTGTGAATGAGCGACCCCCCCCCCCCCCTGCAGATATACATACCTGAAGCAGATGACAACAAGGATAAACCAGCACAGTCTCAATGCTTCTGGTGGGAGTTGACAGCAATCTATTTACAGTGACCTTCTAAAGTCTGTGTGTTTGTGTTCTCTCTAACCCATACCTCCAAACCCGTTCACTCTTATCTGTGAATGCACCCCCCAAACACACAAACACACACACTACCAGCACACCTTCATTACAGCCCTGATAGTGCCATTGGCAACTTGTCACTTATATTGATTTGTCCTAAACTGCAATTTACATGGATATTTGTAAGTGTCCTTAAGGCATGCTGCAGCTTGGTGGAGTGCCAAGCCACTCCTTTTTCACTCACCCTCTGTGTTTATTTCCCTGGTCTTAGGGAAGGTTTTTTTCCCGTCAGGGCCTCAAAGTGACCTTTTCAACCTGACTTCTGCAAGAAATGCATTCCTTCAGAGGAAATGTTTTTAAATTTTCAATCAGCCTGCCAGTTATTCTTTATTATATCCAACATATAAAAATATTATTTAGAACGGTTTAATTCAGATTTTGAATTAGTGATGAACTGCAGCCCTTAAATTCCAAACTCCTTCTGAGTTTACCTAAGTGAACCAACCGTACAGGCGTGTTTTAATTCACTTGATCCTGGTAAAATCAATAATTCCCTTTTTAATTTTTTTTAAACCATCCATCCATTTTCTTACACTCTTGTCCCAAGTGGGGTCACTCCAGCAGTCAATGGGCGAGAGGGAGGGTAGACTCTGGACAGGTCGCCAGACACACAGGACTAACAACCATTCATGCACACACTCACACCTAAAGACAATTTAGAGAAGCCAGTCAACCTAACAGTCATGTTTTTAAAGTGTAGGAGGAACCCATGCATGCTCAGGGAGAACATGCAAACTCCATGGAGAAAGAGGGCCAGGAATCGAACCCAGAACCTTCTTGTTGCAAGGCCACTGAGCAGCCCTGACTTCTCAAAATAAAATAATTAGATTATTGTTTCCAAGTTTGAAGGCATTTTGCTTCTCATCCAGGTAGCTTTTTTAATTCAAAATGTCAGGAATATCATTGAGTTCAAGGTTTTATACAGTAGCCCAACAAAGCCTTGTTTTTGTTTTGAAAATATGCAAATTGTGGGGCCTGCAATGCCCCACTTAGACGGGTATGGGGCAATGCAGGCTAATAAAAGAAGCCAAAGACCCCCATTCCAAAGTGGTGGACCCTGTCGTCCGTTTCAATTTGGGTAGCGAAATGTCCAGTGGATTGTTTTTAATTTTCTTTTTTTAAATCAGAAGATTTTGCAACCGACATTATAGATCAGCAGAACGCAGCTTACATTCTCTTTACATACAAATATCTTCTGGTCTTTCCAGATGCCATATTTTCAGGTCAATAACCCAGCCAGCTGGGAAATACCGATCAACATCTGTGCTTTGAGAAGACTTTCTCTGGTGTATGAGGACGGGCAGTGTATGTGATATATTTATCAGTCGTGAAAAGAAAAATCTGGAGGCCTGTTGGTCGAAGAAAGGTGCTGAAAAAGTCTGCAGGGTCTTCATACGATCCCATCCTATAACAACAAAAAATTGCAACCTAGCCTTTTTCTGTTTCTTTTTTTTTGTATCTGCATTAAATGCAAAACTCGTTTGGGCCTCCTTGCACACCTGCGGCTCTTTGGGTCATCACCAGAGGAGTATTTGAGCAGCGGGCTGTCACTACTTCGACGCCAGAGTGTTTGCCAATATTGCGTACTCTAGCCAAACTGAAATTAGCTGAGTCTACCTTGGCCTTGTCTCTCTGAGTCTAAGCTTGCTTTGTCTTTTGTTCTCTGGCAGGAGGCCATCCTGATCCACTGGATAAGCCTGGACCTTCTACCCCCCCTGGAAGGATAAACTTAGTCACATTGAGCAAAGGGAAACCTCCACAAGATCCGTTCTAGTTCTCTTCAGGAAAACCCAGTGACAGTCCGCTCCATTGCTCCTCAGGGTCCAACATTAGTCTACCTGTCCGCCCTCCAACGAGTTCTCTCATCTCTGGATATAACCCCACAAACTGGATCCAAGGAATAACCTAGAGCCCCCTAAATATGAGTGTCATGATGGGTTTAGGATACAAGCCCATATGCAGAACACAACGGAGGCTGGGTTAAAGTTTAACAGAGTTTAATTAAGGTTCTGAAACACAAGATAATGTACAGGTTCTGGAACTGGTCCGGGCTGGTTCACTGAAGTCTTGACTGGGTCCGGGCTTCTCTTTGAGAGAGAGGGAACAGTTGGGTCCAGAGACTGTTGGTTCAGCAGAGTACACGAGGAGCAGCAGCGTCTAGCTTCTGACTTAGCATGGCAGACCTTGATCTGAGTTTCCAGCTCTTCACAGAGAGCAGCAGGGGATATCCACATAGGAATCTTCAGGTTAATTCCACATTGGAATCTTCAGGTTGGCTCACCAGGGCTGATTGGCAGGTTAAGCTCACCCAGAGCTTCAGGCTAGAGACAGGTTTCCTGTGAGGCAGCTCACCCAGAGCTTCAGGCTAGAGACAGGTTTCCTGTGAGGCAGCTCACCCAGAGCTTCAGGCTAGAGACAGGTTTCCTGTGAGGCAGCTCACCCAGAGCTTCAGGCTAGAGACAGGTTTCCTGTGAGGCAGCTCACCCAGAGCTTCAGGCTAGAGACAGGTTTCCTGTGAGACAGTTCACCCAGAGCTTCAGGCTAGAGACAGGTTTCCAGTGAGGCAGCTCACCCAGAGCTTCAGGCTAGAGACAGGTTTCCTGTGAGGCAGTTCACCCAGAGCTTCAGGCTAGAGACAGGTTTCCTGTGAGGCAGCTCACCCAGAGCTTCAGGCTAGAGACAGGTTTCCTGTGAGGAAGTTCACCCAGAGCTTCAGGCTAGAGACAGGTTTCCTGTGAGGCAGCTCACCCAGAGCTTCAGGCTAGAGACAGGTTTCCAGTGAGGCAGCTCACCCAGAGCTTCAGGCTAGAGACAGGTTTCCTGTGAGGCAGCTCACCCAGAGCTTCAGGCTAGAGACAGGTTTCCTGTGAGGCAGCTCACCCAGAGCTTCAGGCTAGAGACAGGTTTCCTGTGAGGAAGTTCACCCAGAGCTTCAGGCTAGAGACAGGCTTCCTGTGAGGCAGTTCACCCAGAGCTTCAGGCTAGAGACAGGTTTCCCGTGAGGCAGCTCTCCCAGAGCTTCAAGCTAGAGACAGGTTTTCTGTGAGGCAAAAACAGAGGAGAGTTAGAATCTGATCTCTCACTTGAGACAACTAACATTCTTTCAGTTTCAGAGGCTCAGGTTGCTAACCAAACTAAGATCAACACTGCAGCGTCGAAGCAAGGTCTGGCAGGTGTTTATAAAGGGAAGGTCTCCTGATGAGTAGATGGGTCTCAGGTGTGCTGGAAGATTCCAGCCCCAGGAGACCCACGGCGCACTCTGCTGGAGACAGATGGTAACTTCCAGATCCCAACAGTAACTCCAGTCCTAACAGAAAACAACATAAAACAGAAGAGGATCCTCGGCGCCCTCTGGTGGGCAAGCCTGAGGATCACAACAATGAGTGCCACTCAGGCAAATTACAAGCCTCAGTCATTTTTCCTACGGTCCCTGAACTGATCACTGTGATCTCCCCTTCAGAGTTTCCGGTTCCAGTTCACCAGTCCGCTGAGTTCCAACAGTGTTACCCAGCTGTATATCTCTCACTGTGTTTTTGTCAACCACAATAAACCTGTTAACTTTTTCCCTTGGCTTCTGAGTGTGTCTCTGCATGTGGGTCAGAACCTTAAAGCCCATCATGACAATCCTTATTTTGGCCATTCTTTATTTGTGATCAATGGCCACTTAAAGTTTATCAAAGGCCAGCACATGGACCCATGGCCACACTTTGGACATCCCTGCTGTAAGATAACCATACCTGGCTTACTGTATGCTGCCAGCATAAGCTGCCACGACAGGACACAACACAAAGCTATCTTAAAATCATCATCAGCTTTAATCTCCAGGTTTTTATACAAACAAGAAATTTGTCTTTGGATCCACTTTGCTCTCCGTGAAGACATTTAAAGTATGATGTGTTTAAAAAAGGAGAATAATAATAAATAAAAATATTGATTGTTAATATGTACACAAACAAGTTTTACCAAAAAGAAAGACCTAAGCAGACAGCTCCAAATAAGCATGGTATTGATCAGAGCTCTCAGGCTGTCTGTTCTTCAGATTGACAGCCTGGGGTTAGAAAGCCTGTGGCCGCTATTTTAAATGTTTAAAAATCTTAGCCCTGTACAAATCCTGCATGGAAGGAAGGTCAGCCATGCTTGTTGCAGTGTGGACCTGTCCTATTCAGTGGATGAGCCAAACCACATAAAATGAATAATTGCAGCAGAAAAGCAGTTACTGAGAAAGGTATTAAATGAGTTGCCAAAGTAAGTTCATCTCCTCTGAGCCATCTCCCAAGCAGTGTATGTGTGAGGATACCCACAGGTTACTGGTATGGTTCCTAGAAACTAAAAGTGATCCACAGTTGGCTAGACACAAGTTCACAACCTGTCTAAGCAAGCTTCTGCAGATCTACACCTATGCAGTATCTCCAAATGCCCGACAGTAGCATATAGTGCCTCCCCCACCTTAAACACCATACCTGACCTTAAGCCGCAGAGGCCAGGGGAACAGCGCGATAACCTGCAGCAATGGAAAACACAAATGCTTTCTGAAAGCTTCGGCACAACACATTTTCTCACAAAAATGCCAAAATGTCACATTCTTCAAACTTTCTGCCCACAACACAATTTTTTTTCTATATTTTTATTACCTTTGCGAGGATGCTGAAGGTTACCTGCAAACTTCTAAGAGAAATGTGGCTTTTCATGAGCTAAAAGAGATTTGTCGAGAGGTAACATACTCCATTTCGTAGTGCTTGGCAAAAACCTAAGAAAAATGAGTGCTTATATTTTTATTGTTTGTTTGTTTGTGCAAATAAAGATGACAAGTTTCGGCTGTTGTATAACTTGTGTATTGTATACCGACACCTCTTAATATAATTCATAGTAAGAATTTATCTTTCGACTTAAACTAACTACTTAATTGAGTCTGTGGGATATAGTAAAAATCCAGGTATTCGGTAAAGGAGTTTTGTAATAGTACATAATGAAAGGTAATGAAGACCAATAAACACAGCAGACAGATTGTGATTGGTTGAATTTAAAATGCTTTAGGTGGAAAAAAAAAAAAAAAAAAGCAAAAGCTTTGAACCTCCCCCCAATAACTTATGAATCAATTCTCCGGGAATAGTTTTCATCCAAACAATTGCTTTCTCTGGCCTTCAAAAATGGTCTCTTTATGGTGAAGATAAAAAGAAGACAGCAATAAAATGTTTGCAGTTTGCCATGGGGTATGTAGAGGTAAAAAAAAACATGCTCTGGTCAGATGAGATTAAAGCTGACCTGTCCGCTGACCTGGAGGGATGGGGGGGGGGGGGGGAACCTGATCAGTGATGGCAGCATCATGCTGTGGGGAAGCTTTTCCTTAGCTCAAACTGAAGTTAAATTAAGAATTGATGGAGACTTAAAGATGCCCTACTTCCAATTATATGATGCCATCAACTGATTTTCCTTAGATAGAAAACTTTGAATCAATTTGACTGGATGATTTGGTGAACTGTAAAGTGCCTTGAGATGACATGTGTTGTGAATTGGCGCTATAGGAATAAACTGAATTGAATTGAACTGAATTGAAACCACCAATAAAAATGTTTAGGATTTTTCAGTATCTAAATTTTCGTTAAAAAAAAAGAAAAAAAAAAAAAAACGCCCAGAAGTTATAATTATAGCTATGAAACACAGTTCTGCATTGTTTACTGATTAAAGGTGTTAGGATTCCAGTTTGTGTGGGTTGTTTGTGTATTTTTCTCTCTCCACCACCAGTAGGTGCCCTGTTCACGTTGGGCCTCCCTGCACACCTGCGGCTCGTTGGATCATTATCTGGAGGAGTATTTGAGCAGTGGGCTGTCACTAACCTCGACGCCAGAGTGTTTGCCAGTTTTGGGTACTCTAGCCAAGCTGAGATTAGCTGAGTCTAACCTAACCTAAGCTTTGTTCCTCTGAGTCTTATATGGTTTTTGTCTTTGCTCTTCGGCAGGAAGCCTTCCTGTGTAACTGGATGCCTGGCCTTCTTCCCCTGGAAGGATTAATTGAGTTCACACTGAACAGGGGAAAACATCAACATGAGCCGTTCAAGTCCCTTTCGGAAATCCAAGTGACAGCCCGCTCCATTGCCTCTCTCGGTCCAACACATGTCTACCTGCCCGCTCTCCAAGTTCCATCTTCTCTGGATAAACCCACACAGACTGGATTCAAGGATAAACAAGAGACCCCCTCAAACGTGAGTCCCACTCCAACAGTATTCAAGCTTCAGTCAACTTTTCTACGGTCCCTGAACTGATCACTGTGATCTCCCCTCCAGACTTTCCAGTTCCGGTTCACCAGTTCACTGAGTTCCAGATCCAACTCCTGTACTCATTCCCTCAATAAACCTGTTTAACTTTTTCCCTGGTTCTGAGTGGTTCTCTGCATGTGGGTCAGATCTCTTAAAACAATCATGACAAAAGGAGCTAAATATACATGCATGCCACACTTTTCAGATTGTTTTATTTTAAGAAAATTTCTATTTTACTGATTTTTTTTAAAGAGTGATAATTAATTTTACATTATTCTCAAAAGAAAATCATAAATCCTTTAGCAGAAAAACTAATTTCTACAAGCAGAGACGGCAAAGCATGAGTAGGCTAAATGTAAGACAAGGCTGCAGAGAGTTTTCTGTTCTTTTTCTTATCTGCATTCTAAAAAGCATCTTGGTCTTTTTCGCCCTGCAGTAAAGTTTCCTCTGCAGGATGGCACACAGGGGAGAGTTGGAGAAATGAAATGCAAAACATCACCAAACTTCGAGGCTGGCTTTTTTTGGGAAATGAGGAAATAAAAAACAGAACAAGAAAAGTGTGAGGTGCGAGTCTAAGCAGCCTAAAAAATACCCATGGTGGGTGAGCAAGGGGTGTGTGAGCTGGTGGGTGTCGCTGCTGATGTCACACCCCCTCCAACAGCCGCGATTGGACCCTAATTAGAAATCTCGGCAGCAAATAGATAGGCGTCCTGCATGATTGAGCCCAAAGTGGCTGATGCCAAAAAAAAAAAAAAAAAAAACTAGTGCAGGGGCGGAGAGGAGCGGAGCAGACAGACAGAGAGCTGCCAGGCTGCGCTGACAGCAGAGGTTTACATCCGAGCGCCGGAGACGTGCTGGACTTTCTACGCTGAGACGCTCCCAGGTGATAATATTCACACAGAAAAAAAAAGAGAGAGCCTTGATCTTTATAAACACAAAGAGAGCGGAGGAAGAGAGGACGCAACGCTGTTCGGAGAGACTGACGAGGCAAGTGCGAAGGAGAGTCGGCACCAAGTTGCTTCTGCGCTCCGCTGCTGCGCCGATGGCATCCGTGCTTGGAAACAGCAGCCGCGGCTCGGGCGCTCCGAGCGGCCAGGTTAGATGCAAGCTGAAGCGGAGGAGGAGGAGGCGATCCAAGAGGAGAGGTACGGCAACTTTTGAAGCCCCTTATTCTTCCCGTTTTACCCCCTCATTTAGATTAAAGGGGAGGCCGTGCGCAACGTGGCGGATAGGCGCGCGCATCGCTCGCCTCTGCGCTGCGCTCCGCAACTATCCGCGGTGAAAAGTGGCTTTTTTGTTCTAAAAGCGAACAAATTCACCTCGTTGAAGTCAGAAATAAAACGCTCAGTTTGTTTCAGTGAAATATATTGTCTCTTTCCTCTTAAGTTGTACTTTATTATTATTACTTTTTGGTAAAAGCACTAAAATCCAAATTGGATAAGAAATTATTAGATTTTTCTTTTATAATGGGGTTTCACTTTTGTCTTTACGCAACAAAATCCTGTCTTTCCTTCCTTACTGCAAATGCTAAAATATTTAGTATGATCTAGTTTGCTTAATTTCTCTCAGGCCAGTATACTTTTTAATCACTTCTACATAATGCCCAGTGATTACACTGCACTCTATTAAAAAGGGGGAGGAAAAAAAAGATTTGTGCAAACTATATTTAGATCTCGCAGAAAGATTGCAGGGATAATCCTAATAATTTTCCTAATGGGTTCCCCTCTGCACTCCTGTCTCTTTTATAAAATGTATTTCTCCTCACTGCTTCATGAGTTTAGCACTTTCTTTAGGTCTGAGCAATGAAAAAGTCACGTTAGACAATCTATTAAGAACATGCCAAACGAAGAGGTGGAAAAAGCAGCAAAAATAATACATGTTTAGGTAAAAAAAATAAATATATACTTTTATTGTTATTATACATTTAGGTTTCTGTTAAATTAGAAATTCTTTAATCAGTTTTAGTGCATTTAAATGAGTCCCAAATGGAGCCATCTGCACACAGTAGTATAGGCAAACGGCAAAGTGTAAAACAATCAGTTGGATCTATAATGGAAGCAGGAAAAGCATGCTGATTTCACTGACTTTTTCTCCCAATGTGGCAGCCGGCACTGTAATGGATGCTGACGGGGGATCATGGTAAACAAATCCCCCTGTGCAGTTTTATGCCGTCTTTGCAGATGATATTATATCAAACAGACTAACACTTACAAGCAACAATAATAAAAACTTCACAAATCCAAGCCCTTCTGTCTGACAAACCTTTATACCTCAGCATGAGAGACACCATGCTTTCTTTTTTATTTGCAGACTTGACCACACTTTGCCATCCATCCACTTTCCAGATCAATCTGTGATTGTTGGATAATTTGAGCATTATTTCATTTCACAGCCAAAAAAATAAAATAAAAATATCGGGATGACATTTTTCGAAAGAATCATCAATGAAAGCTCCTATCCTGCAGCATATGGATAGTTATTTCCTAAAGCATTTTAGCAATTACCATTAAGATGTCAAAAGCCGATTCATGCTGATGCATCACACTAAATGATTGTTTATTCTGCCTATTTTGTCTTCTTTAAGGACCTCTAATAAAAGAATAAGGGGAGATTTAAAGAAAAACAGCTGCAGCACATTTAGTTGTATTTAGTTTTATGTATCAGCAATGAAAACATGAAAAGTGTGTGTTCTGTTTGTGCTGGAAGATGCTGATGTGCAGCCCCATTTACACGTTGGAACGTGGACGGAGGCTCGGAGCACGTTGACGTATCCGACAGCGACTGAACGCATAACGAGCTTCCATTAACACTTTTTGCTTGTCATCAAAGTGCAAAACAGACGACCACAAACTTCATTTCCATAACCTCTTGATTTTTAATAGCCCAAGTAATTGAGACAAGGGAGACAATACATAAAATATAGTGCCGAGGCAAATGTATTTACATAATGGAAACGGCAGAATTGGTTCCACAACATTAAGCATTGCATATGAGCGTCGCACAAACGCGGGCGTGCAGATTAGCTGACGGGCCTTTCGGGGTGTGTTTGTGAAGTGGGGGCTAATTTATCAGTGCTGCTGATTCACTCTGATAACACGGGACATTAAGAGGCCCTGCTCAGGGGACCGATCGGAAATGAACTGTGTCCGTGGCCGGAGTTGGATCCCTCTCTTAGATGTTTTCTCGCTGTTTTATGCTTTTCTTAAATCGTCAGATTATTATCCCTCCACACACACACTCACAAGCACACACTTCAAACTTCAGCACAGATTATGCATAAGCCTGGCCAAATTCTTTTTCTCATTTTCTTTATCATTGTGTCAAATCTTTCCTCTGAAATACCAAATCAGTGTCATCAGGATATTTTCACACAATTATTTTAAAGCAGAAACAAAGTCACAGAGGGATTACTGCATGGCATTTAGGGATTAATCTCTTGAAAAGGCTGCAGATTATTTGTAGATGGACTCATAAAAAGCTGTGTGTGTATTCTGTAAGCAGAGTCTGTTCTGCTACTTCTATTAATTTCCTTTTTACTTTTTTTTTTTTATGGGACAAACAAATAACCCCAGAAGATTTGGGTGCAATTTAGTTGGGTTTAATTTTTTTGTCAGCCTGACCCATCAATGCTGGAAATTCCTGGAAATCACTGTAACACCCATCGGCCCTCGCTTCCTTTGCTCCTACCTCTTCAGCATTTATTTATGAGCACGTTTGACCAGCCTATTAATTAATCTTTTGATTCACACCAGCATCGATGAAGGGATGCTGGTAGCACAAGAACATTTGAGTGGATGTGTCACAGTCCTTTTTTTATTGATGAATGCGCTCTGTGGATTAATAGCTGTCAATCATCTGCGTACGTTTTAAATGTAGTATACATACAACAGTCCTGTCTTTCTATCCACAAATATAAGCGCTATAGAGATTTATGACCCAACTTCTTTTTTTCCCTTTTTCTTTTTTTTACAGCCACACTCATCAGCATGTAGTCCCACTACAGTATATCAGCATGTCATCAAGAGCGCCAAGGGGGGAAAGAAAAACACAGTGAGAGCAACATAATTTATGTAGCAATTACTGTTTACGCCCTCGTTCACCGCAAGGCGGTGGCAGAGGAGTCCAGTTAGGGATTTAAAGGAGGGGGGATCGGATTCAGGCTGGAATAGATGCTTGTTGGTAAGGCAAGATGATGGGGGTCTCCTCCTCCTCCTTAAGCAAGACAGGTCCCTTATTGTGTGACATACAGGTTAGAAGAAGGGAGCGTGAACTGCTGCCTGTTCAGTTTCATCACTGTCCCTTTTAGCTGCTGCTGGCATTGATAAAGGGGGTGTCGAGTCCAGGCCAGAGGTCAGGCAGGAGAGGGTTTTTTTTTATTTTTTCTTTACATCCACAAATCCATATTTGATACATTTATTGTCTGGCGTAAGAATTGTTTCCGGCAAACAGAAACAGTTTTATCTTTTTGTTCCTCAAGATGAAGCGTTTCAACTTGATCCATACACACATTGAACATTTTTTTTATTTTTTATTTTTGCAAACGTTTTAGATATTTTATACGGATTAGTTGCTTCCTGGTATTTAGGTATATATTACGGCTGTTGCCATCATATTTGTGTTTTCCCTTTTTTTTTCTTTTTTTTTCTTTAACTGAGGGAACCAATGGATGGGACTGAAGTCAGATCCCCAGAAACCAGGAAGTAGGCGGGTCTTTCCACAGGGCCATGCAGCCTACATAGGAGATGAGCAAAAGCGGGAAAAAAATAAAATAAAAGGGAAAACACAAATATGACGGCGACAGCCGTAACAGTATATTATAGCTTTGAAAAGTTACTTTAAGCTGTCAAGGGGAGACACAGCATTTTGAACATACATGTGGTTGGACCTTGGTAGCCACACTCACACTTTACACAGTCACACATTTTATTTTTTGTATAAAAACAAATAATACATTGACAAGCAAGGATCCAACTGCTGGTTTATTAATGTTGTGAAAAATGTTATGGTTTCAAAACAACAAAGAAATCATTTTGTAGTGGGAATAAAGTATTCAACTATTGACCCTAGTTAAATAAACGGACATTGATGGATTCCAGTCAGTCGGCACGTTATTTTCTTACAGTTCATCATACAGCCCTTACGGCACAGTAATCAGCCCTGTTTGGACTAGACAGAGTTTGTCTCCCTTACTTATGTTGATGAAAAAACTCTGAAGGTTGTCTCGGAGTAAAAAACAAATTACACACACTTTAACAAACCTTGAGAAACAATTTGGCTTGTCGTGGGGATAAGTACGTTTTGTCTAAAACCACCCCTCACTCAGACATTTTCTCAGCCTTGCAGGTGAAACAAACTGAGTAAAAACATTTTTCACTGGATAAACAGCATAACTAAATATATGAGAGATGAGAAATGTAAAATTTCCGACCACAGCCTTTAAAAATTGGATCCTTATAATGTTTTGACTAAGGAAGTTTTAAGAGTTTTTGTCTTCTAAGAGGAGAACCGAGCAATGCTGGTAACTCCTATAAAGGTAACACATTTAAATGGATGGTATGTCTGTTACACTGCAAAAATGATCTCAAAATAAGTAAAAATGTCTTAAATTAAGGGTATTTACCCTTAATTTGAGCAGGTAAATAAGATGATTTGCCAATGGAATGAGTATTTTTACTCTTAAAATAAGGTATCTAGATAAAATGCACTTGAAATAAGACAATATAATTGTTTTTTCTTATTTTAAGCGTAAATTGTCTTGTTCCATTGGCAAAATGTCTCACTTAAATCCTTAATTCAAGAAAAAATGCACTTATTTTAAAAAGAAATGACTTATTTAGATTTCATTTTTTTGCAGTGTAGGCAGCAGAAAGAAGGCTAATGATCTCTGCCAATAACCCGATTTACTAACCAGCTACTCTCAATTTAAAATAGTATTGTTTTTAAAAGAGAACAGTTGCACCAAAAGCTTTAATATTGCATAAAATATGTACATAAAACAGGAAATAAATGTACCATGTGCTTTTTCTGTATTTTTGTTTTGTTCAAATTTAGAATAAAATTTTTGAAGCTAAGATTTTCTGTTTACGTGTGGATTTTTTTTGAGTTGCTTAAAATTGTCTAAGGTTTTTTTTCCCCAGCTCTGGTCTAATTATAGTTTGGCATAGGTAAACCATCCCCATCCCTAGTGACACTGAAGGAATAACCCCATGCTAACAGTGGATGGAGGTTGTTTTTGGTTAATACCTAGAAACTGTATAGTTTATGTATAGTTATACCTCGATAACCTCACACCGCCACATACTAGTCATAGGAGAAGAAAGGGGAGTATGATGTGAAAAGGAATCAAATCGTTGCTCTTAAAAGAAAAAAAAGGTCAGCTTGAGTTTAAAGTGCTTTTGTTTGCTTTTGAGTTCTTCAAGATAAACCCCTCTTACATTATTCAAATGATACTAAAGAAATTTACCAGAAAGAGTCTTGACAAATATCAATTTTTCATGTCTTGTTTTTGCATCTTGCTCCTCGAAGCAACAGCCTCGGTTCCATTCCAGCTGCATGCACATACGTTCAGCGTCAAGCCTGTTTTTCTCCAGTCATTTTCCTGCCTGCCTCCCCGCTATCATCTGTCAAATTGTAGAAGGAAAAAAACAAACAAAACAATGTTTCAATATAAATCCTGTAACAGCTACAACAGTTTTTAAGCAAAGGCACAAAGCACAGTGACAAAGACATGCAAATTCCGAACACAATTCTTTGTAATGTGAAACACAATATGCACGCGGAGGCTGAATGATAGCAGCAATAAAAAGCTAGCTGTGAGGAAGAAATTAAATACTAAAGACAGGGATATGCTCATTGCCAAGACTTACTGGAAAAAGACCAGTGTTGAGTAAAACAAGTAGAGACTTTCTCCTTTTTAGTGCTGGGAATGCTATTTTTGATTAAACACGTTTAGTTTTTCTGGTAAAACCAGCTATGACAGTCTCTGCAAACATGAGAAAAAAAAATCTTAGCATCTAGACCCATGGAGAGTGCATCAAGGCAAATGCATGTAGAGCTTTGTGCAGGTTACCCGTGCCACTGGTTTACAAATGTAGGTTCAATCACAGCAGGGATGAAAGCGGGGCGGTGTTGCTTCCGTGTCGGGGCGCCCCAATGTCACAGCGTGTGCCGTGAGAGGACGGCAGGGAAGAGATATTTTGCAGATGTGAAGCTCCATGTTTCCTTAAGCCCCAACAAACACTTCTGTCACATTTGTTTGTGCTGGTGTTGATAATGGCATTAGGGGCTGCGACGGAAAGACCGCTGGCATTTATGAGGTTAATGAAGGTCGGTGCCGGCGGAAACTGCAGCGCTCCGCTGTGTGTGCTCGCATGGCTTTGTGAATTTACAGGAGCTTCCTGATTAAGGGTAGCGGCAGAGAGGTCGGTCCGCTCAGGATACTGCGTCCTCCAAATGACTGTGCATTTAGCAGAAGGGCGAGAAGAAAAAAAAGGTTTGTACTACTGACTGTGGTCTCATGAGGACAGGAGACAAAATGACCAAAGAAAAGGAATAACGCAAGTTTGTTGCATTTGCATAATTAGCAATTATCTTATAATAGTCCCTCCCGGCTTTTTGGAGCTTAGCGGTGAAACATTGTGCTTAAAGTTCAGGAGCAACAAATAAACTTGAGGAGGGAATGACTCATTAATGCAAACGTTCGGACTCTCAGTGGGCCGCCTTGGTCACGTATGCTAAGAATAAAACAAAATCATCAAAAGAACAGATGCAGAAAAAAAAAAATCAGAAGGTGACACTTAAGTTAATTAGTCTGTTGTTTCATGACTCCCACAGTTGGAATGATAACAGTATTACTCACACTGTAAATAACTTGTTGCACTTGTCGCTATGACGACTAAACACAAACAGTTTAATTGAGTTAGTCATGCGTTACGCTTCATCAATCTGTCCACAACAGCTTTCAAAAACAATGACTACTTTAGATGAGATGTTGGAGAGTGCCACAGCGCTAATGTGGCGGTTCCTGTGATGGGAAAGGAATCTGGAGTGTAACAGAGAAGTCCATATTGTAATTTGCTTGCATGTCTGATTGTATTCCAACTCAGAGTAGTTTTGTTAAGTATATGTCGGTGTGCAGCCGCCAGCAGGGACCTGCGTGACATTGTAAACAAAGACAGAGCGCACAGTGATAACGTCAAAGGCGTTATCACTTCCTGTCAGTGTCCTCTAGACAAAGCAATGTGGAGATGACTACAGTGAAAAAGATGGAGCAAAACTGCCTGGGAGCCATTGTCAGGTGATTCTGAGACTGTGTCGGATGTGAGCAGCGCTGTAGGTAGTTGCTGTTGGAAACAGCTGTCAAACTTCTTACCGCACACATAAGAGAAGCGTGGAAATGCTCCTTTAATTAACAAAATAGTAATTCCAAATAAGATCAACGGTTTCAAATATAATTTAATCCACTTTGATCATAGTTTCTTTTAACACTTTTCTTTTAAATGTGCAGATGATTTAGAACTTGAGTAGTTTTGCAGGTAAGTATGGGTCCAGTATAAGATTTTTATGATTTTGAAAAATGGATTTTTTTTAATTATAATATTTACAAGAGACTAATTTAACTTCAAATTGAAAAGGAACTCGTATGTAAAAGTTACTTAAAAGACACGCGTCAAGAAGAAAATATGTATTTAACTCTAGGAGTTAAAGATGGAATAACCTTTTTTTTGTTGCAGAGATGATGCTTTCATCTGCTTGACTTATATGAAAATGTAAATAAGTTTGAACAACTCTGCAATAACTATGCACCATAAACTCATCATTTTTAGAAACAAAGTAGTATAAGACCCAGGTTGGGAAGAAGTAAAAGTTTTGCATTTCCTCTTCATGGAAAAGAAGTTTCCATCTACATGAAATAGTAGCTAAAATATCAATGCAGAGCCGTTAGTTGGTAACAGCATCAAAATTAAAAGAATTTGAAAATGCACAAGATCCAACTGAATTTTGGGTCATTTCGGGAAGTAGATATTAATTCAACCTGGATGGACTCGCACAGGGAAAAGTTGCAATTACTAAGATTTTACTGACATGAATTAAACAAATTCTTTGGCGGTTGGATTCTGGCAGAAGACTTCGATGCAGTCAATTGACATTCATTCGGATGAATCGCTTAGGAAAATAATTCGAGTAGTCTTTCCTCCGGGACCCGGACACTGGTGGTGGAATAAGCTGGAGCTGGGTCAGAGGTGGGGGAAAGTTTAGATGGTATGCAGGAAAAGGAGCTTTATGAACAGGATCTGAAACGATAACTGGCCTTCGATGGCGTGCGGTCTTGATGTCGTTTGGATGAAGCTTGAATGTGACACATCAGCAGGTGGTCCAGGTGAGGTTCATAAGAGTCTTCCAGATTGAATTTTCACTTAAGCTTCATTAATCTATATCACATTGCTTCACATCTGCCTTCCTTTCAAAGGAGAAGGAACCCTGTTAGTTTTCTGTAAAATCACCATTGGCTTCACGGTGTAACGTCATGTGAATTTGAGCTCCGTCAGGGTGATGAAAAGCTCTTCAAAAGCAACACTGCACCTTTAACAAGCCAAGTTTACTGCACAATTCCACCACTGACCTATAATAAAAGTTCTCTCTCTGCACCTCTGAAGTTTAATTTACCTCTAGATGTCGGTTGCTTGAATCGCTTAAAACTTTGATTGATTGTGGTAATGATTATCTGACAATTTAGGGCACTTATAGTAAATTAAAATATCTTCATTGGATGGTCTGTTCGTGCTTAAATATGTGACACACTAAATAAAATAGTGACATTAAAACAAAAGTAAAATCAGTGTTTCCTTACATGGAGTAATGCTATGCATTCCACGTTCTTCATCCTAATAAATATGCACTATTCGAACTGGCAGGAAATACAAAATGTTAGATTTTGTAAGTTTTACGCTGTTGTAATGCATTTTTCTCAACACTCCAACTTAAATAGAAACACTGGAATCAGTGTAACAGTGGCGTCAAGTAAGGACTGTAAATAAATGGCAAATGGCCTGTACTTGTATAGCACTTTATCAAGTTCAAGGACCCCAAAGCCCTTCACACTACATTTAGTCATTCACTCATTAACACACATTCACATGCCGCTAGCATTTCAAACTGAATTTTGATATGTGCTTTTAATGTATAGCTGCATTAAGAACATGCATATTGTTTAAATTTTCAAGAACACCCTGAATGTTGTGTTCGATTAAACAGTACATTCCTGCAACCACTACTACTATTTTGAGAGTTAAAGCTCTGAAATATGCAACATAATATTATTATTTAAACAAATTCATTGAAGTTTTTAGGTTAGCTGTTGATTTAGGGCAGCTGATTTTGTATTTAATACGTTGTATCCAGACAAGCACTTGTGTCTAATGTGAAGACCTGCCAATAGCAGGCAAGCGCCCCACATATCACAGTGGCAAAACATTCCTTCCGTTTATGATCCTAATTAGCTCTAACTGTGCCATCATCCCTGAGTCATCAAGCCTGGAGAGAGGCCAGATCGTTTGACGGTCGGCAGTTTCACTTTTCCCTCAGCCCTCCTATCTAACTACCTCTCTTTAACTGTTATTCCCTAATCTTTCCTCTTTCTCCCACTTTAGCAGCTCGCACAAGCTCATTGTTGTCTCCTGGCTTCCTTGGACAAGCTCACAGCAGGGTAACTGCTGCCGTGAACAGGGATATATTTCATAAGCCACAAATAGCCAAAGAAGGTGTTTGAATTTGGGCACTGAAAAGAAAAGCAGGCTTTCTGTTGTTTCCTACTAAGCGAGTTAGCCAAGAATTAAGCTGCTATTTGAAAACCGTTTGGAAATGAAAAATCCCAACAACGTGATCAGCATCCAATGAGCTGTTGACTCCACCTGACTTGAACACTTAAACTTACATCATGCTTTTGCGGGAGCACAGGAGCAGAGTGTTGTGCTGACATTGCAAAGTTATCAGTGACATTCCCCCCTCATACGGAATAATGAAATTGGATGAAGCAGCTTAAATGCTCACCGGCCCTTCTCTCGCCATCAGACTCTGTGCCTATTAGAGATAACATTAATGAAGGGGACTTTGGTTGAGAATAGACACTTCTTACTGCAGCGTGGGGTGCAGAGAATGGGGAAGGTGTAGGGTGCTAACAGCATTTATTTCCATTAATAAGAAGGAGTGTTTTACAACAGGGCCTCTCCCGAGGGCTCTCTCTAGAGGTTCCACAAAATCCTGCACCTTTTTTTTTTTTTTTCCAAGTACAGCACGTGGGACCTTTCTGCTGCAGGGTCCGTTTGTCTAAAAAGCTTGTTTTAACCTTCATTTACGCAACTTGGGCAGGGGAAGACACTCAATCACAATAATCACCGCTGTCCATCTTTTGTAGATTATTAATGTGAATGAGCAGGGAAGACTAATTAGCTGTTCATTTTAGCTGTTCAGCATGTTTTTTCTCCCACAGGCCTTAAGAAATGGTCTTAAGCTGGTGTACGGTGAATGTGAAAAGCTGATGTACTCCCTGTGGAAATCCCAGCTGATATGAAGAATCATTTAAATTGGTTTTCACCTTTACTGTCATATATATCCTATTATGTTCAAACAGAAGTTCCTGGCATAAGTTTGTTCTGTAGAAAGGTTTTAAAGCTTAAAAAGGATTGTGTAGTTTGAATGTATCAATCAAGGGAATGTATAAAAAAAAAACAACTAAATACATGTATTTACCAGGGCTGCTCAATGAAGTTGACAATTATCATTAATTGGTTAAAAAACAATGTGAGTCAACTGTTTCATTCCAGTTAGTGTTGCGCCGATGCCATTTTTTGGCCCCGATACCGATACCCGATACCTGGCTGTGCAGTATCGGCCGATACCATAATAAGGTAAAATAATTGCCATCATGGCTTTGTCAAGCTGCTGCCTACATTTGTGAAGCAGGAAAAAATCTAATACAAAGTGAATCCAGTAGAACTTTTTATTGCCTACCAGGAGTGGGTGACAATAGTTGAATAAGCTTATGGCTCTCAAAATGGTATCGGTGCCCTATTTGTTGGTACTCGCCAATACCGATACCACCATTTTAGGGCAGTATCGGGGCCCCGTCCTATACTGGTATCGGTATCGGTGCAACACTAATTCCAGTCACTGATGCTTTATTTAAAATTCAATAAGAAATAAAAAAAGAAACAACTTGTTATTTAGGCCAACAGCTTTACTGAATGATTTGTATTTATTGTAGTGATAAGCTGGGTATTAACTTATCTGCTATATCATTTTAAGGATTTTTTCACTTTATTGAAATGATGGATGAAGAGTTAATTTGCAAAACAATCTGCTTTGAGAATTTTGTCATGGTTTGGAAACTTAACTGTTAACCATTGTGTTTATGGTAGAGGGTGAAACCAATAGTAGACCAATAGTTTAGCAAATTAACTGGCTAATATTAGCTTGTTTGACTCCCAATGTTAACTTATTTACAGCAGAATAGCTGAAAGTCACAACACATTGTACATATATTGTAGCTGTTTCTGTGTTTTGCTCCATCGATATGACATTTTGTTGGATTAAAAACTTTAAAAACTCTTTTTTATTTTAGCCATAAATCAGTAAATGTAACACACAAAAAAACTTGTGTGTGATGTGGAAAGGAATCCTAGATATTTTGTAATAATTTGACTTTTTCTATTCTTTTTTTGCGAAAAATTGGACATTTTAAAAACTTTTTTTATTTTTCATATTTTGACAAATTCAGGTTTAGACAAGTTCTAATACCAGAAGACTTTTCATTGAGACTTTTCATTTGTGAAAACTAGTGTTTTTTTTTTTGTTTTTTTTACTTTAAACTTGTTTTAGTGAACATTTGATTTTAGCCCCATGCTGTATGATGAGAGGAATGTATTTACATTCACAATGTAATATATATTATTTTTTTTTTGGACAAGTCTTAGGTCAAGTCTTTAGGTCTGACTTGTTTTTTATTTTTAAAGTCAGGGAAAGTATTGTGAAAATTCTACTAGTGGAGCAACAGGTAGGGGAGGGACAGTGCTCTGCTTTTTTGCAGAACAGCAATCCAGTTGCTATTTCACTGTCTCTGGCATCTAAAAAACAAAGTCTAGCATAGTATGAAGGAAAAGTTTTGCAATTCTGAATCTGTTTTAAACCCTGGTATGCTTCCATAGCGTATCTCCCAGTCTGAAGTCTATGAAAAGATATTTAAAAATAAGAAAATAATCTCTGACAGCAGCATTGACTGTGTGGATCAGCACAGTGTTTGCTGGCACCGGTCAAGTCTGCAGAGTTTTTATTTACCTCTGGGCTGATCCTTGCGATATGCAAAGTCCTGTTTTTCAACTTTTTCTGCAGTCAGACACCGTGGTGTTTGTCTTTCTCCATGCTGCCGTGATTTTGATTTGCACAGCTTGAAGTGCTGGAGCGTAGTAGATGTGTTTGCATTTACCCAAAAAGCTAAGAGTTCCAATCAGCCATCCATTGCCGCCGATAGCTCAGAGTGTATTTGGCCTCCCCCAGATAAGGCCTGAGTATACATCCAGTCGGATTCAGCTGAATTGTTTGAACACACACACGCGCTGCTTTGGCATGGGGCTGCCTGGATGGGCTGTGTCATAGCGGGAACATTTCACCCTAACTTCTCGCAGTCAGTGGTGCTTCAGGGCTGTAACTGTTAGTAAAGGGTGAAGGGCGTGCAGAACCAGAGGCTACAAATGTTGCCTTGCATAAAGGACAAAGAAAGGATATCTTGAGGCTCAAAGTGTCCCTGAGATGCTGGAACAGATGGACCTACATAACCACCATTCCAGATTTAGACCTAAGGTAGCTGCTAGGGGAAAAAAAGAATATCTCTATATACAGTAAATCTACTTTCTGGGCTGCTTCTGTGTTTGTTTTGCTTCCTGTTATCAAGCTTCTCCCATGATCGCTGACAGCTAACATGGCTGTGAACATTAATTGCACTTTAATGGTAAGCTTATTCTGAATAGTCATTGAGATAGAAGATTGAATTTTTTGTAAGATTACATTTGTGCGATCCAATTATACCTGCAAAGACAGATCCAAATGGTTATTAAATAGACTGGAACAAGATCAGGCTTATATCTATTTTCATTTAGAGCTTTTATAGTGTTATAATATTCCGAAGCTTGTGTAAGATTCTCATGGTAAGATAACTGGGGGGGAAAAAATGCTGAAATGGTTTCAACACAATCATCTCAAAGTAAAATTTTAATGTACTTTTAATTTACTTTGATTTCAACCGTTTATTTACTGTAATAAAATTAATGAGGTCATAAATTAACTCATGATGTGTGGTTAATTTTACTAGATATGCGATTAACCAAGAAATGTGTAATATTACAGTGTTTTCTTTACACACTTTGAAGAGGCATTACAGAGTTTTCTAATAATACTGCCACCTGTGGCCGAATCACAGAACTGCTGCAGTTCTTGTAGCTCTTGCTTATGCTCTAAAACAGGGGTCTTTAACGTTTTGCAGGCCAAGGACCCCCAAACTGATGGCAAGATGGAGCGGAGACTTCCTAAGTATATGTATGTATATATATATATATATATATATATATATAGTATGAAATTGTGTTATATCAAACTGGTCCTATAGTCACTCTGTTACAGATGGAGTAATGTAACGAATTATGCAATTATTAAAGTATTTCTGATTCAGATTACTTGTATATAGGACAGGTGTTGTGAATGAAATGGTGCCCAGCTTGAAAGAGCTCCTGTGTGTCGCTGAATGTGTGCATTGATGACTGAAAGACATCTTCTGCCTCCATTTATCTGCTTACTAAAGTGTGTTGAATTCATTTTAATGTGTATTTAAAGACATTTCAATTAGTCGAAAAAATGGGGGATATAAAAGAAAAAGGTCTGTAATCAACCAAATCTTCCGCCACCCCCATGCAGTACCTCCGTGGACGCCCTAAGGGTTGCAGACCCCCTGTTGAAGACCTCCGCTCTACAATGTATGTATTTTTGTACTATTTTCACATGAATACAACAATTCGATTGTTTGCTAAGTCGAACCCATTTAACATGGATGTGCTTCGTGTCACGTCCGCAGTGCGGAAACTTCTGACCCATATTACAGGAAATATAGGCTACAAGCATTTAGATCAGGGGTCTCAAACTGGTTCCAGAAAGGGCCGTGTGGCTGCAGGTTTACTTTCCAAGCAAGCAATAGCACACCAGACTCCAGTCATCTCATCAAGTAAGTACAGTCTTAACATAATTACTTGAAAACCTGCAGCCACACGGCACCTTTCTGGAACCAGTTTGAGACGCCTGATTTAGATGCATTGGCACTGATCAAACAATGCTTTAGTCATGAAGTGTTAAAATAAAAAGGCTATGAGATTTTTTCTGTGAAAACTTACAAAATGTCTCTTTAAAGCAGTTTTTCATGAATTAGAAATGTCAGCTTTATCTACATAAGATAAAGTCCTGGCTAAAAAAAAAAGGGCCTTTTAAAATCTGTGTCATAAATCCTCTCTCCATACTTTTTCACCTTTAGTAACACAGTTAGGAAAAGGTAGATGAGCCTTTAAACTTCATATTATTGTCTCAGAGTCCATTTAAATATAATGCCAGGTTTGTCAGTTTTGAAATCTCACTAAAAGAAACTATTATGGAGTATTTAGGGACCTATAGAAATTTCACATATGTTGATCAGAGAACACTGCATAATCTTTAAACTACTTGACATCCATTGACATTAAATGGGATTTAATTTTTTTTAGGGGTAAGAAATACTCCTATAGGTTAAATAGTGTGTCACACTTTTTCAGAGCATTTAGAAATCAGCCACGGTGATTTAAAGTTTTGCTGCAGAAAACCCAACATGCCCTGTTGGTTTGCTGCAGAGCAGGAGAGTGGCAACATGGTTTAATGATAATAGCTCTGACGATTGCAGAGATAATCCTCCTGCTATTCCTGCTGACTGCAGAGAGGCCAGGCTTTGTTCTCCACTCCACCTATTAGCGTGATGGAAGTTCATTTTAATTTGAATGGACCATCAGTGGGATAAGAGGCCGTTTATGTGTGTATGCGGGTAAGCGTGTGTTTGAGTGTGTATGTTGACTATTGTGGAAGATAAAACTGAGCATGGAGCGATCAAACTAGTGCAGGAATATGCCTGTATGTAGACACTGTGATGCTAAACTGAGACACAACCACTGAGAAGTGGCTGCAGGTGAGTGTGGCGACCCTTTCTGGACAGCAGGTGTTCAAATCTTTTTGGCAAGTGTTTCAGCAAAGTTTCTCCCCTCAGTAAGCCACAGCTGAGACTCAAATCTATTGGGTGGTAAACAGCTCAGACTACGCAGACATCCAGTGGGAGAATATGGAAATGCTCTTACTCTGTGGATCGTTTTGTTTTAGAGATGTAAATGCATAACTTTGTCATGATTTTATTCAATGATCTGACCCACATGCAGAAAACCACTCAGAAGAACCAGGGGAAGGTTTAACAGGTTTATTGAAAACTAGTAGAGATGTCCAGTGCTGCTCTGAACGCTGGCGAACCGGGACTGAAAAGTGAAGGGGAAGTTTCTGTGTTTAGTTCAGGCTCAGTGGGAAATTTGAGCTTCGATTTGCAAAAGGCAGAAAAGGCAACAGGACTCACGTTTCCAGAAAAGGTGTCTTTATCTGAATCCAGTCGGTGTGGGTTGTTCCAGAAATTGGTTTGCTCGTTGGAGGGCGGACAGGGTTTACCCATGTTAAGGTGTTTCCTTGAGGAGCGGAGGAGCTGACTGCCACTTAGCTTTCCTTTGGTACTTGAACGGTTCTTGTGGAGATGAATTCCCTGCTCAGTGTGTAGCTCAAACAATCCTTTGGGGTAAAGTTGATCCAAACCTCCAGTTTGAATCCCCAGCTCAGTTTGAAGCTCAAGGCGATCCTTCCGGGGGGAGAAGGTCCAGGATGACTTCCTGCCGAGAGGCAAAGAGAAAAAACAACAAGTTTAAGACTCAGGTAGACAAAAACTCAGTTTGACTCAGCAAAACTCAGCTTGGCTAGAGTACCCAAAACTGGCAAACACTCTGGCGTCGAGGTAGTGGCAATCAGCAGCTTAAGAGACCTCAGGTAATGAGGCAACCATCCGCAGGTGTGTGGAAGAGCCAACGAGAACCAGGCGCCACCTGTTGGTGGAGGGAGAAAACACAAAAACACAACCCACACAAACTGGATTGCTAACACTTTGTTTGCATCCATTTGAAAAGTTTAAAATGATAATGAGAACCTTGAGCAACCTATATATATATATATATATATATATATATATATATATGAACTCTTCCTCACCCATCGCGTTCGGTCTTCCCCCCTTTTTCCCCCAAGCTCGGGTCCTCTAGCTTGAGGGTTCCTTCTGCACAACAGGACTTCTCAGGACTATTGAAGTAGTGCTCCTCGTGCTGCTCTCAGATACATTACTGCTTCTCCCACCTGAACGTGGCTATCTGCAGCTCCTTCACAGTTAAAAACAAGCTTTTGGTTAGTTGTCTGCAATACTCTCCTTGCATGGCCTAAGGCCATATCTTTCAGAAAGAAATGTACATTTTCTCACAAACATATTGTAGAGTATTTGAGCTAAGTGTGCTTTTTACACTGGTATGTATGGAAAAGGTGTAGGTCAACAGCATCAGTAAGACAGGTAGCGGTTTTTAGCTGACCCTCAGTTAGCACTGGCTCCCTGTTGCACAGTTTGAGTTTGTACATTGCTATCCGGCTGTAAAATTGGCAGACTGAGTAAACAAGGTTCGCTCTGTCTGGGTAGTTTGTCACACCTGTGACTTCAGGGCTATCTAAATGGCAGCAAGTGAGGGCGTTCATCATTACATTCATCCTTTGCAGTGTGAGAGATGGATAGTCTACCAGTCCACCAGGTCATGAGTTATCGCTCACCAGGGGCTACTGGTTCATATCGAGGTCAAAGGACTATTTATCTTCAGGTAAACGGGCTCTCCTGATGCTCGTACACACAGATAGACAACCTTTTTCTCACTAACCCGAGATGTGCTTTTGGACATTTTTCCTTTTGTGAGCTGGTCTTCCTGCAGTCTATGTAGTTGCTTTTTTTTTTTTTTGGTTTCTATTTATTTTAAGGGAAGGAAAATGCTTTATTTATTGTTATCAGAAACCATTATTTGCTCCTTTTTTGTTCTTTATTCTTCTAACTTATGTATTGAAATTAGAAATTTGCTGCTAAGTTTCATATCATTTTCAGATATTGAATTAATGTAGGAGCCTAAATGCAGTTTATTTGAGTTAGAATATTTATTTTTTATTTTATTTTAAAATATACAAATACATAAGTAAGATAAATAGTTTTTTTTTATTTAATGACTCAAAGGGATTTAAAAGGATTAAAAAATGCTATTTTCATATGTTCAGTTCATTGATATTGTGAGTAAGATATGACTTTTATTGTGACATTTAAAAACCCATGAAGGCGAGTGGTTTATCTGAGAAATGCAGTGGGAATCAGAAGGAGATTGGAGCTCAATAGTTTTTTTGTCCTCACCCTTCCCAGGCTCCGTTGGACTTTAAAGGACTTAATTTAGTGGATGTATTTTATGTTTCCTGTAATGTTGCGTTAAGTTTTCAATTAAACCGTTAAAATCAAGAAGTGGACTCGTAGATTTATTTTTGGAGTGCTTTGGATACAAGGGAGTCTGATGAGCGTTGAGCTAAAGCTTCAATAAGGACAGTAAGAACCTACAATTAAGTTTAAGTTTAAATGATAATGATCCTAGCCCTAATTTGACATGTTCTAGTTACAAATGATGCAAACTACCATCATTAGCAGTAAAATACATCAAAACAACTTATTTCTCTTACTTTTATGGATTCAAATTATGAAAGGATTTTCCAGGATGGACATTGTGCAGCATCATGTGTACAACTGCTTTAATAAAATAACAAAAGATATCCAAAGTGCTAATAAATAGTAGACAAGTAAAACCTACATGGTTTTACTGGTCTGCTCAACAATCTATGACTTTGCTAACCACGGTTCTGATTTACCTTTTTTATTTGTTATTATCTGGCTGACTGAGAACTCGGATGGCCTTATGTCAGAGTACAAATAGAATACACAGTTACAACAGACTCATATAATGGTCCTCTGAGTGTTAGCACCCCAATATTTCTGAAAGCAATCTCCAGCCAATCAAGGACATCTTCCTGTATCAGTCTGGCTTTGTTAAATGCTTCATCTAAATGTTATTCCACCGCCAACTGCCACTTACTCACAGACAGCATTGTTGCTTGTAAAAACGATTATGCTATCAATGGACGCTGGAGTGCAGGGTCTAAATATGCAATAACATTAACTGTGTTTTTTTAACAGTGTTATTAACAGTTTCATTACAAAAGGCTGAAAGCTGGAATGAAAGCGTTATCTGCAGCACAAATTTAGAAAACACGAACACACCAGCAGATTAGCTTTTAACATCACCCACAGACCTCCTGGCTGTGAGTTGGAGTGTTGTTATGCAATATGAGTCAGAGGGTATATGAACTAGAGCTTTGTTAAAACAGGAGAGCACATTATGATTATTAGGACCTCAGTGAGATAGAAGTAAAGCTGAAATACTGAAAATAGTTCTATGCTTGTGTTTTTATCTCCTGGCCATTAGACATTACTGATTCCAGCAAGGATATGCAAGAAGACACTTTTCCCAGCCACTCTCACCTCATCTGATCAGATGAGACGAAACACGACGAGAGTTTAATGATGCCACGGGGAAATGGCAGTGTCACAACCACAGCCACTAATAACAGAGGCACTGCGAAAGGAATAAAACTATGGCGTGAATTAAGCAGAGTGGGGAACTATTAGATGAACCCAGACCAGCAGTATTGATATGAAACATGTTTGGCACCTGCTGCCTTGAACAAATAACAGCACTGTTAATTACTGTTTATTCCAGAGAGAAAAGCAGCACCTGAAGACTATAACGCCCACAAAAAGAAGAATAGCGCACATTATGAGAGCCTTTGGCAGAAACAGAAATGTTTGCTTGATTGCATGAGTCAGTTTAGATAACAAGAAATATCTATCCTTTTTCTATGCTTCACTTTAGCATCATGTATATGCATACAGAAAATAACTGACATCAGTAAATCCCATGTTGACAAAAAATATAAAACTTCTATCAGTTAACTGATCAACTGATTTTTCTTTGTACTGATAAAAATCACCAACCAAAGTATGCTATATGAAAGTATTCAACCCCTCAAAGGTTTTCAAATTTTGTTATCAAACAATAATGAAACTCTTTTTTTTTTTTTTTTTATTGTATGTAAGAAAACGACCTTCAGTAAGGCATTATTTTGTGGTGGAAGAAAAATTATAACTAATAATTTGGCTGTGCATACATATTTACATATTTACAGGGCGACAGTGGCGTTGGATGTAGGAGTTTGCCCTGAAATCGAAGGATTGACGGTTCAAGCCCCGGCTCCGACTTTCATTGTCGTTGTGTCCTTGAGCAAGACACTTCACCTGCATTGTCTACTGATGGTGGTCAGAGAGCCCGGTGGCGCCTGTCGGTGAGCCCCAGGGTAGCTTTGGCTACAATGTAGCTTGCCACCATCAGTGTGTGAGTGTGTGTGTGAATGGGTGAATGAATGTAGTGTAAAGCACGTTTGTCAAGTCTCCTGACTTGAAATATGGTAAATATGGTAAATGGCATGTACTAACATGCCATTTACCATTTACATATTGTATTCCAACCCTAAACTCTGTAACCAATTTAAAAATATAAGAAAAATAATTTGAGAAGATCTGTGAATTTTTTTCTTAGCTGTTCTAAAAAGACCTGTTGAAACAAACAATATTTGCGAAAAGTATTATGAAGACCATTGAACACAGTTGACAGGTCGACAAAAGAGATTTCTAACTTTAAAAAAACATCCTCAGTACCAACATATTTTCATTTCAACATCTCTCCTGTGGCAGACTCATGCACCGGGTCACTCGTTGGTACTGAATGGTAATCATCACTTGTTTTTCAACAAAAAGAGCAGCTTTAATGTCAATGAGTTATATTAGTGGACAATGTCTGATATTTAAAGGTATTGTGGAGGATTTTCTCGAATTTTTTAAAAGATCCGCGCTCTCCAATTAAAAAAAAAAAAAGGTGCACATGCGAGAGCATGCAGGAGCCTATTTTTCCTTGTGCATGCTCTGTTTAAAAATGTGTGTTCTAATAGCTCTACACGCCTACTGTGCCGGAATGTCCGCCCTAACCCCCTGAATCCCTCAATCACTATATAGAGCAGGGACTATATTGTGGACTATATAGCAAACTCAGTCAACTTACCATTCAGACAGACGATCACTTCTCTGTTGGTCCACTGCGGTGCCTGCATCATTTTTGTTATTAGTCGCCGCTGTTGGGCAGAAGCAGCTGCGAATCCCATAATACTTTGCATTGAGATCTCCCATGCAAAGCATTCTGGGATATATCTGCCTCTTCTTGAGGCCTTTCTTTTCTTCTCACGTCGTAGACACTTTTTCTGTTACGACCTTCTGCCATTTTCAAATAACCACAGTGAGAAAGGTCAACTTCAGTGACTGTCTGAAACAGTAGCTCACTCAACATATACACCTGAAAGTGCAGAAAGAAAAAAATAGCTAACAGGATGAGCATGTAGGACGGCCTTAACATATCACTAGAATGATTGACAATTAGGAGGACCCCTTATTTTGATTATCCATAATAATAATATACATTTAATGTTTAAAGCTTATTGTAGTCAATTTTTATAACATGTTTAAATTGTACATCCCAGTCCAGGCATCACTATCCCTCAAGTTCACTTTTCCTTAACCTTGTTTTTGTCATATAAAAGTAATTTCAGTAAAACACACTGAAATCTGCAGTAGTGATATGACAAAACATGAAAAAAGTTAAAAGGGTATGAAAAGTCCACTACTTATTCTAAGTGTATAACTGGGAGTGAGTTTATGCACTGCAGCAAACACTCCAACTCCCCTTGAGACAAATTGTAATAATCAGACTTCTTGGTTGGCACGTTTTCCCTCTGGGCCTCCAGCTCCCAGCCTGAGGTCCTCCACGCACCTGCTTGCCGCCGGCCGTCTCTCCTGCCAGGCCTGTAATCCGATCCTTATTGGCTGTGCGCTCAGCCAAACTGCCACGATGCCCATTATCAGGCTCTAAGCAGGTGCTGAGACATATCGCTCTTGATCACAATGCAGGATTTGCGGCGAGCACACATCCGGCAATCCATTTTTCAATTTGGTCTCCTGCCTGAGATAAATTAACAGATGTCGATTGATTTTCCTTCCTGTGCAACTGTGAGCCTTGTTTACACCTGACAACCAGGGGCGTTATACCTGGGTGGCTGTTTGAGACGAACACAGGCTATAATTAGCGTTTCTTTTAATTAGACAAACACTTGACAGGAGAGTAAGTAGGCAGTTACTTTGTCACATTTTACCTTTCTTACCACTTTGCTGCAGTTAATCAACAGATTGCTTTTAGTAAGATGGGGTGTTACAGCGAGATATAAAGCCTGTGTCATCATCTCACATGCAGTTATCTCTCAGTAAATAAAAAGCAAGATTCCTTATTGTTCTGTGTTCATGGTTTGCTTTAATCACACTTGCAAAGAACACTGCAAAGTCAGCCCTTCCCATCTTAGAGACTCAGATTCGGCTTGGCACCATTGCTAGGGGCCTCGAGCGCTTTCACAGCCATCTTCCTTCACCAGCTGGTTATTATTGCTAAAAATACGCTAATAAAACTGGTGTAGCCTGGCACCATCACACCCTAATGACGGGAGTCAAGTGGCGCGCGGCAGATAGCCCCTCACATGAGTGCTGTCACAAGCCATTTAATTGAAGTTGAGGAAATGGGAGCCGGCATTATTTTGCTCTGAGCACCCCCCTACTTTCCACCACCCACCCCCTTAACACTCACACGCTAGCACCCACCCCAAACACATACGTTGTTATCCACTAAAATGTTGCTATTATCTCTACGATCACATTACATTTTCTCAGAGATGGGGTCCAATCATATCTATTGTTTCACTTTTCAATTTGCTTTGTTCTGTGTGGTGTATGGAGACAATGAACAAGTAATACTTGATAATATAATAAAAATACATTTGAAAAACGTACACATTTTTCATAATGTCCACTTTAATACAATGAAAATCATAAACAACTATCTTCATGTTTAGAAATATTTCTTAAAAGAAAATACATTAAGCTGAAAAATAGGCAACAAATCCCCAAAAAGAAGATATTGATTTTGGCTGAATTAATGTAGTGTGTACATCAAAATTGTTAATTAAAATGTAAATAGTTCAGCATTCATTGTCATTATTTATAATTGAATTATGGGAAGTAGGGATGCACGATATAATCGGCCCCCTATCGGTATCGGCCTGTATCGGCCTTAAAACTGAATATCGGACATCGGCCACCCCACCGATATTTAACCCGATATTTGATCAGCTTCTGAGTTTCTAAAGTCTAAAAAAAAAATAAAAAATACTACTTCTTCTTCTTCCTCAAAAAACTTCTTTTTTACAGACTTAAAAACTTCTAAAGACGAGGGAAAAAATATTGATACATTAAAATATCACAATATCTTCATATGCTGATATATTGCCATTTAAAAACACTAATGAAATATTGCTATATGTCATCGTTATGCTACGAAATCCCCCGAAAATTCACAGAATTTTGCCATATTTTTATATGTTGATATATTGACGCGGTATCGATCTATTTTACTAACAAAATCTCACAAGAATTTGCAAAATATCACGAGAGTTTGTAACAGAACGATGAAATTTCACGAGATTTTAAAAGTAAAATAGATCGATACCACGTTTTTAAAAATCTATTTGATATCAGCATATGAAAATACATTTGAGTATATTATTTTTCAAAGTGTCAGAAATGGATAAAAAAACTGCTATTTTCAATGACTACTAATTTTTTCCTTACTATTTTTAAAATATCGGCATATCGGATATTGGCCAAAATCCCAATATCGTGCATCCGTAATGGGAAGCTCAGCTGATGTCTCAAAAGCCCAACCTGTCTTTTCCTTGTTAGTCAATGATTTTTATATCATGTTACTCCTTTGGTTAATTAGAAGTTCTGTGTTGATGCTGGAGTTTGTGTAAAGAGAACACAGACAGGTTGGTTTGCAGGGAGACTCTGGGAAAGTGGAGCAAGTGAGGTCAGATATGAAGGTGGCAGGACTCAGAAAGTGGGACCAGAAGATTGATGGAAAATTGAGGTGATTTCAAAGGACCCCTTGCGCTCCATGCTCATTTTTCGTTGTAAAAGGATGTTAAATGAGCACATGTGCACATAGTATGTGTATGTGTTCATGCTGCCTGTGTTCACAACCCAAACTCACTGCTCAGCGGCAGGTATCACACCTGAGGGCAAATGCTTTAAACCATCTAGGGCAGGTGAGAGACAGTAGAAAGAGGTTAAATGATTGAGCAGAGGAAAAGAGGAAAGGGTTTAAACATGAGGCTGAAAAGATCTGTCAGTATAGGGTCAGTTTGATAGATCATTAAAAACACAATGTAAAAGGAAGTTAAGCAAAACAGAGGAGCTTAGGAAAAGAGCACAAATTGCAAATACAGAAAAGCCATTATACCAACAGTATGGAAGCAAATCGTTACCATATTCCAAATGAGAAATGCTTTTCATTTTAAGAATGTGGCTGCATTGTTTGACTCATAAATGAAATTGGTAATCAATAATCCTGGTTTTCTATTTGATTATGGCAAAAAAAATGAGCAGTCCTAAAGAAGAAAATGCAAATAGGATGATTGATTACTAATTTCATTTATGAGCTTAAGAATGCAGCCACATTCTTAAAATGTGGCAGCAAATACATACCAAAATCCAATTTAAAATGTAAAATTTGAAAATGAAAAAGTATTTCCAGAAAGGCTTTTTCATTTTCAGATCTTACATTTCAAATTGAGTTTTGGTATGCATTTGCTGGGGTACATTTTGAAAAATAAATCTCAAATTTCTTTTTCATTTTAATGAAGTAAAAGGATGAGCAGTGTTAAAGAAGAAAATGAAAATATAAACAGGATTATTGATTACTAATTTCATTTATGAGTCAAACAATGCAGCCACATTCTCAAAATGAAAAAGCATTTCTGAAAATGCTGAAAACGATTTGCTTCCATACAACAGAGGCTGCTTCTTTTGACATGTCTCGTCCACAAATACATCAGTCACAAGAAACGCCAAGAACCGCTGCAGCTTGTGTATTTATCAAGGTCCATTGACTGCAATTACACAGAACAATAGAGCCAGCATTGATGCTAGCTCACTGTGCTAAACACTGCCTCTTTCCGACCAGAGAGCAGGCTGAGTGAGTGAGCTGGATACAGATACGAAGCCTCTTCCAGCTACTTTTCCACCCAGTCCCCGAACCATTGTCCTTCTCTAATGGGCAGAATCTGCCGTCAGGAAACAAGGCAGGAATTGCTGGATTAGGTTTGGCTGATTGGAAGTCAATTGCTGGTTTCAGCAGAGCATCAGATGACCGAGGAGAAGGCAGTGGCGGTGTCAAAGAGATGTTAGTGATTATTACAAAGTTGGGAGGGGAGAGAACTACAGGGTGTCCTCTCTGGGTCTCAGCTTGAACGCATCAGGCCCAATCTACCCTGCACACTTTGCCTGCATGGTTGCCGGCTGGGCCCCATAACGGGCCTTCAGGTTCTAAAGATCAGTTGTCACTGCTGTTGCTGTGACAGTTTGACAGGGATTAACACTCAGCTGCTGCTGAGTCGACTGATCTAATGAAGGCCTAAAAACCATTGCCGGTTGCTCTTCACTGTCCTCTGTGACCTGTAGTGGTTTTTAGATTTGTTTTACAGCTTCTCAGAGTGTTAACTGTAACAAGTGGTTCTCAAAACAAAAATGATCTGGAAGCCCATGCACATTTAGCTTTTAGGCCCAGACTCAAAGCTAATGCTTAACTGCCCTTTTCACATGTTACTGATATTGAATGAGTTGTGTGGTGCCAATACATACTTTAGGTTAGAGGCTTTATAAGGTAAATTCAACAATTTCTTTGCAGGAATAAAGCAGGAATGAAAATGTCACTGCCTTCTTTTCCAACCTGTCAGTCATCACTTGTTTCTTGATATTTACCAATGTGAGGGCATTAGTGGATTGACAGCCTGCAGCTTTGTCCATCTGACATGAGAACAAACCAAGGCTAGAAAAGGTCCTTTCCTTAACCTTTTCATTTCTACTTATTGGTTTGTTTGATTTAGATCCTGGGACATGCAGTCTTCATTGAGATAAGTAAGATATGTAGCCTAATTTTATTTGGTACATAAAGATGCATTTTAACTTCCTGTACGACAGGAATGATTCTACAACAAATTACTTTATAATTAGATATTTATAAACTTGGTGAAACAATATTAGATTGTCAATTTTCTATAAACATACGTGATCGGGTTTATATATAATTGATACATAACCAGTAAAAATGAAATGTTAATTTTCAATCTACCTTATACTTCTTTATAAATATTAACAACCCTCATTGGGATTCTGAATGGGTTATTCCACCACACTTCCTCGTTGAATTGGTACGTTTACTTGAGTTGGATGATTTCCTTTACATTGATTCATATTTTTAAACAAGATCCACAAATCTTTAGTAATTCCACAAGGCAATTTTAGCCTGACTTAATGAAAAGTTTTGAACTCTTGTTTTGAAAATAATATTCCATTAACCACCCATTTGCATTTTCCATGTAGAAAAAAAGGCTAGACTTTTCTAAGGGCGATTTGGAACATATACAGTGACTTTTCTGTGTTATATGAGACTTTGGCGACAATGTGAACACACCAGTGGCTTTGAGTTTACGGTCTTCATCCAGCAGTGAGGGCTGCTGGGAGCCCCACCCTCCTCAAATGCGCCAATAGGTCACAAAATGTTCAAAGTTTCCCCTGATTTAATTCTGATTTTAATTCATATCAAGGCACTCTAAGGAGATAACGCAACCAGATCATACAGTCAAACTGATTCCAAGTTTTCTATCTAAGGAAAACCATCTGATTGCATCGACATCATTGACTCGAAGGCAATCCCTCACACTAAGCATGCTTGTAGCGACACTAGAGAGGATATTAATTTTTTTTTTCTTTGAAATTTTAACCACAAAATAAGCTTAAATTGGAGGCAGTCAGACTTTCATTACATTGACGCCTATCCAGGAATACATCCTGTCACTGGCACTAGACCTTGCACAGCTCTAATGCAAGGCAAACAATTATTAGTAATCTCAATGTGTGAATTTGTGTATATGCAGAGCTGTAAACCTTTTCACTTGCCCTTTTTCTGACACTTAAGTTCTAGATATACAGGTAAAGTTCCCCTTTATGTTTTTGGCTTATTGTTTCCTCTGAATTCAGAAGCTAGCAGAGCTGCCCTCTAGTGGCTGCATTTCCTAACCACCATGGCAACCTAACGATCGTGTTGAAACCAAGAGCACAGAAATGCTTGTTAATGTAAGAGACAGTAAAGCTTATTTATGCAAGTAAAGTAGCATAAAGAGGGTCTAGACCCAGTTAAAATGATCTTTAGATTATCACCTTTGCTTTAGTAAAAAGAACTAGAGTTGTAATTTTACTATTATAAACAAATCTTTAACTGAGTTGTCGTTTTTTCCTCCTAACATTGATTTGGCCTGAGATCATGTTGTGTAATCTTGACATGAACATACTGTGCTTTTTTCTATAACCAATTCCTAAACATGCCTTCAGGTATAATAAGGAATCCCTCTCTTCATTATAACCATGCTCTTTGTGCTCAGACCTGACAGCGCTACACCTTTTTTCACTTTCTAAAAAAACTGTTATACCTGTAAACACCTTGCTGTTCGTGTCAGGTGCGAGCTCCACTTCCTAAAGCGAGGGTACACCTCCTCTTTGTAAAATCAGACAGCTCTGTCTGAAGCATATGCTGCTATTTTTTTCTAAATACAGCAAAGGAGTTTTGTACGCCTTGTAGCATGTCATATGCGAGCAGATCGCGGTGGTGTTCCCTTGATGCTGACAGAGAAATCAAACGTAAAATGGAGCACCAGAGCGAGCGAGCGAGCAGTGTTACAGAACAGATGTTCGCAGGAATGTTGACTTTTTGTTTGGCCCTTATCTTTGACGCTGCCATCCTGCAGTAAAGTGAGTGACGGAAGAGGAGAGAATAAAGGCGGAGGCGGGCGGGGGGAACAACAGGGAGAAGAAGGGGGAAGCTCTGTTGTTGGTAGAACTCCATGGAAGAAGTGTTGGCAGGCGTGGTGTTTAATGGCAGGAAAGTGGGACAACCACACAGCTGTGTTTTGGCGTCAGGGGACCACCCTGAGATTGGTGTCAAAGTATTTCACTGTCACGGAGGAGAGTAAGTGGGGGGCTTCAGATGATGTGATAAGTGGAGAGACAATGGTGAAAAATGGAGGTGCATCAAGAAAAGAGAAAAGGATAATAAAAGGCAGGAGAAAGCGAGGCACCCCCTGGAGGGGCTACTTTTATATTAGCTGATGGTATAGAAACAGCAGGCTGTGTGGGGAACCGGGTCAGTAAACAGTGGCAGCAAATTGTTCTTGCATCAGTTCTGATCCTTGGTTCAGTTGCAGGGTGACCTGGTGGCTGCACTTGCCTTTGAAACTCTAGGAGGCGGAAATATTTCTCATGATTCAGCAGCCACTCTTTTTTTAAGGCAGAGCTGACATCTGTAAGATCAGCTTGACAGTTCTGCTTGCCACCTCACAACAAACAGCCCTACTGAGTTATATAATGCCGGCTGAGATCCGAAAGGATTTATGATCAGCTATTATTTCACCTTTACTGGGTGATAAAGAGGGCGATAAATCTCTGTGGCCAAAGTCGGTGCTGGGTTGGGCTCTTCCTGTTGGCTATTTCATGTTTATTTTGCTCTGGACAATTCTGCATGGTAAAGCCTGTTTTAAATGCAGCAGACCTTACTGAGGTGGTAGCCTGGGTCCTCAGAGGAGTTTTTATTTTAAAGAAAAATATTTAATAGACTTATAAAACACTTTTCAGTACATTTTACTGTGATTTTTTTTTTAAACAAGTTTTTTATGTGGTAAAGGAACTCATTTCTCTCTTTGTACCTGCGTTTAGTTCTAAACATTGTCATTTTGTGTCTTCCTACTTCCATTTTTATTTGTTCCCCATTTTGTACATTTACTGGTGCGATACAGAAGTAGGAAATGAGGAAATGGCAATGCACTTGAAGAAAATGGTAGCATAATTTAGTGAAAGGAAAAAAATGCTTCAAAGTCGCCGATTTTGTAGTTTCACCCAAATTCAGTTCACATGTATGTCCTTAAGCTATTGCTTAGCTTTGTATTTCTCCCTGCAGTAACTCTTTTCATAGATATATAGTGATAGAAATAATGAAATCTCATCTCAGTTTTGAAACAATAATTTTCTGAAACCTTTACATAAGTACAGTAATAGTTTTTTATTTGGCAATCGTATCTCACAAATTGATCTGAGACGTTATTGACTAGTGTCATTTTTTAATGTTTTTCCAGGTTTTCAAAGTCAACTATAGTCAAATATATGAAAAAAAGCCTTTAGAATTATGTGGATAATAATTTGTTTTCTAATGCTAGTTATTTTCCCCCAACCCTACAGAAAAACACTTGTCTTCAAAAGAAAGAAAACCATTTCTTGTCTGGGTGCTGCCTATTTTTTTATGATGTCAGCGTATAACACCACTTCTAAAGTCTGAGACTTCTCATGGCCAAAAAACAGATTTTAACAATTTATACATTTGCTAAGAAAGAGAGGTTGCTGCCCCTGCAGATTAGCTGGCGAAACAACAACAAAAAAACCTTATCGCAGCTTTTAGCGAGAATCATCTCACTCTGCATTACATCAATTACAAAATACCAATTTATGTATGATTTGGATGAAATAATAGCTTTATAATGTTGTAAAAAGCTTGAAAAAGTAAATTTTTGATTGTAAAGGCACCACTTGAAACCAGTTTAGGATATATTTTTAGAAAATCTATTACTAGTTGACCATCCCCTATAAGTGGTTCGAGCTTCTGAACAAAATGTATGTCTTATATATGCATATATGCCATAGATATGTATTATGGGGTGGAGACTCTTGGGTAGACCTATGATGTATTGTCCCCCCAGAACCAGTGTTATATGGAGAGAAGTGTGCATGGGTTACTCCATGTTGACCTGGTAACACTAGGAACAGGTCCAAGTCAATGGATTGATATGAAATATATTCTACATGTTGATTTCTTATATTTGAATTACTTTGTCACATTGCCATGTATTGGCCTGGTATGTTAAAAAGGAAACATTAAAAAATAAATCTTTTTTTTTTAGGTGTACAATCCTTTAAGCAGTAACCATTTATTTGTATCCTGTCCTGGTAATGTCCAAATGACAGCAAAAGATTACACTTTGCTGTTGATTTCTTGAAGCTTTCCTTTTTCCGGATCAAACTTAGTGAAAAAAAAATAAAATGGAGAACATTGCCTTTTAACTCAAATGTCCACCAAAGATGCTGATGGGGAGAAAAAAAATCAGCCAGATATTTCAAGATAGTTGGACAGAATAATTGATTTCCATACTACCAATCTCTGTTTGTTTTGCTTTTTTTTTTAAGAAGGTAAAGGTGAGGATAGACAAACTAGACCCAAGAGGGAATGGAAAGATCCTCCTCATATCTCATCCCTGTGTGTTTCTCAAATCATCACTCTTCTTTAAGACCATACAGCTGGAATATCTGCAAATGGGTTTTACAGTTACAGCTTAAACGTGTAGCTCAACTTTCTTAAGGGAAAAGGCTAGGTAAAAAAAAACCAAACAAAAAATGATAGAAAGCTCTCCCCCACATTTATTAGGTTTCTACACTGTCAGTAAACAGTGCATAAAAATTGGGCTGCAGTTTTGAATGCAGCTTTATTTTCTGCCATTTATTTAGACACAAAATGGGTCCTGATGGAGTCATCAGGACCCACTTGCCAGCTAATGGTTTAATTAGGTCCATCTGGAGGAGGCTGGGAAGGGGAGCTCGCCTTACTCTCCAGTCATTCCTCTGGTAATTTGTCTTCCCCCGCATCCACTGACTGTAGCACTGATGGGCTACAAAGATGCAGCTGAGGATTCTGATAGTTGAGCAGGACGCCTCCTTCATCCCAAAAACTTCCTTCTACCTTTGTGATAGGCAAATTAATTTTTATATTACTGACCAAGGATCCTCAGGTCAGCGCCAGGATTATCTCTTTTTGCAAACTAAAAAGAATCTACAACCATAGCAATAGGGACCCAACATTAAATGACACTAACACCATTGTTCCAGCATTGCAAAGCTATAATCTCCCTCATTTCCATATAACTCATTGATCCTTTGTACCTCTTTGGCCATTAAATGGGTGGCAACAGTGATCCGGCTTAATTGGGTTTGATAGAACCAACATTTGCAGTCAAACACAAGATTAAAACAAATCCCAGTCTAAAGTGCTTTAGCTCTAAGCACTGAGTAGCACGTAAAAGTCTCATCTCCTGGGTGACTGAGAATATACACCTGTTAAAGCAATATGGGCTTATTTTGTAGGCAGAATGATGTAATAATAACAAAACATCTTATTAGCAAGTGTATCATAAGCATTTTTAAACCCAGAAAATGCTGTAACTCCATGAAGATAACAAAATAGGTTCTATAGATGTTGCTGTAGCAGTCCCCATGACATCTGATCGCTTCCACTCTGTGACTTCCTCATTATTTACTGCAGAACACAATATTTGTTGACTGACATTCTTCAAATTAACATTTTTCTCCATTTGACAAGGTTTTTATCTGGTATATTTGGTTGTGTTTGGCTAATGGTAGCATGGTCACTCTCTCCTTTGGTATGACTTTTGTTATCCAGTTCCATTGTATGTTGCATCGACACAAAAGTGATAGAAAAAGATGTTCTTTCAAACCCTAATCATCACTTTATATTTTACTTTAAAAAATCTAATAATATTTAGTGTTTCAGCTGCTCTCTCTTAGCATTCACAGACCGAAAATGGCTGACATCAAGTCAATGCTGATGAAAAGAACAAAAAATAAATGATTAGAGGATAGACTGGCTTAATTGATCAACTAATGTAAGATGCAGTTTATCATACAAATAAAAAACAACACATTGTGGCTACCTGGCTTTACAAAGATGCAGGTGATATAAACCCAGTGTGGACCATCGACAAGTAGACCTATCAGTTGTTGATGTTAGTGAAAGATTACAGTTCGTAAACAGATTATTTAAAATTGTTTGATATCAAACCCTGGTCGCATATTGGGAATTATATCCAAAAACTTTTAGGTGTCTTGTGAAGGGAATGATTAGATTATTTAGAATAGAAGCTACCTATTGCCAGGCAACAGCTGACATATTTTTCGTGATTAACTTGACCTGTACTGTCTTTTACAGATTCTTTTTACGATGGTCTTATTGACTTTCAGTGATGGCACCTAGATTTGATGTGGGCATCTTCACTTTTCAAATTTTAAGTTAAAACCAAACAATTTTTCTTCCTCCTGTGTTGTACAGCTGGGGTTTCCAGGAAATTACTATGAAATATAATTGGTCAGAATAAAATATTGTAATGATGCAATGGTGTAAAACAATGTTCTTATACACTATATTGCCAAAAGTATTTGCTCACCTGCCTTGACTCACATATGAGCTTAAGTGACATCCCGTTCCTAATCCATAGGGTTCAATATGACTTCGGTCCACCCTTTGCAGCTAGAACAGCTTCAACTCTTCTGGGAAGGCTGTCCACAAGGTTTAGGAGTGTGTTTATGGGAATTTTTGACCATTCTTCCAGAAGCGCATTTGTGAGGTCGCACACTGATGTTGGACGAGAAGGCCTGGCTCTCAGTCTCCGCTCTAATTCATCCCAAAGGTGTTCTATCGGGTTGAGGTCAGGACTCTGTGCAGGCCAGTCAAGTTCATCCACACCAGACTCTGTCATCCATGTCTTTATGGACCTTGCTTTGTGCACTGGTGCACAGTCATGTTGGAAGAGGAAGGGGCCAGCTCCAAACTGTTCCCACAAAGTTGGGAGCATGGAATTGTCCAAAATGTCTTGGTATGCTGAAGCATTCAGAGTTCCTCTCACTGGAACTAAGGGGCCAAGCCCAGCTCCTGAAAAACAACCCCACACCATAATCCCCCCTCCACCAAACTTTACACTTGGCACAATGCAGTCAGACAAGTACCGTTCTCCTGGCAACCGCCAAACCCAGACCCGTCCATCAGATTGCCAGATGGAGAAGCGCGATTCGTCACTCCAGAGAACGCGTCTCCACTGCTCTAGAGTCCAGTGGCGGCGTGCTTTACACCACCGCATCCGACGCTTTGCATTGCACTTGGTGATGTATGGCTTGGATGCAGCTGCTCGACCATGGAAACCCATTCCATGAAGCTCTCTGCGCACTGTTCTTGAGCTAATCTGAAGGCCACATGAAGTTTGGAGGTCTGTAGTGATTGACTCTGCAGAAAGTTGGCGACCTCTTCGCACTATGCGCGTCAGCATCCGCTGACCCCGCTCCGTCAGTTTACGTGGCCTACCACTTCGTGGCTGAGTTGCTGTCGTTCCCAAACACTTCCATTTTCTTATAATACAGCTGACAGTTGACTGTGGAATATTTAGGAGCGAGGAAATTTCACGACTGGATTTGTTGCACAGGTGGCATCCTATCACAGTTCCACGCTGGAATTCACTGAGCTCCTGAGAGCGACCCATTCTTTCACAAATGTTTGTAAAAACAGTCTGCATGCCTAGGTGCTTGAATTTATACACCTGTGGCCATGAAAGTGATTGGAACACCTGATTCCAATAATTTGGATGGGTGAGCAAATACTTTTGGCAATATAGTGTATGTTGTACTATATTACAGGGTTTTTTATTGACATAGCCTTTAAAAAGGTTTACCACATTTCCATCCATCCATCCATCCATCCATCCATCCATCCATCCATCCATCCATCCATTTTCTTCCGCTTTATCCGGGGCAGGGCAGGCGGCAGTCTAAGCAGAGATGCCCAGACTTCCCGACCCAAACACATCTCTTCCAGCAGCTCTGGGGGACAATGCGACACCAGTCCAGCTCAGAGACATAGTTCCTCCACCATGTCCTGGGCCTTCCAAGAGGCCTCCTCACAATAAAACATGCCTGGAACACCTCCCAAGCAGGGGGACCAGGGGGCATGCGGAACAGATGCCTCAGCTGGCTCTTTACAACATAAAGGAGCACTGACTCTACTCTGAGCTCCTCTCCCCATCTCAAAGAGTGCACCCAGCCACCCTGTGAAGGACACTTATTTCGGCCGCTTGTATTCGCGACCTTGTCCTTTCGGTCATTAGTGAAATCTCATGACCAAAAGTCAGGAATGTAGATCCTCTGGTAAATCAAGAGCTTTGCCCCCCGACTCAGCTCCCTCTTCCCCACAGCAGTCTGATACAGTGACCGCATCCCTGCTGACGCCACACTGATCCGTATATCGATCTTACGCTCCAGCTGTTCCTCCCTTGTGAACAAGACCCAGAGATACTTGAACTACTCCACTTGAGACAAGGACTCTCCACCGACCTGAAGAGGGGAGTCCACCTTTCTCTGGTGGAGAACCATGGCCTCCATCCCAGGAGGGCCTGGTTTGATGAGGCCAACAGGACAACATCATCTGCAAATAGGAGAGATGATATCCTGAGGTTCCCAAAGTTTACCACATTTCAGTTGTTTAAAAAGTTTATTTCTTTGATAGGGTTTATCCCACATTGTTAAATAAACTAAGAATTACCATAAAAGTAACCTAATTTTTCTGTTCTTTTACATCTGGTAAATGTAAAAACTATGGAAAGTGTAAGTTCATTTTTTTTTTACAATATTTCTTTTTTTCTTTTCTTAAAATATCGTTTTCAACAACGATATTTTAAGTTACCAAACCAATGGACGGTGTTGTCTTGTACAGGTTCACTTTTTTTTTTTATTTAAATTCCTGGCAACCACAGCTGCTGGTATTTTACTGTTATTGTCTTACAGTGTACTGTAAACCACCCTATCTGAGGCTGTCTTGGTTACCTCATCTACATGAGTATATTTTTGCTTATATATAGATATCACAAATGTAAAGGTTGGAAGGGAAGTCTATAACACCACTACTGTAGTGTTTTGGTTTTTTTTTTTCTTCAGATCTTTAGGGTCAAAGATTGAGTCAAAATGCTAAGTTCATATTGCCTGTTTGGAGTAATTGAACTGGGATTATTTTTTTTTTTATATGAACGACGAAGAGGCTACATTGTTTGGATAAATTGTCTTAACATTTAGATTTATATCTGTTGTACACAGGTGACCCAGTTACATTTTACCCCTGAGAATCCCTATTAGGGCACTGAAGCCCAAATGAGCTCAGGACATAAAGAAAAGAAAATAATAGTTGAAGGGTTAGGTAATAAAACATGTTTTATTACCTAACCGTCAGCAAAATAGGAAGTGAGAGCAAGCAACATGTCCTCTCTTTGGTACAAACGGTCCAGAATGTGATGCTGAAGTCAGTAAAATGGTCGTCAATCACCCTGTTGCTGCCCTTTGCCGGTCAGCTGGCTGAAAATAACCATCATTTCCTTTGCTCTTAAAGCTACAGTGTGTAATAATTACAGGGATATACAGTCAGAAATGTAATATATTATACATAACTATGTTATTTATCATCATCTACGAGCTCAGCCTCTTAACCTTAATATTTGCGTTGCCTTAGAATTCGTTATTTATAATTACATAGGAGCGGGTCTCGCAGCCATGGAGGCAGACATCTTTGCGCTACGGCAGCGCAGAGCCAACAAACTAGCGATTGCGAGATCGCCCATTACGCTCGAAAGTAACCACGGCAAGTTGAGAGAGATGAACTGAGACGGTACTGAACAATAGATGGCAGTATTAAAATTATCTATGTAAACAAACCTCATCACTTGAGAAGGTAGGTGATGCGGACGTGGTGGAAGACATTTTGTCCCGTAACGCTCGCCGTACTGTTGGCGGGGAGAAGCGGTGGGGGGGAGATGTTCATGTTGCTGCAGTCTGGACGTTAGATGTCGCTGAAAATTACACACTGTAGCTTTAAGAGAATCAATTTGATAATTGTCTCTTTTTTTGGTTTCTAAAACACTATGGATAAATGTTAAGAAAAATCTAGTTCAAACTTAAATGTAAATTAATTATATGTTAAACATGTTTGATTCAATTATTGTGTAAACAACTCAGCCTTAATGTGCTAATCCTACTGACTTGATTCAAACAAGTTTTTTCTAACAGGTTAGAGAAATGATTTAGCTGTTCTTTCCATCCCTTGATGACTCAAAGACCTTGTCTTTTGTCTGACATTGTCAAGGATCAAAGCAGGGAAAACAATGTTAGGGCACAGTCTGACTCTTTGAAAGTTCAAACCACATCCTCCCTCTTTCCCAGCAGAAGCAAGTCACTTTGATTCCAGGTGCAAATAGGGCCAAGCGTTTCTCCAATACCTTAACGAGGAATGCCTTACTAATTTAATAACATTGTCAGACATAATGAGACCAGCAGCCTTTTCCCTGAAAATCAATTTCCGTGCTGTTATGGGTTCTCTTTTTTATGTTAAAAGTGAACTGTGTCTATTCATGTTCCGTCCTGTGGAGTTAAAAAAAAACCTCACTTTTCATCCCAAATTTTCTGAAAATTACATTTCAACCCACAATAAGTGGAACGGTCCAAAGTACCGCTACTACTACTGGTTTCTCCTCACCTGGCCTGGAGAGAGGACTTCAGGAAATTGATAAGACTCACAGGCAAAGCAGGGAAAATGTGTGAGGAGGAAAGGAGGTTAGTGTTGGTGTTGGGGGAAATGTAAAATGGCAGCCATGGGGTAACGGTACCAGCTTCAATTATGACGGGCAGTGGAGCGCTGCTCAGAGGCAGATGAGCTGGAAGCCAACCACTGTGGAGAAGTCAGAGCCTGATAGCTGATAATCCCTGGGATGAACTGGGACAAACCAGTCACAGATGGAACCCTCCCACCATGGTCAGGTGTTACTCTCGTCTTTTGGCAGCATTGAAAAGAAATAGTGTTGTGGATATGCAAAAAATGGTAATCTTTCCTTTGTTTGAATCAAAACATTTCATGCAGCCTAACTAAATAATGATGCATTATTAATTTAGTTTCTCAACAGGCTAACTGTTAAAGAAACTGAGATTAACACACCCTGAAGTTTTAACTTTCAAGTTAAAACAGAATGTTTTATTAATTGTTTTCTTCTTTCAAGACCACTTCCGTTGCAACAAGAAAATGCAGCTAGAAAGTAAAGAACTGAATTTCAACAACAGAAGTTCAAAAAATCTGAATTTTTAATATTGTGCACTTCACTTGTGGAGATGATGTCGGACTATCGGAAACTCACCATCGTACAACACTTTGTCAGATGTGAATTTATCGGTGTTTAAGTTGGTACTGAAACATGTATAATGTGAAAATTATGACTTGTTTAAAGTATATCTACCTTTTGCTAACTCTGATTGCTTCGTCTGTGCTACATAATTCATTTATGTTATTCTATTGGAGGAAAATTTTATTTGATTCTGTGTTTTTTTGTTTTTCTTTTGGGGGATTTAGTTTGATTTCTGTCATTTCTTTCCATCCATGATGCCTCAGCATAGGAAATTATTCTGGTTGTCTGTGTTTGGGCAGCGCTTTGCTGAGCAGGGAAAAACATGTTTCAAATTTGCACAGTCGTCAGTGGCAATGCACTATGTTACCACCTTCTGTCAGTGGAAATGAAGGATATCCAGGTCACAACTGACAAGCTGCCACCAAAGGAAAAACAGGAAGTGGATGCATCGAAATCTGTTTTGTCTGGCGTATCTGTGCTGAGCAGAGACACGACTCTTTGATTCCATTAAAAAAATAGCAGGACACTGTATTTTTACCACTTCTGTACCGACTGAACTGAAGCTTGAAGCTGGTTTTGAAGTAACAAGTTTTATCAGGAGTAAATAAAAGGCTCAGGCTGCCTGTGGCTACAGAATAAAAATGGCGCTCACTGTTTCTCTTTTCTCCAGAAATACAACAACAACACAAATCTGTATCAGTCTGGTACCAATCAATGACAGAAAATGTCATTTGGTTGTAGCACTGTAATAAGAGCTGTTTTGACAGTTGTGCACCTGATAAAGAGAATAACTTTAAACATTGCCAGATGGAGATGATAGTAGAAAATAAAGGCCACAGTGTTTATTATCTCGTACTGTTATATGGCAGCAACAGTAATTGCACTTTGGAATAGTACATTTGTTAAAGGTGAGAGTTTTATTTTTTTTCTCAACTTATAAGTACAGATAAAAGCTCAACCCTGCCATAAAAGAATATGTTTTAAACAACACTTGGTAAAATGTCACTAAATGGAACTAAATGGACGTTTGTTATCAAATGCACCAAATACAGCATTACATTTTGTTTGCTTGCTTCCCCCTATTTTTGATTAAGTAGACACAAGAACTATAATAAATTAGAGTGCAAGACTGCAAACAGTTGCAAGTTGTTGCACATGAGTACAAACTAAGATTAAGTCTGCAAATTAATTTTGTCTGCAAATTAATTTTGTATATTTCTCTTAGAAAGAGAGATCCACATGCTGACTGCAGCTAGATTCTCTGTCACATTTTTAGGAATATTAATCATGGAGCAACAAATTTAGGCAAAAATGTGCAGTTTTTCATCCCTTTTTGTACAACAGGGGATTAAAAAATTACTAAAACATGATTTAACGAGGATGCATAAAGATTGTTTTCTATAAATGGGTTTAATTCAGGACATTTAAAAATTTTCTTATAGAGTTAAACCCTGCTGTACCTTGTCTAATAGGTTACTCCCCTTTATATGTTTCCAGATATTGATTAGATTAGATTAGATTAGATTCAACTTTATTGTCATTACACATGTACAGGTACAAGGCAACAAAATGCAGTTTAGGTCTAACCAGAAGTGCAATAGCAGCAAGTGCAGGATAAATAATGGTTCCATAAATACAGGACATGAGTTTCTACTGAATGAGTATAGAGATGGATACCATTATAAATAATGAATATAATATATAGATCACTAGTGTTATGAATTAAATTTACAGCTGAATATGTACCGAATATAATATACAGGTGGATATAACTATAAAAAGGGTTTTTACAGTTATGTACAATAGCATATATACAGATGGGCTTTACTATAAATTGAATAAATAAGGTTTGGACAGAAGCTATCTAAATTAAAGTGCAGTGGAAGGTTATTGCATATTACAGTTAAAGTACGTTATTGCAAATGTATATGTAAACATATAATGACAAGATCTGTATCCCCATTATTTAATGCATCAAAAAAAGACAGAGAAACACCAAATATGACGTTGTCCACTCACTTCATTGCCACTGTGAACACGGCGGTAGCAGTGTCATGCTGTGGGGAAGGTTTGGCTTAGCTAGAAAGATAGATGGTACAAGGAAATGGTGGTTTAAAACCTGTTAGAAGCTGCAAAAGAATTAAGAATAGGATGAAGGTTCACCGTCCAGCAAGACAACAACCCTAATCATCAAACACATAGCAAAAAATTGTGGGTTTTTTTTCAAAGTATAAACATTTATTGGAATGACTAAATCAACCTGTAAAGCAAATATAAGGATGTGCTCTAAAAATAAAAATGTTCCCTGAAAATCTTCATGCACTCACATGCACTTTTAATAAGTTTTAAAATGATGAAAATGTCACTCCATAAGAAAATTACTCCGACGATAAACAGAAATGCACACCACAGGTTTGTACTTAGAGTTGGTCCATAACATAAAACTAAATTTTTGGTTATAATTTCATGAAAAGTTTAAGATGCCAGAAGATTTTTATATGCTATGAAGACCACACATCCAATGACTATTCAAAAAAGAAAAGAAAAAAAAGGAAATATGTCAGTTTAAATCAAACAGTTAGTTCAGATCTGGTAAATATACTCACTCACACTGCTTTAACCACCTACCTGCTCAAGTTGTCATATTATACACACTCATGCACAAACCTTGGGTTCTTTGGGACTTCTTTTGCATCATTTTGGGTTTGTGTGTGTGGGTGGGTGAAGGGGGGGTATACATCTGTTTGGAGGAGAGAGAGAGTGAGAGTTACATGGAGAGTATGAGTATTATCATAGAGAGCCGAGGCGCCTCATCAGAACACAGATGCGGCCTGATTAAGGGCGAGCACGGCAATGACAGAACTGCATTAGTGTGATGTATGTGTTGTTAGCCAGCAAGCAGCTAATTCCAAATTTAACACCTGATTCACACAATGCAGTCACACCTGAGTGCAAGCCAAGATTTACTACCCTTGTCAGACTGCTGATGGCTTTTATAAGTAATTTTTCGGACTCCCCCAATTCATTCTCTTCCTTCGTCTGTGGTAATGAATTATGATTCTGGGTAAAGATTTAGCTTAAAAGCAAAATTATACTCGTTTGGAAACTGGGTTGGTGTCAGAGAGTCACTTCGCTGGAGGAAAGCCCCTTCCTCACTCCTCAGAGACCAGAGGCAGAGACCAGAGCTTTCAAAGACAAATTCCTCTTAGTTCTAGCAGATGTTTAGTGCAGCGGGCCTCATTACACACTGATAAAGAAGGGGGGGCTGGAAACTAATTTGAAAGAACTTTCTTTTAAGAACAGCAACTACATGGGTGGATTACAGATAAAGTATTAGTGGTAGCTATTACTAACAGGCTGTGGTGAAGGCAATGAAATGTGTAACACTTTCCTTAAAATATCAGGATTATTACTTAATTTGTGTAGCTGCTATGTTTGTATCTGTTCAGTAATATTCCACTAATTTATTCAATGTTTCTGTTTTCATTTATGCAAACCCACCAACAGTTTGGATTGGAACCAAAAGACCAAACAACAACATATACTGTTAAGGAACAAAAAGTACTAGGAAGCAGAAAGGGAGGTAATTAAAGGACGGATCAGAAGATGTTCAAATAAATTTCTTGTATTAAGTTTAGAGATGCAATTATCAGAATTTCTTTATCCCATTTCAAATTTTTTTCCTAATTTTGTTGTGTAAACCTCCATCCAACCTCCAAGATTAACAAAAAAGTTCATGCATACTGGAGTAGAATTCCTGCTGCGTTATGATGGGGTGCATTACTACTGTTGCGATCTATTTTTGTCATGATGATGGATTAGCTGACTACACGGATATTAAATTTTAAGGCTCCATGAGTGCCTTCATGTGGTTAAATGATTTTAGCTGAAATAATCAGGATTGTAAGTGGTTTCAAACGTCATACCTCCGAGGGTAAATAAACTGCCTGCATAGAATAAAAAGAGCTTTAGTGTGATATATTGGGATATGATTACATTATTTGATTTACAGTTGCATTGATTCTGCATCAGTATTCTACATATGAGTTTTAGATTTTATAGAGCTGCAGTATTCATGTGGCTAAGAATTTTTAAATGTCCAAAGAAAGCCAAGGCTGGCTCCTTGGGTGGTTATTAAATCAAGAAGTCTGCAGTTTTACTCATGGGAAAAAAGATACTGTAGGGTTGTTTTACTAAAGCACATTTGAAATAAAAGGCGGATATGCAGGATTGTTACAGGGATATTAATTTTTTTGTTATAGGAAATGCAGATTATTGCCTTCACTTGAAAAACCTCAACAAGGCAGCAAAAATTGTCAAATCTAGCATATTCCATAAGAGTCCACTACAATACAATTCGCCCTCCCGGCATTTACTGTTGTCCAAAAAACGTAAATTCCCTGGTTCACCAAAATGTGATGGCTCTTTTTATATAGCCTGACGTAGTCCTACTCAATTCTAGTCAGAATATGAGTCTGATACTGCTCCATAGAGCTGTGATTATGGGGCGTGTTTCGAACGAACCAGGAAAAAAATGCCTCTGCACTCAATTGGATAGACCTACAACCAATAAGAGCAACGGAGTGCTTGACGTATGTTAAGCGACGCATTGTTGTTGTCAACAAAAATCAAAGCGTGCAGTTGCACGCCTAGAATAAGAAGATGAGACTTGATCGCGTTTCTCTGTTCCTCTTTTAAAATTAATTTGCTGTCGATATCTTCTAGAACAGACCTAATAGCAGAATCTACTCACCTCAACTCTCCAGCGGCAGCCATTGTTGTTGTCACCCAAGCGCGCTTTGATGACGTGGTTGATTACGTTACTGTTGATCATCTGTCCATCATCGTATAAAGCCCGCCCTGACAATTTGATTGGCCCGCCAGATATTGTGCGAGCATACTCGCGCTACTATTGAGCAATGCCAGACCGAACTTCCCGACCTCAAACGTTGTGGGCGGGACTAAGTTCGGAATGGCACCCAGGCTACTTTTTATACCCCAACCCCCAAGAAATATTTGATGTGTAATGATAAAAAACTGAACAGAGTTAAGTTTCAATCTTCTTCCTGCAGTACTGACTTCAACACCAAAGGGGGTTGTTCTTAAAATAACTTTGTAGTGCTAATGTAAAAGAGAAGCTTTGGCTTTTTGTGTCTGACTAGCCAATCAACACTGGCCAAAGATGGTCAAAATATTAACTAGTTCATTTTACCAACCTTCTTTCTCTGTGCATTTTTACCTAGCTTATATCTTTAAGACTAATTATCTCTTTAGCTGCTTTTTTCCCCACTTTGTCTTTTTGCAGAAACACTTGTCATATCAGCACAATTATTCAAGCTGAAGTAACATATCTGTTTAAATGGGTTTTCTCACATTATGCTAAACTGTAAAGCAACCAGCAGACAAAGGAAATCCAATTACCTTTTAGTTACTCCTTATACCTCTTAGGCTTTGTCTGGCATATTTTTTAACAACTTATAGACATGTTAAATGTGTGGCTTAGAATCTTCTCTCCTTAGACAAAAGGAAAGAGAAAAGAAAAAAGGCGAAGAAAAATAACTGTTTGAATCAGTCATGCAAAAATAAAATAAAAAAAAGGTAAGTTTCAGTCAATTGTTAAGACATCGGTGCATCTTCAGCTCTCCAGCTGCATCAAGCTATCAGTACTAACCATTCGTTTTAGCTACAGCTCAACACAGCCAATACGTCAAGTCAGGAAATACATATAAAACAAAGGAAATGTTTCATTATAACTAATAATAGTTTGTATAATAACTGATGTATCAGTTTAATTTTCTATGTAACTACAAGTTTTAGATGAGAATGCTGGCTAATGTCTGTGTGCTTTCTGTGGCACTTAAATATGCGTGTTAAAATTATACTGAGGCTGCTTTGATTGAGTGTTCAGCTGCATGTCATTTGATTTCCTTAGCAAGGATACACACACACCAACACACGCTCACTCTCCAAAGTTAACGCATTTTTCTGTGCCTGCTTTTTGTGACAGAATAGGTGGGCCTGTGTGCAAGTGCAAAGCTAAAGTGGCTGTGTGGGTGTGATTGCACTCGCGTCTGTGTGCGGTTTTGCCTGAGGACAGCAGTCATGCTCCATTAATTAGCATGGCAACCTGCTGACTTTCAAGTGGCAGCGGCAAAATTAACCCTGCTTCACTGAGAGACCCCAGAAAAAAAAAAGCCTCTGTTGTCCCAGCCTTGATTACCACTTAAACTACCGTTGTGCATACATGAGGACATTTCTGCATGCAAGCTATCCTGGAGCTCTTGTGTTTCTGCACGTTTGGGCATCTGCTTGAGTACCGCTGATCGGGTATCATCACCTATGGTGGTTTTCTGCTGCATTCCAGGAAACACTGGAGAAAAACTGCTTTCATTTGCATGACTCAAATCAAATTCAGAGCAAAAATCACAACAAAGTGGCAACAAAAGTGTATTTGAACCTCCTGGGAGAAGAGGAAAGCAACCGTTTCATCTGACAGTTAGCTGTTAATGTGAAACAAAGATATTGGAGGTGCATGTTTTGTCATTAACTTCATTAAAAGTTTAGTTTCACAGAAATCCTAATACTAACTGTAATAGCTACTTTCAATATATTTCAGTAGAATTTTCATGATAGACCAACATGTATATAATTGTGAAATAAATGACTTTTACAAATATCATTATGAAAACCTCTCCCCCATTATTCAAAATATATCCTAGTGCATTTTGCTATTTGAAGACGCCATATTAATTCATATTATTGTGTTTTAACCTCAGTACTGTGGCCGATGCAAAAGCCTTAGATTAAATAAAAAAACAACGTCCAATATGACGAGAAGTACAGCAGAGAGCTCAGGGATAAAGCAACTTAAATTTTTGTATGACCCTGATAACATATGGACTATCCTCACACACACATTCACGGATCCAACAGAACTTAAAGCGCATTTCTCAACTAGAGCGATCTATACTCTGTAAATCTTTTACCTGCTGTTATCTGTCATTATTTATCCTGTATTATAAACCGATATAAAAATCCATATCCTGCTTTCCGGTATAATCTGTATATAGATTTTCAGATTTATTTACCTTATGGCCTCTTACAATTACTCTCTGTTTATATATATACAATTTATAGTCCATACATACATATTATCTGTGCACATGTACATAAATTAATATTTATATCCTGTACAGCACTTTTGGATAGGTGCAAACTTAATTTCGTTGCTTTGTACTTGTGACAGTGTAATGACAATAAAGTTGAATTCTTTTCTATTCTATTCTATTCTGAGACACAGTCCACTCAGTTACATGTGGTATTAAACAGCAGATGTCTTTCCATGCAGAAGTGTTCCCAGGAACCGGGAAGCTGTTTAGGGTTGATGGACAGAGGAAAGCACAATATTTCTGACTGAAAAACCTTTTGAAAGCCTGTTTATTTTTTAAACCTGGCCTAGTCAAAGTCCAGAAACAAATCCAAATGAGAATCAACCTTACATGTTAATGTTTACAGACTGAAGTTTGTCCAAGAAAGCAGTACCTGAGGCGTGAGAGCAAAAGCAGACCTGGGATCTGTTTCAAGTTGCAGGTTTACTGTTTCTCAAAGAGAGTTTACTTAACGTCTGTTTCAGTTGCCGAAGCAACATTCTCCCCAGTACTAACCTAGTCAGGAGGTTTTGTTCAGTTAACTCAGTGTCCTCTGTCTCCATCCACCTTACTGCTGATTTAGTCAATACAAATGTGGTTTAGTTTTGTGCATAAAAAAAAAAATCAAAAGGTTGTGGACCTACTTAGAGTTGATTGAAGTGATTTATAGGAGCCGTTGTGAAACAGAAAACTCAAAGTTCCCGACTTTAGTAAAGATCAATTTAGAGCTGAGGATTTAAATCTGAGTTTGTTAAAGCTGCGCCATGAAACGGACTCATCACTTTTGATTTCATTTTGTGAAAAATTGTGAAAACAGTATATTATTTTTTCTTTACTGCACTATTTACTTTGTTATTCTGCACAATGTGTCTCAAAGAAGTGCTTGGAGTTGTTGGTTGTGGCTTTATAAAATGGGACAAATGTCATCAGGTAGACATACTTTTATGATGCACTTTTTGTTTATTGAGAATGCCTAACTTACAGAGTCGCTGGTCCTCCAAGCTGTTAGTGGTCTTTTGAGGTGCAGCTCTCTCCTCCCGTCCATTTTTATTTCTACAAGTCTTGTAAGATGTCAGCCTGCATTATTGCACCCTCAAACATCTCCCTCTGGTACAATTACTGACAACCGGTATGTTGACTGACCTCACAGTACTGAGTAAGGCCCAGCGACTTGCCCGCTGTACGCCACATACATACACATACACAGGAGTTCATGCTTGCTTGGAGCGCTTCACCTTTCTAAAGGGGACGACAAAAAGAAAAGGGCCTGTAAAAAAAGATTCTGTCAAAAAGCTTTGACAGATTTTATTGTTTGACCTTTGAGGTAATTCCCTGTGTGTTTGTACCAGCTTTCAGTACCGCATAGAGATGATTTAAGGCCATTTTAACTTGAAGGAATAAATTGCTTATCTTCAGGTTTTCTTGTCAGTTCCACCAATCTCTCAACCACAGTTTTTTTTCTCTTTAGCATTTGGAGCTGCTAACTGATGTTAACAGGAACAAAACTGATCATATTTTGTGCTCATGCTGATCACCTTGATGTAAACCATTCAATACTTCAGATTTCAGGCTTTTTCAAATATCAAGAACTGCTTTTGATAACATAGGGGATAATAACTAATGTATTGCCATTGCCAGTTTTGGCTTTGCGGAATCTGCCCGATACCCATACCGTACCGATACCATAATTTTTGAAATTGATGTGTGTGTGTATATATATAGAACTGCATACCATTTGGATGTAAAATAATTGCCATGATGGCTTTGTAAAGCTGCTGCCTACCTTTGTATTAGTCTTTTTCCTGCTTCACAAAGTCAATCCATTAGAACTTTTTATTGCCTACCTGGAATGGGTGACAATAGTTGAATAAACTTTTGGCTCTCAAAACGATATCGGTGCCCTATTTGTTGGTACTCGCCAATATTGATAACACCATTTTAGTGATGGATCGGGGCCCCGCCTGATACTGGTATTGGTGCAACACTAGTAATAACAGCCAAAACAACTGTCCCTCAGTTCCTACACTATCGGTATATCTAACATCTCACCTTGCCCTTTGCTATGATTAAGACCTGTTTAAGATTAACCAAACCCATCAGTTAAAATGAGCCAAACTATCTACTCAATGCCAACTAAAAAAATCAAGTTCTTTACTTTGTACAAAGTCAGAAGATAACTTAGACATATGCCTAGAAATAGTTTCAAAGTGTCTATGCAAAATGTGGCAACTCCTTTAACACATTGCCTCCTTCTACAACATGAGAGGCAAATAGAAATAATTTAGCCAAAATATCAGCAAGAGAACTGCGGTCTCCCTCCATACGTGGTTCGTTCTTATATACAATTCCTAAATGTCCGAAGGTGCCACAATTATCTGTTCTAACAACAGGGGAAAGTTGCGAGTCAACCGCAGACCGAAAGCAGTACCCAATAGGACAATGTTGGCTGAAGCTGGTAAGAGTGTGTCATTATCCACGGTAGAAAAAAACCTTGTCTGGTTGTGATCTAGGCCACTCAGAGAGGAAGAATTAAATCTTTCAAAGCAATCTAATAAGCAACTTTACAGTTTTAAAATACTGACAAAACTAAAAGCAATGGTGACACATCCTTTAATCTAATGAAACTAAAAATAAAAAGTTAATTCATATATTTTTTTTCAATTGGAGTGAAGGAAATATACTTGTAAGCTTGAGAGAAATGTCCCAAATTTAACTATGGTCTCTGCAGTTATAATGCTGTGTTACCGCACACCATCAGAACAGTCCTATCGGAAACAATTGTTTAGCAAAGGTGCCTAGGTCTGCAACAAATGTGTAAAAACTGGCATTAGGGGAATGCACGCATCTTGTCTGTAAGATCAATACAAAGGGTTTGTTGCATATGTGCAACAACAGGCTTTAAGAGGTGGATTGAAATAATGTTCTTGGTTGTATCTGATTTAGAGCTGGCAAGTTTCAGTCTAATTTATCCAGTGATGGGCGGTGCAAATGGTACTTACGCCTTTCAGTGGGAACCCCTCAAAATAATCTATATTTTTTACCTTGACGTCCTAAAAATGGTTGTTAAGGGGTTAATATCACAACTGTCATATTTTAATAACAGAAACCACCATTAGTGTTTAAATGCAAATTGTCACAAGTGCAGATATTACAGAGAGGAAGATTAGTGAGGGTGAATACAGAGGTCAATCATTTATATATTTTATCTGTAGCAGTTCAGATTCAATAAACATTTAATGACCAAATAAAATAGTGCATAAAGCATGAAAATAAAATATGTTGCACTCATCATAGATGCTGATTTAAAAACAAAATCCATCCTTCTTTCTTTGAGCAGGAAGTCTTAGTATCTCCATTTAGTATCAGCCATTGAGGCCAGAACAACTTTTAACAAAGTGAATCCAAAATGCAGATTGTTGCTAGTTAACTTGGCTATAAACATTTTTGCTCTAACTGAACAATCAGAGGAAAGAAAATTCTGACGTAGGGGTGGGCCCTCTAGCTGGCCCAGTGGGCAAATACCAAATCTGATTGGTTGAAGAAAACATTCTTCAGGAATATTGTTAAGTTAACATGGTCAGGAGTGCTGATACTGATGGTCCTGGGCACATTTGAATGACATAGCAACACTAGGAGGCTAAAATCTGATTGGACAAAAAAATATGGCAACCAAATAAATGTAGAAGTCTGGGCCTCCCTTCTTAAGCTGCTGCCCCCGCGACCCGACCCCGGATAAGTGGAGGAAGATGGATGGATGGATGGATGGATGGATGGATGGATGGATGGATGGATGGATGGATGGATGGATGGATGGATGGATGGATGGATGGATGGATGGATAAATGTAATGGAAACAGTCAAGAGAAACGCTACAAAATTAAGAGAATGGATAGTTTGGAATAAATAAATAAAAAATTAAAGTTTAGGTCATATATATATTATTGTTTAGATTGATTTTTGGCCAGCATTGAAGGCCTTTAAGGCCCTGAGCCCCTATCACTGCATGTATTATTACATTGATGAAAAAAAGAGCTGTAATTTTGTTATGTATCTAAACATCCAGTTTAATTTGTGTCTTATTTTATACTTTATTTTCATCCCATTTGTTTTTTCTGGGGACTTTTGTAGTTTATTGCTGTATATCCTCTCAAGGCATGAGAAAAGCACAGTACACAGCATTTTGAAACCAGTAAACCATCAGGCTTTTGTATTCTTTGTGTAAGTTGAAGAATAAATCTGTGGCAAGGGAGTCACTCTTTGAGTGAGAGAGTCTATGAAAGCCTCTCATGAGCATGTGTATAAGGCACTGTTGCGTGATTCTGCCAATTGACAGTCAGCGGCAGTAGTCGCTGAGACTCTCGGAGAGATTCTCATTTTCTGATGAGAGCTTTCGGAGCATTGAAAAGATCCGAGTGTGCGTTTCCTGAGAGATGGTGTTTGGCCGCTGTCTGCTGTCATCAATGTGGCCCTTCAGTGAGCGGTGCTGACAGTTGAGCTGGCGTGGATGCTGTCACATGTCCTTGTCAGTCCACTCAGAGTTAGGGGACGCACCTCGCTATTGTCAGCTTCTGTTACCTCCTCACATACACACTCTCCCACTGAAAACCCACTCCTCAGGCTTCAAGCCAGTGGTTCCTTCTCTGTCTAGCTTCAGTTCAAACACAGCAGCACAGACTCACATTTCCAGGGGGACCTCATGACCTTCCCTGTTTGCCCCGTTCTGGCCTTGTTCGTGTTGCCACCTCGCCTTGAGCCTAAGCTCCCCAGACGCTGGATCAGAACCGCCGTTCTAGGCCAGGGAGAAATCCCTGCCAGTGCTTCCGGCACCTCTGTTGAACATCTACCATCTTCCCCACGGAAAGCAGTGCCAGTAGCATTCACGTAAATCATCTCTATTTTCAAACACGAAGGAAGAAGAGGCCCCAGAGAGAGGGTGCCGTGCCTGGAACAGTGATTGAAACAACCAAAGGGTGTGCTCGCTTGTCGCCTGAGCTCATTTTCAAGATTTTTTGGCATTCAGAGTTAGCAGCACAGATCAGGCTCGGCTAAGGTGGAAAGTATTTTGTTGCCTTTTCTCAATGACAGTCTCATTGTCATAGTCAGCCTAAAGTGAAGTCAAAAAGTAAACTGTGTCATAGGTTTCCCATTTACCAGTCATTAATTCATTTTAGTTTCATATCAAAATACTGACACTGCTTTCTTTTGTTTGTTTTCTTATGTAGAATAACTAAGCATGTGCTTTTTTTATTTGCATCAAGTGGGTGCACTGTTTCCATGGTGACAGAATCTCCAAAACTTGGCATCCACCTCCCTGTTATATACGTGTGCACATATGCTTTAGATTTCTGTTGAAAGTAACATTTTCGAAGTTACCTAAGTTCTCCTATATTTAAAAGCAAACAATTTGATCTCCAGCTAAGCCTGACTACCATGGAATTTTCTTTTTTATGCTAAAAATGGCTCTTGTGATAACTACCATAAATATGTAGCATTTCTATAGAGGTACCACAAGTGCTATTAAAACATTTCTTAAAAATACCCAAAATAATAATATTACCTAATCTCATAGTTGTCATGATTTTATTCAAAGATCTGACCCACATGCAGAAAACCAATCACAAAGACCAGGGGAAGGTTTAACAGGTTTATTGAGAACTGGTAGAGATGGGTCCAGTGCTGCTTTGAACACTAGCAAACCGGGACTGAAAAAAGAAGGGGAAGTTCCTGTGGTTAGTTCAGGCTCAGTGGTAAATTTGAGCTTCGATTTGCAAAAGGGAGTAAAGACAACAGGACTCACGTTTCCAGAAAAGGTGTCTTTCTTTGAATCCAGTCGGTGCGGGTTGTTCTAGAAAATGCTTTGCTCATTGGAGGGCGGACAGGGTTTACCCAGGTTAAGTTGTTTCCTTGAGGAACGGAGGAGCTGACTGCCACTTAGATATCCTTCGGTACTTGAACGGATCTTGTGGAGATGAATCCCCTGCTGAGTGTGAAGCTCAAACAATCCTTTGGGATTGTTTGAGCTTCACACACAAAAGTAGATCCAAACCTCCAGTTTGAATCCCCAGCTCAGTTTCAAACGCAGATGATCCTTCCAGGGGGAGAAGGTCCAAAATATCCAGTTTGCAGGATGACTTCCTGCCGAGAAGCAAAGACAAAAACAACAGGATTTAGACTCAGGTTGACAAAAACTCAGTTTGACTCGACAAAACTCAGCTTGGCTAGAGTACCCAAAACTGGCAAACACTCTGGCGTAGAGGTAGTGGCAGTCAGCAGCTTAAGAGTCCTCAGGTAATGAGGCAACCATCCACAGGTGTGTGAAAGGGCCAACGAGAACCAGGCGCCACCTGGTGGTGGAGGGAAAATGCACAAAAACACAACCCACACAAACTGGATTCCTAATTATAGTACCCTATGCTGTCACTTTGAACTGATAAAGATTAGCTCACCTCGGCATGTCTGTTGCTTAAAACGGCTCTAACGGACAGAGGTCTGAGTTTTTTTTTTCTGATTTATTCAGCTTCTGATTACTAACCTTTTAGGGGCACGTATTGTTTATAATTTGAATAAAGAACTACACTTTATTTGAACATAACAATGAGACAGAAGGAAGGAGCAGCCGTATTGCAAACATAACGTAACTAAAATATATGAGCTTGTTAGCTTCCACCTTTCCTTACATTTATATATTTTTCATGTTGATATTACACATATTGAACAAATTGATAGACCAATACTTTGGCCAGCCAATAATTATGTACATAATTACCTTTTTTATTATATTGCCATTAGCTTATATATGCATTTGTTGATATATCAATGCATTCAGCAGGCATGCTTTGAAAGCACATGCATTGCTCTCTCTGTATGTTCTATCAGTTGTTAAATTATTTCTTTATCATTAAATGTTTCTGTTTTGCTTAAAAGGAAACCTGTGCAACATTATCACTGTCTCATTTTTATCATATAAAGGGAGAAAGAAAAAGCGATATTGGCTTTAAGAATCAACCATTAAAGTTGTAGCAGTTATTAGACTCTCATCAATTAGACTGATGTCAAAATAACTAGAATAGTCTTTGAAATTCAAAAAGCTGTATCAGTTGACCTATAGTTTTTAATGCAGGATGTAAAATCTAACAAGAATAAAAACACAAAACCTTCTTTAAAACTTGTATATTTTGTTTTCATTTATTTTCCAACAGAGACAACTGTTATTAGCAAATTAGCATTCATTTTCCGCACATTTAAAATAAATTTGGCTGCTCGTTAGCACAGTGGGTAGCACTGCTGCCTTGCAGCGAGAAGATTCCGGTTTGGATTCCCAGCCCGGGATCTTTCTGCTTGGAGTTTGCATGTTCTCCCTGAGCATATGTTGGTTCTCTCCGGGTACTCCGGCTTCCTCCCACATAATTGGTTTTTCTAAATTGTTCTTATGTATGCGTGGTGTTTGTCTCTGTGTTGCCCCTGGATGGACTGGCGACCTGTCCAGGGTGTACCCCGCCTCTCGCCTGTAGACTGCTGGAGAAAGGCACCAGCACCCCTCGCGACCCCAGCAGGGATGTGATGGAAAATGGATGGATTAAAATATATTATGAAAAACTTTTGATTTAGAGAAAATATGTCGGCTGTCTTGCTGGACAAAATATAATACAATAAAATAAATATAATAGTTAGACATAAATTAGTCTGGCAATACCTTCAAGAAAATAAGGACACTAATTTTTTTATGTGTTGAAAGTAAACACACAATCATATTTAGTAAATTTAACACAATTGTGTCATTGCAGGGTAGGACTTAAAACAATTGTGTTAAAGTAACTAAATATGATGAAGTAAATGCAAAAAGTGGTTGCGTAATTTTTTTCAGTGCAGAAACATAATAAACCTCCATAAAGTTACCTTAGATTCTCTTGTTTCAGTTTCCATGTCTTTGTATTGCACAAACATGTTGAGTGCTTATTGAATCAAATTTACATCCACTGTACTTTGAACTGTCTTTATTGCATTTTCCTATTTCCTTTATAAAATCGTATTCAGGTCCCTTTTTGAGTGTCTTTAAACATGAGATGACAAGTGTTTTTGCACACAAACATGGTCCGCAGTAAATTATTAGCATGCTGTAATAGATAGAGCTCTTCTGACTGCTTCAGGATGACCCTCCAAGTTGTTTCCACTGGTCAAATGTGGCCTCTTGAACATAAAAAAAAAATCACAGACAATTTGGAGAGATGTTTGAAGATCTCCAAAAAAAGGCTTTTCCTTCCCTTCTTCTTGTCCCTTGTCAGTTATCAGTAATGTTCACCTAATCATCAGTGATGTATCTAGTTAGAGTGAGTTTTAATGATTTGATAACAAATGATAGGCTATCAGAAGCAGTGAGAAACCAAGTTGTGTTGACAAGGGACGGCAGTGTGAAAAAGAGGAATAGAACTTCCCCTCCGAGCGACACCACAATAATTAGCATAGCGGGAGAGAGGAGCGCAGTGCGGGAGAGATAATCATAGCGCCTTAATGTCTGCTGAATGCCATTAATCAGGAGCATTACCCAGAGTGCCCTGGCTTTTCTTCAGTTATCTCACTGCGCGGGGTGATGATGAGCCTCCCCTCTTCATCCACAGCCATGTCAGCATGATGTGGGTGTGTGTATGTTGAGGTGAGTGTTTGGTCTGAATCATTATTCATGTATTATAAAATATTTACTTCTTTTCCCCCAACTTTTACTCATTGATATGGTTTTCCTTGCCATAAAAACATGATCCCAGAGGCCAGACTATCTTACTTTAGCAGACAGGCATCATTTTCTGATTCAATCAAGTGACCTGGTGCAGCTCGTGTCAATATGTTGTCCCACATTGAACGTCTGTTGATGACTGAAGCTTTTATGCTGGATGAAGATAGACCAGTCAGAATTTATCTGGTTTACGCCATCCATTCTGACTTTGAACCACCAATACCAAATTACCTACATTAAAGTCATTTTTCTTGCCCTTTTAATTATGAAAAATTTAAACTCACTTTAGCATCTTATGTATGTTTTACTAAAACGCCCTTTTCTGCATATTTTCTAGAAAACGTCTATCTTTCATTAACATTTTTAGACTAAAATCTGAAAAACTCACATGAAGAGAAAAGACAATTAGAAGAAATTTATTCACACAATTACTCTTTTGCGCTCAGACCTCGGCAGGAAACATAGAGCTTCATTTTTATCGATATGGATGAACAGAAGCAAAGAATAGGGCTGTTTCCCCACGAGGCCTGAAACTGGTGGTGGAGGAGAGATAGATGAAGTTGGTCAGTCTGTAGACTGCTGGTTAGAGAGACGGTCTGCTGAGCTTTATGGGGATATCCAGTGGATGCGTGAGCTGATACTGGAGCTTCACTCACGGACCTGGAAGATGGAAGTCCAGCTTGGATAACATAGGTTCAGAGAACCTGTCTATGATGAGCAAGCATGAAGCGACAGTGGAGAGGAAAAACTCCCCATTGGGAAGAAACCTCTCGCAGAACCAGGCTCAATATGGCGGTCTTCTGCTGGACCGGTTAAGATGAGCCGTGGAATGCAGTAAGAGCCCGGGAGGAATTACATTCTGATGAAGCTTTAGCTACAATGGTGGAGGAGGGGCCAGAGGTGGGTTGAAACGGGTCACCCGAATGAAGTCAGACAGCATGTCCGCCACCTGCGCACTTAAAGCAGACCAGCAGATCGGAGCCCTTTAAAGATGGACTTGGTGGATTTTTTTTTTTTGGTGGAAGCCGATTGATTGAGTCGCAGGGGATGAAGGAGAGCAATTGAACCATCCATCAGTTTTTAAAACGTCCAAGAAATTTAATGTTTGCAAATGATCTTATATTAATAAAAATACACAAATGCAAAAGTTAAACTGTCATAAAGATGGTAAAAGAATATTTGAACGTGTTTTTAGGCATCTCAACTTACTCAGGCTTAAGTTTAAGTTACTCAAGTTTAAGTTTTCATTCCACTTACATTTGTGAATTAATTATTCAGGTCCTTAAAAGCACAATTTTTGAATCTGTTGCAACGTTATTTATTATTTATAAAACAGGAATTTTGTGCTTTAAGCATAGGTTCATTATGTTTGAAGAGTTTTTAAAGTCTGAAACTGGACTAAATGGCAGAAATCAGTAAACTAAACAAACACATGGCAAGAGAAATTACTTTTTGAATTCAATCACTTTTATTTTTAGAAATAATGCACTTTTTGTTTGCTAACAACTAGTAGTGAAGACCTTAGATCTCCCTTTTACTTTTATGATCCTTATTTTATTCTTATATGTCATTATATGATTTCAGACTGTGAAATTCCCAAAAGGAATTTAACAAACTTGGTATCATATCTGTTTTGTTTGCTAACAATAACTTTTAGCTTACTGTAGGTAGCTCTCATGTTTAATGGGAGGAAAGACTGCTGTGGATCTGACTCTCCAAAGTAGGGTTTCCAACTCCCTGAAAAAGAAAAAGGGACACCTCATGTGCTGACCCGATTGTCTTTACCCCTCCTGGCGTGGTGATTTTTTTTTGTTTTAGCCGCCCTTTGTGTGTGTATTCATTATCACTGACTTTTTCCAGCCAGGTATTTGTTTCTTTCCCATTCCTCCCTATATTTCTGCATCCTTTTTTTTCCCCGGAGGAGCAGCACTGCTATGCAAAGGTGCACCGCCCCCAAAAGCAGCGTCACCATTTAAATTACTATTTTCGTCCCCCATTCTTCTCTGTTGTCTGTTCTCCACTATTTTCTTCATGAGCAACACTTGGCTCCACCAATGGAATGAGGGGATTCTTGATCTTTACATGTATGTTTTCAGCTCATTGGTCACAATATGACAGGGCCCGGGAACAAGTTTACCGTAAGCTTTGTATCTAACGTCCCCATGTTCTTTATTTTCCATTAGCTTTTTACTGACAATTTTTTACCCCCACTAAATACAGGACAGGTACTATCATTTCTAAATAAGGAACGATTCCATTTTTCAAGGGATGGTTGGCAACCCAACTCCCAAGTTACATAGGCAAGTTTTTCAGAAGAGCAGCTCACACATTCTATCAGGACAAGTGCTGTATTTTAACCTAAACAATCATTAAATATATCTCAGATTACAGAGTGTTGTATTTTGTTTTTCTGCATCAATAACAGCACTGGTGTTGAAAGCACTAGTAGGAAATAGAAAAGGTTTCAAATGTTCTAGCAAGCCGGCTCCGAGTCAGGGGTAATCAAGCAGCTTAATATTGGTGTACTTCTATACGAGTAAGATAAGGTTTATGTATGTCTTTTGAATTCTTTGTATATATATATATATATAATCTTATCATATTGACTGTTCTGATTCAAGTGCTTGCTGAAATTTCTGGACTGAAAAAATAAGACAGAGTGTAAAAATGACATTGAGATATTGTTTTTTTTTATATATATTTAGAGTAAAAAAAGAACTCCAAACACAACGTGCTTTCACACTGCACTGATTTCCAGTCCATAGAGGCTTCCATCAGTAAGAAACTTGACGTTCTCCTCTATAATGGATTGCCCCCACTGTCATTGTTTGTCAGTGCCAAACAGAGGAGTTGAAGTAAAAGCTTGTTCTCTTTGATTTTCAAGGGGAATGACATCGAAACCTGCCAGCAAAGAGGGGTGTTTTATAGGCTCGGAATCATTTTGGATATTATACTCGAGGGGATGTTATGTTTACCGTGCCCTGACCAAATAGAAGCACAAAAGAAGAGAAAGATAACACCAGACTACACTCAGGTGCTGTCGACTGCATTTTTTGATGCAGCCGTACTGTTCTACTGTGTCTTTACAGTCTGTAGACAAAATCTTGACTGAAATTTAAAACTTCAGAGGAAATGGCAGCAGTCAGTCCTCCTTTTTCTTATTCTATATTAAATTTCCTTTAAGTGAGACTGCATTGAACATTTTTATTTTTCATTTTTTATATCGACTATTTAATGTTTTACTTTGCACTCGTAGTACCTTAGCTATTATTAATTAAAGTACAAGAAATCCATTTAGGTAAAGGAACAGGTCAGTATTGTATGTTTTCTGTCTTAATTAACCTAAAAAGAAGAAAGAAAAAAAAAACATCCCACAGTAAATGGGGGAAATCTAAAATGAATGCCCATGAAACTGATCATAATTGTCTTTCATGGTACTCCCTTTTTGTGACTCTGAGTTTTTAGTTTTCAGTTATTATTAGTTATTCTGTTTTGTTGATCTTTAAATTATTTTCCATTATATTTAAGCAGTCTTTAGTTACTCTCTGTTGCCCCCTTGTGCTTGTTTCCTTTCCCCTTGGCTTCCTTCTAGTTAGTTCTACTCACACCTGCTCCTTATTCAGCTCATTAGTTCATCCTTTGTTCTGTTCCGCTTATATCAGGCATCCCCAAAGTCTGTCCCTCGAGGGCCACCGTCCTGCAGGTTTTAGAGGTTCAACTAATCAACTTAGTTGAGCACAGCTGATTTATGTTTATAGTTGATTAACTGGCTTTTGCTGAACTACATTATCAGAATCAGTTGTGCTGTAACATACAAAAAAAAAAAAAAAAAATATATATATATATATATATATATATATATATATATATATATATATATATAGCTTAATCAACTGAACATACTTTTCTTCATTTTTTGTATGTAAACATATGACCATCTGGTCTGGTATATAGTCATCAGATTCTACTTGTGTATCATTCTCTGCACCAGTTTCCTTATTCTTACATTGCATCGCAGCCAATTCACCTCTTCACATCATTTATCACTATAAACAGTGCTCATTGCTCCCAGCAAATATGTTTATTGTTGCCATTCACTCAGAGGCCATTTATTTAATGTGTTCTCTCTCTCCCTGCATCTTTCATCTTTCTGCTCACTGCTAGGAGTGAGAGCATTGTGTGGAAATCAAACACGTATTTAATGATAATGGACTGATCTGCGCACGAATGAAGGGAAATTGGAACAGAACAACATGGTGGAAAATCAGATCCTGCCATCTCTAAGGTACAAACATAATAGGAAGTCAAAAGAATGCCTTTGTGCCTTCGCTGCTGTGAATCCTCCTTTTGTCAGCCAGGGCTTGGCTATTTTTGCCATTGTTCTGCCTTTTCGAAAAGGAATTGGATTTCTTTTTTCTATGCTTTTTTTTGGCCCATTCTTGGCAGTAGATGACTTTCCTTGCTCACCATCTGTAAACTTAATTAGGACATCTGAGAGAGATGTACTTGCAAAAATAAACAGTATGACTAGCGTATCAATATTTCATTGATGCCATGTTGGAAACATACACAATCAACCTGCCTGCTAGGGTTAAATCAAACAGAACTTCACTTAGAGATGAATCCAACCTTTTAGGTCAGATCCTACCAGTCTTCCAATGAACTCTAATCACTTTCATTAACGTTTGAAGTCTGTGTAAAACCAGGAAATGAACGAGCTTCTGACAGGGACAATGAAAAGGTTGCTGTGAATCAAAGAGGCCTGTTTGCTTCATAAGGTCTCTATAATAAACACTGAAATGATTGATACTGTGCAGGCGTGTGTGCCTGTCTGATACCATGCATGCTCACACTTGTACTCATTCCCTAAAATGGCATATTGCCCTTTACCTAATCACACTGCAAATACTCAATCATGCTAACCAAGGTAAGTTTATATGGCATTTTCCTCACTCACACACAGAGGTGTATGGTTTTCTTCACACAAAGAGAAAAGGTCAGCATTTTAATGGCTTTGCTCCCCGTGGTAATCGCCTTTTTGGTAAGCTGTGCAAACCAAATGAAAAGATGTCATCCCACGAGTGGAGTTAACCTATGCTGCTCCATTTTAGTGATCAAAGTGATATTAGCCTTACCCTATACTGGGGTCTGATTAAAAGCAGGGAATCAGCTGACTTCTAATATGAAAATATTTTTTTGGGTGTTTTCTAACTGGCCATCTCTTTGCTACATATTGCCCTCCCCCACTGGCTCCACTTGGCCTGGCTCTTACGGACCCCACCAATTTCCAAATGGCGACAGGTCCAAAAACACCTGGTATATAAATCACCTACTGAGAAAAATGAGAAACAGTAAAGAAGCAAATATAAAGTAATTAACTCCAGGTTTTGTCCTTGTTTTTCCTTTAAAAACAAACTTCAGTTTAGTTTTATTTTTACTTGCTTTCCTCTTAATACACTTATCTTTTTTTTTGTTTAATCTGGTTTGCATCTCAACTTGACTAAGGGCCGGATCTATCAAAGGTTTGCGTGTATAAAAACGTGAGCTATTTCACTGCGCACGCTAAAAAATTTACAAACTGATCTATCAACAGCGTGCTAAAAGGATTTGGTCTTTAAAACGCGCTAAATAGCGCCTCTTATCCATTTAGTACTTTTTCTGCAATGAATATGCAATATGGGGCGTTTACACGCAAAAGTGCGTCTTGTGGGAAGAGAACATGTAAATATATTAATTTAGCACTCGCAAAGTGATTTATTAAACCTGAAAGCAATTTTGCTAACGGTATCTGACTCTATATTTAACACGTTTCAAAAGAAGGTGCAAATGGTCTGTATGCGTAATTGCGCACACATGGCAGCGGTTATTGCCGCAAGAAGGAGACATCGAAATGAAGCAAGGAGACGCAGAGAACGCATTTTTTCACTCCGTGTGAATATTTTTGGAATGAACGAGGAAACGATCATCAAAACACATCGTTTATCCGGCATTGACAATTTGTAGCTGTTGGGGGAACTCCGAATGGATTTGGAGCCAGCCACAAGGAGGACCCACGCAATACCAGATATCACAAAACTCCTTGCAACATTGCACTTTTTTGCATCTGGGTCAATCCAGCGTACGGTTGCAGCGAGAGCTGGGATCTCCCAACCTCGTTTTTCAGAAGTGCTGTCCGACGTTCTAAATGCCATGTCGCCCTGACGCCCTACCGTAGAACCCTGACCTCCCCCCTGCGCCTGTGGAGCAACATGCCAATGCTGCGGGGATGCGTACGCGCAGTAATCTCATCCACAGTCACTTCTTGTGAGACATTTGGTATGTGCATTTTTCTACAGACCAATACAAACACCAGTTTTTTTTTGTTTGTTTTTTACTGCAGTGAAGTAGAAATTCAGCCACATACCACCTTAGGGAATAAAGGCCAAAGTTTTTTCTTTATATTTATTTATATATTTTTTTTTTAAATATATATATGTAAGATTAAAATTTCTTAATGCACTGGTTTGTACAAACTACAAACTACTTTGCCGCAAACCACAAAACGCGCAAAACCATCATTTAAATAGGGCGTCTCCAACAGTTTTGCACCTGCCACCAGTTACGCAATCACTCTTGTTAAATCAACCGCAAACCATGGTTCAGCCCCTCGCGCAAAATTCCAGTTTGCGAGCGCAAATTACTGCACGCAAAATTGGATCTTGATAAATCCGGCCCTAATAGTATAATTCTTTGCCAACACATACAGGCAGTAAGGTCATAAGCAACAATTAGTCATCCTCAAAAATCTGGGCAGACGCCCACAAACCCAACTAGTAGAACCTAATGGGAGGATACAAGTGAATTGACAGGTAGAAATTATTTCTTAAGAAAAAAGAGAGTTTTAAATTACAAATTAAACGTTCAACAAAAATCCCTGAACTCTACTTTATATAATGTATTTACAGCATTCCTGTAAAAATCTACGGCAAAATAGAAGTATTTGTAATGTTCTCTATAGGAATTATTAACTCTAGTTCTCACTGCTAAATGTGCACACATTGAATACTGTTATTTTGTTCTGTAGTATTTCCTTTGCATTAAAAAAACTGAATGAGTTTTATTATGAACAACGATGTTCTTAAAGGTCAAAGCAAACAGCATAATCAGTAAAATTATATGTTTTGTTATAAAGACAAATTGTCTGAATTATGTGTTTTTGACTAAACAGAACCAACCTTATTCATTATCGAATTATAAGCTTGTATCTTCTGCTTCTTTCCTGCTAAATCTCCTGTGGTCTTCTTTCTTTGTTGACATACCGATTGGATAATGATATCTGGAATTGATCAAATATCAGATCATATCAACCTGCGTATAAATTCTACAATGTTAGCTGTCGGAAGCATTCTGGCATTACAACAGTAGCGTAGTGTTTCTTCTCATGTATAAATCATATGACTGTTTCCTATAATTAAGCAATATTCTAAGGTTTAGGCTTGAAGTTTAAGTAACATGTTGGTTAATAATAAATAAAGTTCAGTTATTCACATACCTATAGTTGTTAACTATGTTTTTCTATTCAAATAATCATTACTTGATCAAGCCTTCTCTAACATTCCACACTACAAAATAAGTAAAACTATGGATGATTTCCACAGAAATATCTGGTGAATATTGGTAATCATCAAAGCTGCAATATCAATAACAATTCAAGAATTAAAAAGTGTACTGTGTGCCTAAAAGTGGACCAATCAACTTTAGTTTTAGGTATATTTTCAACTTTTATCTAGACTGATTCACTGTTTTGCAAATCTGTCCAACTTGATGCAAAACTCACAGTCTTAATACTTTGTTACATTACTAAAGTAGACATTTTGGCTATCTATACTTTACTGGAGTAATTGTTTTTTAGACAGCATTTTACTTCTATTCCTTACATTTTTTTTCCCACTTTCTACTCCTTACATTTTAAAAATAGACCCGTTAGTTGTGTTTCATTTAAGCAAATTTTTGTTATGGCCTGTTGGTATTTAAACAAAAAAAGATCAAAATAATTTGTTTCATCCAGATAATTAATTTCTTAGTGGTTTGACACGGCGCTGCACCAACTTCTTGTTCACCATATACCAAAATAAATAGTTTTTCAAGATAATGCAATGTTAGATTTAACACTATTACCGTTAGATATAAAACTAATAAAATTAAGCATGAGGAAGTTATCATCCAAAATTATAGAAAAATGTTCCCTTCATAGGGTAGTGCAGTAACCAGAATACATTTAAAGCATCTGTCCTTAACATTAAGATTAGTTTTACTTTTATTCTTTACGTTTTAAAAATGGTACCTTTTTACTTATACACTGTTACTCTAAATTATTTTTTTATACTTCTACTTGAGTAGATGTATAAAAAAAGTTAAGTACATTAATACTTTTAACACCTCTGCTTATATTAAAGGAAAATAGATACTGTTCACTTTCTAGTTCACTCAGTATATTGCCATACTTGCTGATGGAGCTTATAGTATTATGGACATTTTTTTGTTTGCTAAAACTCAGAAATAAAAGGTAACAAAAATCCCCTAAATTAGCATTTGAATCTCTGAATGTTAGACTTGAAGGGAATATGGGAAAGCTGCTTCTATTCTGTTGCTGCAGCTTAAACCACTAGGAGACTGGTCTGAAAAAAGCATATCTGCACCAATGAGCAGCAAAAATCCATTTAAAGAAACTCCATAAAGTCAACAAGTGTGCCCTTCAGGGAGGAGAGAGGAGAGACAAAGGGTTCCAGAGTCAACGTTGTTTCCACACTAGCCGGAGCGCCACGTCTTAATCCTTCCCCCTGGAACCCAGTCAGCGTTAAACTAGCTGAAATGAGTGCCATGCAGGGAATAAATGGAAGGAGACGACCGTCCACAATGGCTCTGGAAAGTGGCTGTTCTTGTAAATAGGAGGATTAAAGGGAAAGAAATCCTTCTCTCCTTGTGGAGGCATGCCCATAGGGACAAAACCCAATGTTTACACTCATTCTCTGCACGTACAGTACTCCAAATTCAGGTTCACTGAGTGATCAACCAAGCGCAGAGGGAGTGAGGACTTGGTGATGCCTCTCATTCTTTATGGATTAAACCTGGGCTGGTTATAACGATGCAGACATGGGTGCCTAAGGTCACTCTGTAGGGTAGTCTGCTAGTTTAGCACTTCGATTCTCAAACTTCCACATGGAAACTGTGGACAGAGAGGACAATTTCTACTGTGGTTATCCTTTTTTTTTAAGGTTTAAGTTAGGTGTATGACGTATTTCTGCTGTTCATCAAAATGAGTGACAGGGCGGGTCCAATACCATGATCAGTTGAAACTGTGAAACTACTGGAGAACAAACAATAGTCGTGATTCCAATAAAAACAGACGGACTGATGGAGAATGGATATAGATTTACATAATGGAATGGTGAAGTTCTGCATTACCAGAACCGTGATGATAAGATGGAGGAAATTTCTAAGTCTTAAAAGTGCTCAGGATCTGTGCTTTAAAGGCCATATTTAATAAGTTTCTAGTTTGTTAATATTTTGTACTACCAAACTTATGGTAAACTGTTGCATTATTGAAGGACTGCCTCACCACAGATGCAGTCTGAGTCCCAGGGTTCCCGCTGGTCCTTAAAGGTATACTATGCAACCGGTGTTGATTTTCCAGCGAGGCTCCCCCCAGAGGGCGAAAGTAAAAGTGCACTGTCGTAAATATGCACAGCTGTTCTCCTGGTTTCTCCGTCAAGCCAGGCGCGGTTGTTTTGAGCTTAGCAGACAGGCGAACGCAACGAATGACTAACACAGTGAAAGTATGAACATGCACACAGAGAGAGAGAAACCATTCCAATGTTACTTACAATCGCATTGGCAGAAACGCGAGGTCCGCGTCAGCCTTGCAGCCTTCTTTTTATTTTAGCTCTCGCCATTCGGAAAAAGCTTGCCCGATGTTCACCCGTGTACGACTCCTCTCTCTGTCCGGAGCCCTTTTCCTCTTTCTTGCCTGCTCCGACATGGGCTTTCGCTGTTTTCACGCTGGTTCCGCCATGATAACTGCACAAAGATCGCCACTGTGCTAGCAACGAGCATGCTTTTAACTGGGGCCGTGTAGCAGTTCTCGCCGTAAAGCAAGACGGCGGCTGAGAATACCTTTGTTCAACCTGAAATGACTCATTTAATCATCCAAAACGTTATGAAACACATTAATTAACTGAAAAATGTTGCATAGTGTGCCTTTAAAAAGTCTTAAAAGGCACTGAATTCTTCAAAATAAAACTAAGGCTTTAATTGGTATTAAAATGTCTTAAATCAGTCTTTCGTGGGATTATTTTTATTACGATTTATTTTTGTAATCTAAATAAAACGTTAAAGTTGACAATTTTTTTTATAAAAAAAAAAAAAAAAACGGCTCGCCATTATTGGTTCCGTCCGGCCGGGACATTTGGGAGATGCACCATTAACTTTTTGTCTTGAAAATATGAGCAAGTGTAAATGTAACTAAAATTGGTTATCCAGCCAAGAGTTTTCTCCATGGCTAAAACCAGGGAACATACATGAGGCACAGTGGATTTTGTGCAAGAAGCGATTCAAGCTCGAAACGATGGGAATTAAGGCAGTGGAGTCGTACATGCGAAGCACGAAACACAAAGCGTCAAAATCGAGTTACCGAGAAACAGCCGGTATTTTTTGGTTTAGTTCCACCCTTGTCTCTGCAACGCCTCCACTTATCACCAAATCAAACATACTAAGAAAACGATACAAAGAAAAATAACTGCAAAAAAGACTTAGCACTGGTTATGTTGTGGCTTTAAAACTGATTTGTTCTGTTCCCTGCTAAAACAAAGTTTGTGAATTCGGTTAAATAATTGTTAAAATATATCTGTCATTTGTGTGTCATTTGTGTGTTTTTCTTGTGTTTCTTGTGAATTTGGTCTTAAATTTTTATTTCAAGTGGCATTAAAAAGTCTTGAATTTAACTTGCCTTATGCTGTAGGAACCCTGGAGTCCAAACCTGACTCCTAGAAAACGGGCTTTGCAGGGCTTGTGGTGGTCAGGCATGAATGGAGAAAGCACAGAAACTCCATCACCTTTGCCTCACCTACCTGCAGTTTCTGCTTCCCTCTTTTCAACCAACACTTGATGTTGCTCCCCTCTTTTCTGCTTTGCTGCATCGTTATCATCTATATCAGAAGCGGCATCCATGCCTTTCGATCTGTTACTTGCTAATGCAACAAAAGCAAATGACCCTGACTTTTCACCCGCACTTGTTTTCAATGGTTGCATATTTTCTTCTTCCTAATTCTCTTCCTCAAATGGAGGACATTTGAGAAAAACTTGACCGTAAAAGATCCACTTTTTTATTGCCCACTTCATGCTCTATTTAGCAAGCCATATAGCTAACAAGCAGTTCATTTTTAGGCTTCACAGGGTCTGATAGCACGTAAACAGTGCATATCATTATGCTAATATTTGGCAGGAAAAGCTATTCGCCAAGAGCCGTGGGTTTGTGTTCGTGCATGGGTGTGCGTGCGTGCGTGTCAGCCAGCAGACTGTTTGGTAGAAGGAGACATTCAGTGTCGTCAACATGCCTCCAGAAAACCTGTGTGGTAATGTGCTGGAATGCTAAGCACCCTTTATTTCCTTTCTCACTCATGATCAGAAACTGAAAATATTACACATCAAGCAAACAGGATTCTTTTATAGGAGATTTTATTGTAAAAGTATTCTTATGCCTGAACTTTTGTAATTTTTTTTTCTACACACAGATTTTTTTAAAGATTTTATCTAATAGACACATATACTGTAAAGTAGTGCATTGCTGAAAAAAATTGAACATATATTTGTATCCATTTCCCCTTGATTCTGATTTAAAGGTTTTTATATCCTGCTTTTTTAACTTCTTGCTCTTTTAAAGTCAAATATAGGTATGATGTAATATTTTGTTTGGTATTAATTAATTATGAAATATTAGTTGTTTTCTAAAAGACCCTTCCCTTCACTGCAACCCTGCCTAAACATGTATCACGTCACTTCTGGCGAGTAAGTTGTTCTTTAAGGCAATTTTATTTGTATAGCACAATTTAGTACATGTACTATTCAGTGCTTCACATGAACAAGATAACAAAACAGAAGAAAAACAAAAGCAGAACAAAAATAAAAACATCTGTAAAGCAAAAAAAACGATTGGATAAAAAAGCAGAATAAAAGCAAGTAAAAAAGTGAGAAAAGCAGGTAGAGAAGTAAATAAGACAGTGGATCACAACCTTAGACTAATAATACCTCAGGTAGCAGTTTAACAGCCAAAGGCACTTCTGAACCAATAGTTTTTTTATATTTGATTTAAAGGAATTAAGGATTTCAGCACTTTTCCAGTCTTCTGGGAATTTGTTCCAGATAAGTGGAGCATAGGAACCAGTTGCTGCCTCTCCATGTTTAGTTCTACAGTAGTTCTGGGTGAGCAGAGTAGGCTGGAACTAGAAGACCTGCGTGGTCTTGGAGGTTGATACACTGACAACAAATCTGTTATGTATTGAGGTGCTGAGCTGTTCAGTGTTTTGTAGACCAAAGGAAGGATTTTAAAGTCTATTATATGAGCTAAAGGGAGCTAATGGAAGGACTTCAGAACCGGGCTGATGTGCTCTACTTTGTTAGTTCTAGTGAGAACTTGGGCAGTAGCGTTTTGGATCAACTGCTGTCTGATGGACTTTTTTGGCAAACCTATGAAGACACTGTTGCAGTAAGACAATTCATCCCAGCGCTGCGTGTCCCGAGCCCGTAACATCATCATTGACCACTAACAACCCCCCCCACCCCCCCCCACCCATGGACTGTTCTCCCTGCTGCCCTCTGGGAAGAGGCTTCGCAGCATTCAAAGCAGGTCCAGCAGATTCGGAAACAGCTTCTTCCCCACTCCGTAAAAATTCAAAAAATATCCACTGGACTTGGTTTCCAAGATTTGAAGACGTTTCGCCACCTCTCCAGGAAGCTTTCTCAATTCAAATGTCTGGATCCGCAGTGAGTTTGAGTCTTATATGGACAAGGCCTTGTATCGCTTGGAAACATGCAAATGGTAACCGATGAATGGGTCGTTTAGTTCCATTGTTGGCCTGTAATATCTGAAACCTGTCTATGATTCTGAGGGTTGGTCGTTAAAGGGGGGGGATTGCCGTTAAGGGGGGGAGATTGTCTCCTGTAATACCTGAAACCTGTCTATGATTGTGGATATTTTTTGAATTTTTACGGAATGACTATGACCTGGATGACTGAGAACCTTCATCAGCTTCTTCCCCACCCATTTTCAGACAGCTGAATGATGAAAAAACTCTAAATCATGTCACAGACTCTGCATCAAACCAACCATATCATGAAGATTTTTACACCTTTTTTTTTTTCTCCCGCAATGTATATATTTGATCACTGCTGCACTTTAAATGTAATGAGAGCTGTTCTGTGTATACAAAGATACAATAAATGTTGTCTAAGTTATCAAGTCTACTAAAGAAGATAAATGCGTAAGAGTCAGTTATGCTTGACCCACGTCTGTTCTTCAAAAAATGAGATGCGTAGACATGTGTGCAAGTTTTATACAGTGTTTTTCTTTTTTAAAGCCTTTTCCTCTTATTCAAGACTGAATGAGAGGAAAAGGCAATTTTCTCTTTGTGATATTTTTGGCCCAAATAGAGGAAGTTTTAAAGGTTTTTAGTTGCAAAACTTTGCCAGTCCACCATGTTTCTATCTGGACGGAGCTGTCTGCATAGTTGCCAATTTTTCTATTGCCCAAAACCAAAGTTAAATGTTTCTTATCGTCAACATCGTCATATGACATTGTTTCACCACAGTTAGATTCATTACATCATCGCTTTTCATCATACACAGCTTCTGGAAACAGAAATGTAGTTCGATTCAACTGCAGGTGACCGAGAGATCAGGAGTTTAATATGCTATGGTCCTTTCTACGCTGGTCCACATGGGAAATGTTGTCTTCATTCAGGGAAAACAATACAGCTGTTGTCCACTGGGGGGAGCCAAAATCAACCAAAACTGAAAGTTCTTCTTTTCTTCTTTAAAGCGAGTGTTTAATCATAGATCTTAGATATTTACTCATTAATGTCTCCTTCCAAATGATTAGAAAGTTACAAATTGCCCAGCAGTGAAACGCCAAACACACATTTCTCAACAAAAACTCTTTGGTACAAATGTGGAAACTGATCACACAAAGGTAGCTTTATGAGCGTGTGCTTGTGATCTGGCTCCCAGGTAATTATAGCAGACAGCTGCCATGCCATCCTGGATCAGTCCCACATCAACAAGACGCAAACACACCAGTGTGCATCAAGATACACACACACAACCAGTAGAAGGGGTCCCTCATCAGCATACAGTCATTATTAGGGGGCTGATGCCCAGATTTGTATCATTTTATTCAGAGTTTCACATAAGCCTGGGCAAATTGTGTCTGCATCCACAGTGGCATGAGATAAGATGCACCTGTCATAGAGCCAAGCGGATGATGGGAAGGTATTGATTCGGAAGCCCAGAGCCACCTTTGTCACATGCTATAGATGGTCGTACTGGTCAGCCTCACCTGTCCACATCTGCTTCATCATCTCTTTGCTGTACACTGAACTGTCAGACCCTCCCCTCTGTCCCTCCTCTCTCCAGCCTGTCTCTCTATCTCTTGAGTAGTTTCTGTGCTCGCCAGGCATGCTGTGGTATCATGCCTGCATGCATCATGGATCTGCTAACAAATTACATAGAGTAGCCACTCTGCTTCCCCTCTCACTCAGCTGTCAAGTGGAGCCACTGAAGCATTCTCTCTCCTCTCCACATCCATCCCTTCCATCCATTCCCTCGTCTCGCCATCCACAGTTGCTTCCCCTGCCTCTGTTTGCTGTGCCTTTAGCCACATTAGCGCCGCAGAAGCAATCTCACCTTACCCTGGGCCCATTCACCCAGCCCCTTTTTCAATACTTTGTCAATTCTGATGGGATTATTTATGATACTCAAGGAAGCATCTTGTTACTACCGATACAAAAGTGATATTGCTTAATCAATCTTTATTCTGTGCAAATTCTGCTTTCTGAGAAATTTGTTCATTGGGCTTGATTCAGCATACTAAGATTTTAACAAATCTTTGTCAGAGCAAATATGGTAATGTCAAAGACTATGAACAGAATAAGCCAGCTTTGCAGAGAATTAGGAAAAGGTGTAATTTATTTATTTATTATCTTTATTTCTTATCATTTTAAATCAGTGATAGCTCACTCTGTATCTGACTAGTGCTACAGCTATTATTAAGTAATCCATGGATGTAGCACCTGTTTTTTTATTGAAACGCTTAATCAAAAAGAGACTCTTATTAAAATAACACTCCTCAATAAAATATTGTTTTAATCTGAAAAAACATGTACATTTTAAATGTTTTGGACATTGCAAATATGTAAAAAAAACCTGATGCTTAGAACATAACATTTTAATAAACTCTTACTTTGTTTTTAGTAGTAAACGATCTGGTCCATGCAAATATATTTAGCTGCAGCTCTGTACATTTTTTTTCTTTCTTACATGACAATGATTTTATTCATTAATCAGCACCAACAAGGACAACATTGTTTCATGCTCAATAATCTGCATTTTTTGAGGTCATATTAACCTCCTCTAGCTTTAAAACTAAATGATGGAGTAACAGCATAAATGCTTTATCAGCTTTTGTCTGATTAATAGTTTTCTCCACTGATTTTTACCACAATAGAACAGAATATACGTGAGCTCAGACTTATAGAGCTCCTTCCTTTTGCTGTCTGTGTCCATGAAACTAATACTTAAACAGATAGTGTTAAACTATGTTATCTTGGAGGTTTACTACCTCCCTGTTGCATATCCAAGACTAAACTTTTGTGTCATAGCATCAGGTTTTAACATTACCTTAAGCATCTTTAAATTATTTATCCTTTAAAATATCTGCATTATTTTTTCATATCTACAGCAGCTTTACAGTACTTGGTCTTCCCCTCGAGTTGGTCTGCAGCTGCAAAAACCCTCAAAGCAAAATAATCAAATAGAACCTTTTTTTAAAAAAGACAATTATTCAATTTTTTTATTTTTAGCCTTATGTGTGAGTATGTTTTTAATTAAAATAGCTTTCTGTTTTCAGGGTGACTTATGGTTAGGGATGGAGAGACTGTAAAAGTACTGTAAACATAACTTAATGACTTATTTCTCCAACCTAAAAGATACCTGATCTGATTTTAGCAGTACTTTTAATCCTTTGCATAAAGCAACATTTCTTCTCAGATTGAGGGTTGTAGTATTAAAAAAAGAGAGAAGGAGCTCTCACCACTTTAAAATGTTTGAGGGGCAGCAATATGAGTCCTAATGAGAACAAGTACTCAAACCATTTTTAGACACTTTGAAGTTGCCTTATGAGATGCTAAAGTTAGAAATTTTTTTCACAGCTTTTTGCTAGTTTTAAACCAGAAAGCACGTTTATTTATTTTATGTTCTTATTTTATGTAGAAATGCATCAATGCATTGTTGACAGATGAAATCCACAGATTTTTTTGTCCTATCATTAAATCAATTAAAACAAGCAGATCTCGTAATATTTGGTTGAGTATACTTCCAAGTACTATGTTTTAGTTTGATAAAGATTTATGGTTACTAACATGCTTTTTATGATTATCTTGAACATTTAATTTCAGTAACAGCTAGAAAAATACTGTGATTAGCACAGTTCTAAAAACTATGGTAGTTATAAACTTTAAGTGCTCTGTTTATGATTAACACTCTTATAGAAAAACAGGAGGTATATCCTAAGTTGTTTTATTGTATTGGTTCCAAAAACCTTTAAGAAGTCTGCATCATTTTTGAATGGGTTGTGTGGCAGCATTATGGGTTCTTTGAAAAAAGAAAAAAAGTGATTACTAAACTGTTACTGTTACCAACAAACCCAGCCTTTATTATGAAAACTGTCCACATTTCTTTCTCTTCTGTTACATTTCTCAGAAAAGAAAGTCTGCCTCTTGCGGGTCAATCCTTAAAGATCACCTAATGTAAGTATCTAGCAGGAAAATCCTGATTGCTGCAATGAGGAGCAGACCACATTAGATCATCTTTAGCTCAATGTAAAACACAAAACGTACTGATGTCAGTTCTTGTTCCCAGAAATGCAAGAACAAACTTTAGATCTTTCTGTCTTTAAAGGTTGTTCTTGAAACATATTCTGGGTCAAATATTTTAGGATATGCCATTGGTATGGGGTTTGTTGTTAAATTGACACTTTCTGCAGCAGATAGAACTAACATAGGGTTAGTATGATTTACAAAATCCTCCACCAATAAATCAAGTTTAGTTTCCGCATTGAGATAAATTATTTTCTCTTCTGTTGCAGACTCTGTTTAGACCTTAAGGCAAAGTAAATTTCAATTTTGCACCAAACATACTGTAGATTATTTAACCCTATAATGCCAAAAGTATCATATTTGATACATACGGTTTCTGAAATGTTTTGCGTCTGACACCTTTTGCATAATTTAATGGTAAAAACTTTGCTCAATATCCTATTGTACACAATCAGATATACCTGATAACAGAGGGCAAAAGACTATACAAAAAAATAATCTCGACTTATCGCATAGTAATAAATTATTAATATCAAAAAATTATTTCTGTTTTTTCTTTTTACATATTTTGTTAAAAGGCCAAATAAGGACTTCAAACCAAAAAAAAGTAATTTTCTGTTTTGTTTTATTCTTGGATCGGGCTTTAAAGGGTTAAAACACAGTTGAGAATTTAGAAAACCTCCATAGTACTCATGAAAACACAAAGGTGGAGCATTTGTATGGCCTTCTTGCTCTATTTAGTCTTCCTCTATAGTAATACAGCATGCTGTGTGGGGTGGTTTGTCAGAAAATAAACATTTAGAAACATTACATTTCTGAAAGGGAAAGAGAAAAAAACTCTTATCAGTTTGACTATGCTGCTGAATGTCAACCATCATGAGCTGATACAGTTTACAGAGAAGCTCATCTGATTAGCTACTGTGGGATTTGTTTTGCGGCGGAGTAAACATGTCTGAAAGGTGGATGTTTAACCTGACAGTCAAACAGTAAACCCTCCGATCTCAGCCTGCCTGTCCTCAGACGCCGCTATGATTGATAGGCTAACTTTAAAGCCTTGACCTCAGACAGTAGGCAGGCTGTTTCCTGTTTCACCGACCACTCAGCACACTCGTAACCATTTCCACCCGTCCTGGTAGTCCAATACCCCACTGCTTCTGCATCCTTTCCACCAAGATAATGTTCTTTGTATTTACAGCCTACTGTAGATGGATAGATATGCAGGAGTCTTCTTCATTGGTGTGAGAGATTTCATTAATGTGCTACCATGTCATCATACAAACCAATATAAAAGACAAGTCTAAGTCCAGATTTATAACTTGAATTAATGGATTATGCGATGTTTTACAGACAGATGCATGGCTTCTGGTTAAAGAAAGTCAACAAATACAAGACTGTGTCCATAGGTTATACAGGGTATAGCAACAGTTACCATAAAACCACATAATTCTTATAACAGTCAAATGTAACCTTCGTCCACTTTGCCATTCTTTAATGTAAGACATTTTTTCACCACCAACCTTTATAAAAAATATTATTTACAATTGTTAAACCATTTTTATTTTTATTTTTTTACATTTTGCATCATTCTAATACACAAAGTAATCCGTATTTCTGAATCCTGAATTAGGAGGGTACTGATGCATCAGTTTTTCTTGTATGTTACTCCATTTATCCCCTCCCTAAGTAAATGTTCCTGAATGAAATTCAGTAATTGAAAATGGAAGTAGTAGGGATGCACGATATAATCAGCCCCCTATCGGTATCGGCCTGTATCGGCCTTAAAACTGAATATCGGACATCGGCCACCCCACCGATATTTAACCCGATATTTGATCAGCTTCTGAGTTTCTAAAGTCTAAAAAAAAAAAAAAAATACTACTTCCTCTTCTTCCTCAAAAACTTCTTTTTTACAGACTTAAAAACTTCTAAAGACGAGGGAAAAAATATTGATACATTAAAATATCCCAATATCTTCATATGCTGAAATATTGCCATTTAAAAACACCATATCAATCTCTTTTACTAATGAAATATTGCTATATGTCATCGTTATGCTACGAAATCCCCCGAAAATTCACAAAATTTTGCCATATTTTTATATGTTGATATATTGACGCGGTATCGATCTATTTTACTAACAAAATCTCACAAGAATTTGCAAAATATCACGAGAGTTTGTAACAGAACGATGAAATTTCTAGAGATTTTGAAAGTAAAATAGATCGATACCGCGTTTTTAAAAATCAATTTGATATCAGCATATGAAAATATATTTGAGTATATTATTTTCAAAGTGTCAGAAATGGATAACAAAACTGCTATTTTCAATGACTACTTATTTTTGTCCAGCTTTAACATCAGTATCGATATCGGTTATCGGCTACATGAGTTTTAAAATATCGGCATATCGGATATCGGCCAAAATCCCAATATCGTGCATCCCTAATAAGTACAGCTATCCAGCTTTGGAAGATAATAGTTCAATAAATAGCAATTAGCACCATAAAGACCAAAGAACACAGACAATTTAGGGATAAAGTTGTAAAAGTAATTAATCTTCATATTTGGCTGATATACATACAATGGCTTTGTTTGCTAACGAAGATGGGAAAAACAAAAATAGACATAAACTATAATAAGACATAAGTTAATCTAATGATCTTTGCATGAAGCCAGATTGAGCCACTCGTGTAGAAATTCATGAATGCACAGAACATGACTAGACCATGTTGGGCTTGGCTATACGCCCACAATTGGTATTTCTTCATCACATCCAAAGATGCGGCACAAGAACTTCCAGGTGTGAGATTGAGCTCTTCAGTTTACCAGCTCTCTCAAAATGAACTCAAGAATAACAAGTAATAAAAACCAAAAAAAGAAATTCTTTTCACAGTAATTTGTTATTTATTACCTCTGCTGGGTGTGGGGAATGCAGAGGCGAGTTACCCAAATCCTGATCAGATATAGTGTTCAGTTCACCCTGTAGGCTCTTAACATAGCAGCTAAATACACCCTGAGGGTTTCTCCCCATAGGGTTGCCTGGAGGGATAACACAACAATCACTAGCTGTTGATAGGATAGATGTCATTTGTTTGGGTTTTGTTGCTGACTGTGACTAAACCCTATTTTCTCCTTAAGCGTAGGGGGCAAAGGGATTAAATTGTAGTTTATAAAGAATGCAGTTCAATGTTCTTGTTTTGCATGTAAAAGCCTTTAAGATTATTATTGTTACATACTCTAAGTGGTAAATCTTCATAGAAAACATATCCATGGAAACTAAAAGTAACCTATAAATACAGGTGGCTATGGGCTTTATCTATAAAACTGTAGGCGGTTGTTGTGCATTTTGTATTTTTCTTAATCTCCATTTTAATTTAGAAGCTAACAATATCACTTTCACCATCAAAGTTAACAAAGTAAAGGGTTCAGCTTAGCAAACTCCTTTTGCTGCTCATCTGGGTCTATGGGAGAAAGGTGTTGCAAACCCTGGACAGGTTGCCAGACCATCACAAGGCAACGCATAGACAAAAGTTATTTTTAATCTAACTGTCATGTTTCTGGACATTTAGATGGAGCTGGAGTACCCAGAGAAAATCATGCATGGGGAGAACACTCAAACTACAAACAGAACCCCCCTGGACAGGGTATCGAACCCAGAACATTCTTGCTACAAGGCAAACATTCTATAAACTGCAACATCGTGCAACCCTCTATATAAAGCAGTTTATGACATTTAGAGAGTAATTGCTTTTTGCACATCTGCTCTTGTTGTGAAAAGGATTGTTTTCCCTTAGTAAAGAAGTTGTGATATAAAAAGCTGCCCATGTTGTATTGAATTTTGAATGAAAGAATACGTGTTTAACTGTTATTTTTAAAGACATGTACCCTATAATGAAAACTGTGCAGAAGTGTGGCTCAATACACTTCTGAAAGGAAGAACGACAAGTGCGAAAGGGAAACCCATACTCTAAATTTACCGTGGCCTAACCTGCAGCAGCAGCCTACAGTACATGACTAGGGTTGTTCAGTGAGTCTCTCTTCTAATACGTTGGATGCATATTGACAGGAACATGATCCCTTAAAGTGCCTGGTTTTCCATGTTGTCCCATGTTGGCCGAGCCTTTTCCACACCGAATTGCAGCTGCAGGTAGTAATTACTGATTAGGCTGAGGAAAGTGCGGACAAATGCACTGTATAATCAGAGACTCTGCCAACAGTAGGAGCCCTCCACAATGGCTTGTAATTAACAAGATAATTGGGGAGAGATAGCAAAGATTTCTGGAGTTCCTCCTTATTTGCATGTCATTTTGTGCTGAGTTCTTTATGACTTCTTTTTCCCTTTGCCAAGGTTGAGGCTCTAATAACACGTGTCCTACGGTGAGACTTGCCTGCGTCTGGGCTTCAAACCGAGCGCCTGCAGGAGAACAGAGAGGCAAAGCAGCACCTGTACTCTTGCATGGTCTGATATTTGTTTTCTGGGCTCATTTCTTTATTTACACTGTATCTCCTCACATTTACATGTACTATTTAATCTTAGTAGGGTTATTAACTTAGACTCTTGGCTGTATGACAGCCTCAGCGGTCTGTTTGTGCATCGGGATCCTTCTCCTCTGAAGCTGTTTCTCCACATGTATTCATTAGCGTTATTCGTACAATAAGTTCAGTAATGAGTGCTGAGGCTGCTTTCTTTCAACTGTCGCTCAGTACATCATACACCCAGACTAAAAGATGTTTATCACTCCTTTTCCAATTATGTTTCCCCAGATTAAGGTGTCGCCGTGGCACTTGTTTCCTTGACAACGCCGTCGTTATGTTACCCTTCTTCCAAGTACCCTTAATCTAAGCGAATATAAAAACTCTTCAGGTGCATTTTTTTCTCCCCATGCTAGCACTTTGTGTCCAACATCTCAAGCTCACATCATGAGTTTCAACAGGCAACAGGAAAGATGCTTAAGTTGATCTATGCTTGTCCTCATGTTGCCAAGCCTTGTCATATCTATGCACATTAGGAGGCTGACTGTTAGAATACGGTAATGTAGAAATGAGGGTATTCATACATTTTTCATGTTTATGCATTGTGTCACTTTATTGCCACAATGCATTTCACTGGTGCTCTGTTCTTCCCCAGTAAATCGAGTACATGATTGTGAAGTCAAAGGAAAATTATACCCTGCTTTTCAATATTTTTTTGTGATCAAAACAGAAGCATGTGATAGACGGTTGTAAGAAAGCCCTTTGAGTGAAATACCTATTAGTGCTATTTCAATCGCAAGTGTTTTGAATATCTAGGAACTTAGAGTTTGTACCCATTCTTTGCACAACAGCACAAGCAAAGTCAGACCGGATAAAATGAATAAAGAATTGGAATCTTTCAAGAATTTGGATTTAGTTCTGAACTTTGACTAGACCATCTTAACACAATATACATTGAGTTTTTTTCCCCGGCTGCATTTAAGGGTTGTTAGTCTGCTGAAAGGGCAACTTGTTTCACAAACAAAAGACTTCTGCAGCTTTTTTCAGGTTTAATTCCAGGGTTTCCCTGTATTTGGCCTTTGCTGTTTTCCTGTAAGGTCTGGTTAGCTTCCTGATATCTGCTCGACAAAGGAATCCCCCAACATGCCGCGCCTACCCTCATGTTTTACTATAGGGATGGTGTGTTCAGGGTGCTGGAGTTAATTTTCCCCCACAGCATAAAAAGGTAATCTCTGGTATCACCACACAGAGCATCTCTCTCAACATTTCTGGACTTCTTATGGTTGTTTTTAACATGGATTTGTCGATAACAACCAGATTTTTTAAATGAATGACTCTTAGCTGCTTTCTTAAATAACGTGTCCTTGCCTGGTGTATTTATATAGATGAACGACAATCTTTTGGTAGATTTGCAGATTCTCATTCTATTTTTAGACGAACAACACGTGTTGAGAACTCTTCTTTCAATATCTCCTTCGCTTTTAACCAAACCTTCCCTGCTGTATTCTTTTTTCTTCATGGCAACAGACGTTTTAGGCCTTTGGAAGAAAAAAAAAACAGGTTTGAACTGCACAAAGTTTGCACTCTGATTACAACTTGGGTAAAGATTGGGTGACCAAACGTCCGTATTTCCCGGGACATATCCGTATTTCACGTCCTGTCCCGGGCGTCCCGGGTTTTTTTTAGAAAGTGAGGAAATGTCCTGATTTCACTGCGCACGACGCTCCGTGTGACGTAATCCCTGAGCCGCGTCAGTGCGGGCAGCCCTGCTCTTAATCAGAGGCTCTGTTCGAAAACCTGGGCTGCATCCTCCAAGGACGCGGTCTACCTAGACTGGATCCTTCGAAGTCCTTGAAAATAAGGAGGCCAGAAGAGTTTTGTCTGTAAATTCGAACAGGTCCACCCTTCGGCGGGTTTTACCGCCGTATGCTCTGTTGCTTAGCAACCGTGAAAGTTGACACACAAAGCAGGAAAAGAATGAATACCGAGGTTTTCAAAACTGTTTGTTTATTTATTTATTTTTTTTAAAGTTAAAGTGAACAAAGACTACACTCACAAGAATCCAGAGTGGAATAAAGATTCCAACCACCGGGAGCAGGAACAAATAAAATCGTTGTTGCTATAAAAATGATGTTGCTGCTATTTTCAAATATCCATTACTGTAAAAATGTCCATAGCTGCATATTGGTTATTAATTCTCCAGTTTTATATTGTTAAAACACTTTACAGAATTTTATTTTTTATATTTTAACTCTTCCCTATTATGTTATTCTTATACATTTTTCTAAGGTCCACATTTGTGTGACCATTTTCAATAATCTTTCTGCTGCTGTAAATTTGCCCATTGTGGGACAATAAAGGGATTTTCTATTCTATTCTATAAAAGGGTTAGAAATATATAAGTAAATCTAAACAATGTATCTACAAAATATATCTGCAAAATCTCTAATATTCAACAAAAAAAAAAATACTTAGTTAAGCATATTGTGCAAAACAACAATACAAAAATAAAACTATCAGATTTATAGTCCCCACTCTGCAGATATATTAGAATCTGTCCTTAAATTACAGCCAAACTCATTTACACAGTAGCAGATCAAAACCTTTAGATAAACCAAACATTACCGCCACATATATGACTCAATAACCATTAAAACAACTATTTTCATTCATTTCAAACGGAACTATTCACAGAGTTTTATTATATTAAACTGAACTTCCAATTTTCACCACTGTTCTGCGCCAAGTAACATTTCCAGAGCAAATCCCGATGATGAGACATTTCTTCTTATTTCTTCTGGTCACCCTAGTAAAGATAATAGGTTGAAATTATTTGGAAAAATGTTGGAAAGACTAAGTAATTCAGTAATTTTCCTTACATTTTAGAACTGTTGGGCTAACATAACAAAATCCAGGTTAAATACTGTAACATTCACAGTAACGATGCAAAAAAAATATTATAAACCTATAAAGGATTTTCAAAAACTGTGTCGTAGTTCATCTCAAACAAAACAGAAGACAGAATGATCCGTTGCTTGGTGGGGGGCATCGTAGTGAAACTGCAAAACTGTGATGTTTGTTAATAATGTATTATGTTTTTTTTTTTTCTTTTCTAAAAATTGAGTGTGGTGCAAAGTGAACCGGTGGAAGGAAAAAAAGTCAAACCGAGTGACAGAAAACAGGGTATATTGGACAGGTGACATGATTCTCTTTCGTGTAATTGATTTGCTTTGCCATTTGTTTCTCCATTTTTTTCCATCTTTTGCGGGACATGGGAGGCAGCTCCTGTGATAGATGAACCTGGCGGAGCTCACCCCCCTGCACACACCCCCTACACCCAGCCCCTCTCTACACGCACACAGACACACACCCACCCCCTGGACTAGCCTTTGGTGCAGTGAACAGCAGCGCTTTCCTGCATAGGTTATCACAGAATACTAATGTTCTCCACTTACAAATATGTCAGTCATTTTTTATGTAGATTTTCTGTCATGTTTTATGATTTGTAAAAGAAGAAAGAAAGATGGTTTCTTTTTAGATTATATAACTGCCATTTTATGGTGATCCATTATGTATATTGTATTTTTACCAGCTGTGTGCATAAAGAATAATTCAAAAATCCTAATTTCTCCTTTTTTCTCTTTTTCACATGCACTCGTTGACTTTCTGCTGTAGGTAAGACTTTTTTTTTTTCATCTGTTTTATCATCTCTTAAAAAGCAGACCTTAGTGTGTAAAAAAAAGTTTTATTTTGTTCATGTGCAATAGCTTAATTAAGCAGAATGTTTTGCAAATGTTTAATAATCCGTTTCTCACCTTTTGTGATGTGGTAAGCACAAACTGTATTACATTTATTAGAATTTCAATTGACAGACCAGCCTAGGATAGTGAAGTGTAAGAAAAGGTTGTGGATTTCCCTAAGGAAAACAAAATTCTCAGCCAAATTGCTGCCTGTTTATGTATTGAGCCCTTTCTGCTTTCTTGCCGCTGCTAAGGAAAAGTATCTCTGCAGCACAACACAGCCACCACCGTGTTTTTACATTGGTTTATCAAGTTGATGCGCAGGGATGGTTTCCTTATCAAAAAGGATTTACATATAAGTCAGTATTTTCTATTTTATTTCTTACGCAGGAGCTGTTAACGCTCAAGTTTAAAGAGGCGTTACAGATTTTCTATTCATACTGCCACCTGTGGACAAAGACAGAACTGCAACACTTCTGTTCTTTCGAGTTTGTACATAACAATGTTTTCTTTTACTTTTTAACCTTATTTGAAATTGAGCTGAATCACGGTAGTTTCTGAGTATCCAGAAAATCCATCTTGAATGTAAGACTTTGATAGGTTGGACCTATTTAACATGGACACGACTGACATCATATCCACCTAACAGCGAGCAAATTTCTGACCAGAAAAAGAGATTTTCGAAAGAGTAATTTTACTCTTTTTAGAGGTTGATTTCCTCCCATTTGAGTACATTTTACTTAAGACTCATTTCCGTACAATTCCCCTTCTTCCCGTTTTGTTTGCTGTACTCCTTAAACTTGATGTTATTTCTTTATTTCAACAAAGTCTTTTATTTTCACAACTCCTCCATTTGAGCCAGAGTTACAGACGCCATAATCTGGTACCTTCAGAGGTTTTCTTTCCAGGAGGTGGAAAAAATTTGGGCCAAAATCCCAAAGACCGTGTCAAGATTTTTAGAGTGTTCTTATTTGGGGGGAAATCAGAGGCCAGGACAGGGTGATAGATAACAGCGAGAAGGAACTAAAATACACAAAATTTTATTGAAAGCTTTCCAGAAACTTGCTTTTGACAGTGGGATTATTCAAAAAGTGCTTATTAAAACAGGGGCTTTGGATCCACGATATCAGTGCCTAGGCCGTCTATCACAGGAATATATATAGGAGAGAAACACAGGTTAGTGACCACATAGTCTGACAGAGGATGACTATAAATGCGTGAGTCACTGACCTTGTTTGAGAGAACGAGGATGATTCCAGCCGGTCGACAGAACAGATGCGGTGGATGCTGCTGGAGAGTTTCAGACGCGGAAGGCTGCAGAACTGCAGATCCACAGGGCAAAGTCAAGAGGCAGATCCAGGTTCAGTCCACAGAGGAATACAAAAGGAGTCTGAAGACAGGCCAGGCAAACAGATCAGACAGGGGAATGCAGGCTCAAAAGTCCTAATACAGAAACAGATCAGGCAAGTAGAACACTATTATTGACATTAATAATCTGGCACTGATGGCTGGGACCAAGGAGTTTAAATAGAAGCAAGAGCAGGTGGACCAGATGAGCTGTGAATGAAAACTAGGCAGAGTTAGACAGGTGAATGAAATTACCAATCTAGCCATCCATGTGCACCAAACTTCATGACATAACAAACAATAAGGTAGGGTTGTGTTCAAGACAACACCACGAAGACCAAGACCGTATAGGGTCTTGGCCTCTAAATGTCTTGATCTTGTCTTGGCCTTGGTACTCCATGGTTTTGGTTGGTATGGTCTTGAATATAACACTACAATAAGGCACTAGTATGAGCTGGTTCCAATCAAGACATCCAGTAAATAACATTCAGGTTTTTAGTAAAATGACAAAAAATGAAAAAAGTTGAGGTGTGATTTTTTATATGAGGACCTCTTTATAATTCACATTTAGCATGTACTTTTTAATTCAAGCATCATCCATAAGGGTGGCTTCACTCAATAACATGTCACCCTTTTAGTTACTGGTGCTTGTTATTGCATCTCTCTTTGATATATAAGTAAAAGTTTGTCGTTCCACCCCCCCCCCCCAGACATTAGAAACTCTTTCTGTGCCACGTACCCTGAGCTTTGTAGAAATGGAGCTCTTTGACAATTAAGGCTAGAATAGCACAACAGCAATTGTTCAGGGTCCATTGTAATTCTGTTTTGTCAAATGCATGCCTGTAGGTGATAGCCTTGCTGCTTTTGATTGCTCCCTTTCAGTCTTCTTCCTCTCTCTCTCTTTCATTTGCTGTTTTTTTTTTTTTTTTCGTTTTTATTCCCAGCAAATACTTCATTTTTTTTCAGCAGTGTGAGACTGTGAACAGCTTGCGGGGCGGCAGCGCAGTAATTACCACGGTTATAGCAGGCGGAGCCGGGAAACGTAGCCTGGGGAGGAGAAAGGCCACTGTGCGGTGATGGCCCCCGAAAATTAATGGAGAATTGGAAATGAATCAATAGCTAATGAAAATGTGTGTTCACTCTATTACTGCGTTTATGACGGCTGTGGCCTCAGGCGCGGTGCTTTGTCACCTGACTGCATAGAGAGTGGCGGCGCTTGCATGTGTTTCCCTCTCATCGTATCCATCTCTTCTCATTTCTCTGGGATGCTTTCTGAATCACTGAGTCTTTTTTTTCCCACCCATTTCCTTATTTCAGTGTCTTTGTTTCATTCCAGCAACCAAATTAAATGAGTTTGGGGGAAAAAAAGGCTTCATTTCATTTGTTGAGGGAACAAATGATCACTTGGCGGAGAGATGGCATGTCTCTCAGCTCCAAATTATTTCTCATTGTGCAGTAACAGTAACCGACTGTAATCGTTAATTTTTAGCCGGGTTGACAAAAGAAGGCTTTTTTTTCTTTTCATGAACCATTTGTTTTATTAGCTAACCCTTTAGCAAGGCGAGGCAAATGTATTTATTTGGCGCAATGCAACAACAAGGCAACATAAAAGCAGTCAAACAAAATGAACCCACAGTATATCCCTTTAAAATGAAATGAATACAGAAACAGAGATATGGCAAAATGCAAAGCATTCTCCAGTATTATCTGAAGCCTTTCTATAAAAGAGAAAAAAAAGCCTTGGAATAAGTCACATCCTTGAGAGCTGTTCAGCTTTACCCCACAGGTTTCCTATACACTTTGGGGACAGAGATAGCCATGATTGACACAAAATACAACTTTTGGGTAAAGTTCACCAAACTATTAAACAATCTCTTTAAATTTCAATGATTTCATGATGCTGTGCAAGATTCAGATTTTTTTCAGAAGGTCAAAAGGAAAAAAATCAAGGTTGCTTGTATCTGTATCAAACTTGTTTTTATTTTCTCTCTCTGTGGAGAGCGCATTGGCTAATCTCTATATGGCAGAAAACAGTCTCTTGTTGCATCAAATTCTACTCTGCCTTTTTTCTTTTCACTGCTTCACCTCTTAAGTCTTGCTTTGTTCTGTTCCAACTCTTTTTATGCACAAACTTTTGAGTTCCTCCCTGCAGAGGTTCTGAAACTTTTTGAAGTATTTTTTCAAGCTGAGAATATTGTTTCCTCATATATCCAACCTGATCCTCCTTCAGAGCACCTCAGATCACATTGTGATGTTCTTTAGAACGTTTCTAAGCTTGTTTTTTTATTATTTTTGGACTAAACAACATTGATATCTGAACTTGAAAGACTACAGGCCTGGTTTAAGCTGTAAAAATAAAAAAAAAGTGGAATATTGTTTAACTTCTAATGTCGACATGAGAAGAACAGTTTCTGATCCAACATGTCACCCAACGCAATCTAGTTAATATCTGCACTGCAGCTGCTGCCTGAGGGGCTGTCAGTGCAACTCTCACAGACACAGTTGCAGGGTTTTAACAGTCATCTTGTGGTAAAGGAAGCAAATATACAGAACTATTACTTTTGACATTTTAACAGTTTTAGGAAAAATCATATGTGTAAGAGACATGACATGTCTTGTTTCGTTAGACAATGAGACTGTCTAGGAAGTGGAAGAGATCCGTGTTTGCAGGAGGAAGCCTTTGATGCAACTTATCCAGGTTGTGGAGGGACACGGAGTTCATTGCATATTAGCTGAATGCTCCCGCAGGATTCACAGATCATTTCTCTTCCCTGACATGGTACATGCAGCACTGCCCTGGGGTGCCTGACGGTGCATGACATTGCCACTGTATGTCTGTATGTTTGAGTTGCAAAGAGGATCAAACCTCCAGCCTTCAGCACCTCCTGCAGGTTGGGAACCCCTCAGGGCCCCTTTTCAACTTAGCCACCTTGTTTGTGTTAAGGCTCTGTAGGATGCTGTGGAAACACAATAACTGCATACTTGTTAGGCTGCCCCAGTCTACCAAGTTAGCAGACCTGTAAAATGAGTATTCTGTTACCCTGCAGCTTAAAGATAATACTTCTTTGTAGCAAAGCATGGAGTTATTAGGCTGTGCTGTCACAGGAATTAGAAGCTGTGTTAAATTCAGTTCACTTGCAGATAAATGTGGAATGTTCACTTTATGATGGAACACTAAGTAAAATTTTTACTTTAATTATTTCAACTGTTTTCAAAAGGATAGCATTGAGAAGTTATTTTAAAAAAATAATGAGAAACAAACAGAAAAAAAATGCTGTAAATGTGTTTATTTCCAGGTCGGGGGCACTACATAGTATCTGCTTAGGGCCCAGAAATAGCACCGACCATGATCCTACCTTTTATCTGAAAGCATCTCACGTGCATTTTCTCCTTGAATGTGCAAGCTTGTAGAGTCCTACTTCTATTTCCATGTGCAGTTAAGGGCTGTTCATTGCTCTATTGCTATCATTCAGCTGTGCTCCAGTCCGTCTGCATCCTTTTTAACCAGGGTAAACATCAGCCTTGATCATTTAATTCCTCCACTTTACCTTACGAATCCACAATGCCTACAGTCATTTACAGAAATGGTTTTGAGTCAAAGCAATGGGTTTCTTTCAACAAAACTGCAAATGGAGATGTCTATCGGACAATATGGGGATAAAGGTAGAAATCCTGGTAAGCTTCACTCGCTGAAGAGAAGTCCCACGTTTTGTCAGCATTCAATAAGCAGATGTAATGCTGTGAGAGTTTACTCTAAAACAGGCCCAGTTTAAATACAGAGTTGAACTTTTTTAAAGCTCTAAAACTCATTTAGTGCACTGAGTGGTTAATTTAAAAATTTAGTTTGCACATTTTGCAATAGATTGAATTCTCTCTTTTTCTCAGAATATGCTGGTTCTTGTCATTTTTCTTAGCTTTTGCTCTGCAACTTGTTCCTACTTTTCTCATGACATGTCTTAACGCCAGACACACCTGAAGAGCTTGTTCCAGGTAGCCCCTATAGGATTATAGATTTTTTATGTGTGGTGGCAAATCATCACTTCTGAAATGTCACCATCAGTATGTCAATATTTTGTTTTCCACTCATTTTGTTATTCCTTGTATGCTGTCTCTTTGCAAGGTCATAATTTTAAGGTCATTATTTGAAATGAAAATTAGTTCTAAAATGATTCAGGGTGAAATAAACAGAAAGATAAACACTGGTCCATGTCCAAATTGGTGTCTCTTTAGTGGGCTGAAATAGACCAGTCTATCAAATGATATGTCATGATTGTGTCTAATGTGAACTTCTGTTTGAGTTTATTTTTAAGTTTTCAGTTCCACTTTGATTTTGGTTATTCTTTGTGTTGTTGTTCATTGGTTTCTTTTCCATTTTGTGCTATATTTCAGCATTGTTGTATTTTTTGAGTTACTCTCTGTTGCCCCCTTGTGCCTGTTTCCTCTCCCTTAGCTCCTTCTAGTTACTTTTGTCAACACCTGCTCCCTATCAGATAATCAGTCCTGTCATTGTCTCCCATATATACACCTGCTGTTCAGTTACTCCTGTTGGTTTCTGGTTGTTACTTGGTTCCTTATGTGTGTTTTCCCCTGACGTTTCCTGGTTTTTGTTTTTTTTTTTACATTCCATTCTTGGATTTTGTTTCTATTGGCCATTAAATTAGCAAATACTCAACCGGACATTATGTAAGCCCCAGGCAACCATTCTAAGTTGGTAGATGCTCTTATCAGAAACCACCATGATGATTTAGAAACATTCATTTTATTGGGAGAAAAGCTAAAGAAAATAAGAAATTCAGTGTGAGATCTTGTTCATATGCTGCATGACTTCTGCTATTAATTTTATGTTACCCCCTTCAATCATAAAATCTACTCAGAACAGCTGAAGTTTCTGTATTTGAGATCCAAAGTCTCCCAGTTAAGGTTAACAGTCAGTGGTTTATTTGTTTTCAGCCATACTATGGTGTCTCCCCCCTCTGCTTGTCTTTAGCCCACAGGCAGTCATGCTTCCTAATGGACCTGCTGACATGCGTTCAGTAGTAATGATTACCTTAAGGGATTTCCCCTCCGTTTGTCTGAATGACGGACGCCCGCAAGGACGAATCAATAACCAGCCTGCCGTCGTCTCCCCGGTGACCGTTTTCATCTGAAATTTCTTCCGTTGTTTTGGATGAACGCTTCTGGCTCACTGCTCAGGGCCTCTTTTCCTCTGTCTTTGATTCCTCTCTGCTTTTTCACTGCAACAAATCATCTACACCGACAACAGCTCCCTTAAAGTTGTTCTTTTTTCTTTATTGAAAGTATATAAAGAATGCAGCTAAGTATTGCATTGACAAGAACAAAAAAAAGCAGCCTAGTACAGACTTTTCCATTCATGCCTTGGGGTTTTCCTCTCAGAGAGCAATATTTCTCTTTTAATCACTTCAGCTCGATAGTAATGCTGTTTGAATTCATTTTTATCTTTTCCAGAGGCAATTCAAGTTCATTTGTTGAAACCGCTGTTGAATTTGATTACTGTAAACCTCTTTAGCAAAGACTGAAACCAAAAGCAAATTTGCTGCTATTGTATTTCTCACAACTGTGAAAATCAAATTATTGTGAATATCAAAAAGTAGTGCACAGCAATAAATTCCCCACAATATGAGGGAAATTTTATCTCATTCTGGATTCGGAACAGAAGAAAGTGAGAGCAGAATGCAAGAAATCCTCCTCAGGAACGACCGTTTGAGCTTTTTGAGCAATTAGTTTGGTGCTGGTCATTGATTAGTAATTTCTTTAGGGTTAAAGCAGGGTGGTTAACAGACGTCTTCTAAATCCTCTTGTCTTCATCAGGCCTTATTCCCCACTAATGAGGTTTATTAGATTACAACTCTACCTCACACGTCTAACAAAACGATTAAATTGGCAGGGCTGTGCTGCGAATACGTTTTTTTTTTTTTTTTATAGTTCCCCAGCAATGAGTGAAAGTTGGGAAAATGTGAAGCGCTAAGCAGGAATAAGTCATTGGACATGCTGAATCTGGCCTGGAGGTGCAGGAACACTCAAAGACGTTTTGCAAGGCTTCTAAATGGAAGTGACGTGACAGCGCTAATGAGACGGCCTCGCATTACGAGTCGACTCCTGCCTGGGGAGCACATTACAGCTGACTTAATGAAAGGCAGATATGGTACACAGACACTTTTGTAGCTGAGCGATGAGAACAGCTGAGGAACAAGCTTCCACCGCGTGTGAGCGGTTTGTTAAGGAGGCTGACAGGTCAAGCCACTGAAAGTGCCAGGGATAAATGCTCAAGGCTGTCATTACGCATCTGTGGGGCTTTGTCCCTGAGTGATCAGCTACATTAAACTATAGTATCGTCTGAATTAATGTCCAAAATCCATTTAAAAAAAACAATCTGCCATCACAGCAATTGATGAAAAGCTAATATTCGATTTAGAATCAACATGTTGTGGATTTTAAAAGACTATTTAAACCTTGTCTGCAAGACAAATGATTAAAATTGGCCTTACTGTAAACGGATGTTAAGGTCCAAACTTCTGGGTAAATAGTGATCAGCATTGTTTCATTAGATGGAACCTGAACTAACTGATCCTACCGAATAATAATTGAACTTTATTGATCTCATATTGGAGAAATTTACCTCTGTATTTAACCCATCCACTTTGGGAGCAGTGGGCTGCCATTGTGGGTTAAGTGTCTTGTTCAGAGAGCCAAAGTGGCAGTCTGTGGGAGTGGGGCTCGAACCCAGAACCTCAGGATTCCAAGCTCCATGCCCTAACCACTTGGCCCCCACTCCTCCAAATTGTGCATGCAACAAGACCAGGGCCTTTGCGATATGACACATGCTAAAAGGACGATAATCATTTAATATAAATCATGTTGGTTTACTTCCAACTCATGAATTTAATTACTTCGAAATCAAATAAGTTGAATTCTATGCTGAGTTTTAAATGTTCTTAAAATGACTAATGAAGCTGATGAAAGTATAACATTTTAGATTCAGTTTACAGTCTGCTGTATAACAGTAGTTATCTTTAGCATTGGAACCTGGTTGCACATCTGTCCATCCTTTCATCAGTCATTTTTTTACTTATCTGAGATCTATTTATGGGGGGGAACAGGTCTTGGAGCAAACTATTCGAACTCCAGGAGCTATAGTCCCTGTAGCATCTCAGTGCTCCCAGCCTTTCCTCCTAATAGAAAATTCTGGGAAAATGTCCAACGGGAGGAGCACAGGGCGCATCCTAGATGAACCACCTCAACTGACTTGTTCTTTGCTTTAGAGCTCCTCCTGGATGAGAAACTCTTCACTCTACCTCTAAAGGCTGATTTATGCTCAGAAACCAGGTCATCTGGTTGTGTGTCGCAGTTAACAGAGATATGCCCCCACCCCTTCCGCAGACACTGCTGCACCTCTCCAAAATTGTAGGTGACCGCAGAAAGTGCTGCAGTGGGGAAGCCTCTGATTGGTCAAATCTACATCCGCTCTACTCTATGCGTATTTCCTGTTTAGTACCTTACTACCTTGTTTTGTTTGTATGTCTGGCATTGTGCAAAAACGACTCTTGAAGATGGACCAGCTAGAAGACCGAGGTGCGCATGAACGCTGGGACCCTTTTTCCACCTGGATCGCCGCTCTTTTTCGCCCTCATGTCCCTCACAAACTGTTGTCTCACAAACTTGCCCCCACTTCCTCACTGCTTCGGCTGTATCTAGACCCACAGCTAATTCCTGATTGTCCCTCTTGCGTTTTGGTGTGGAATAACATGGTGCAGATCAAGCTTCAGAATTGGGCATATAAATGAAAAATATCTTCATCATACGTGCGACAAGCTCACTGCGACACACTGCTGCGGGAGTATAACCAGCCCTTAAGGCTGTGTTTAACCGTCCAACAGAGGAAGCTTATTTCAGCCAATTGTACCAAGAGTCTCGTTCTTTCTATGTGTCCTGACTATAAGTGAAGGTGGGCCGATAAAATGAGAACTGTGCTTTTTGGCTTTGCTCTTTCTTAATCATAAACTGGAGGAGCGGGCACATTAGTGCAAACGAAGCCACAAACTATCTGTCATTCTGCCATTTCCTCCCGCCATGAGTTTTTAATCAATGTTTGGAATGTTACTCTAAAAATTAACTTTTTATTGTTATAGCTTACAAAAATGTTGCCTATGCTTTCAGTTTAGGCATGCTATCAATAATTTTGAGGGGCTCTTTGTCATAAACTTATGTCTACCTTGTTGTTTCTCTATTATATATGTTCAGAGCATTATGATGTACCTGATATACCTGAATATCGGGATTGTCGAGTGTCATACTGATTGTTGTATGTTGAAGGTGTCTCCCTCCTGCACCAGGTTGTCCACTGACCTCTAGGCTGAATTATATGCTCTTTCTTCGGCCTTTCAGTTTTGGTGAAGCGCGTTTGGCTGCACCAAGCTCTTTCTATTTGCAGATGGAACAGAACTCTGTGAAGTGTTAAAAGCTTGGGATACTGTTTTCTAACCCAACTCTGCTGTTCCTTTTTTTAAACTCTGACCAGTCAGACATCTCTCATTTGATTTGGACTTAAAGCAACTAGAAATCATGTATTTGCCGCTTCAGGAATCTCAGTAGTTAAGGGAGAGTTTTATCTGTGCTTAACGCCTGGTCCAATGTGTTGACAACCTGCTCTAGTAAGGCCTCAGTCGAACTGTTGCTGAGTGATGGACTCTGACATCTATTGACTGGGAAAGAAGAGCAGAGGGGAGTAAATAGAGGGTCACTAGAAGGTGTGTGTCAAAGGAGGGAGGTTGCAATTGTCCGTCCAGCTCTCCACAAGACACAAGTCACACCTCATTAGGTGGTAGTGGAAAAGACAGTTCTGTCTGCAGAGAAGGCACCATCTTTCAGCCACAAACACACACACACATGCTAACACACTCTGCTGCCCCAATTACCCATATCCTGTCCCTCGAGCTGACTGGATGAGTTATGCTGACAGGCATCCCTCTGAAAAAGGAGGGGAGAAAGTCCAAAGAAAAGGATGGATGGAAAAGAAAGAGGGGGAAGAAGTGATGGGAGGCTGAAAGCGGGGGGAGAAGAACAGAGGACAGAAAATAGACAGAGAGGTGATAGGGGGTGCGCATCAGGCTGCACAAGGCAGAATGAATCATGTCTTCCTGTCACCTGCCACACACTGTAAATGGATGGGCCTGCAATCTCACCATCACGCCTTATCTGTACAAAAAAAAAGTTAGCAAAAAGGGGAGACAGAAAAAAATTTGGCAGTTTCATCTGCTGCAAACTCACCATAATTTGTTACATTTTGTAAAGACAAATATGACAGGAGGGAATTACTCTGCCACTATGGTAGCAGCCATTTGCAAATGCCATAAAATGCAGGTATAAATCTTCTCCACAGATCCACTTAATCTTCGACTCACGGGCTCTGCAGCGGCAGCTGTCTCCATCAAAGCTTGTGTTTACAGTGAGACTTCAGTCTAGGAAGTATTGTAGAACAGTGATAGAATTGGCTGGTACAGCGAGGTGACTGATGTTTTCTTTGATAGTGAAAAACAGCTGTGATGGGTGGAAGATGATTTTGACAAGTCTGTACTGAGGAGTCAAAGATTTTTTTTTACATGTTTACAGCCACTACATGGTTTACAGCAAAACATGGTGTAACTTCATGGCCAACTCTAGAAAAAAAAACTAGAAAAAGTTCTGGGAAAGAACTCAATTTTATTAGTTTTTCAACAAGAGCAAAAAATAAGTGAACTTCCAGATTACCAGATTCCCCCAAGGTTGTAGGGGAATCTGTAAACAAAAGAGGTGAAACAAATATATATGTTTGAAGGTGAAATTCTGACATTGGTTTCGAGGATTTTTCATTGAGCCTGACCTAGGGCTGGATGATATAGACAACAGCATATCGATAAAAAAATGCAATTTCATCGATATTGATGATTATTCTAAAAGATATAAAACCATTTTTTAAAATGCAGCTATGGCCATTTTATCATTTACTTTTAATAAAGAACAGAAAAAACACAGAATTCCAATTAAATCTTTATTTAACCAACTTTTTTAACCATAACTGAATTTTTTTTAAAGAAAAATAGCTCAACTTAAGAGACCTGAGTTATGTTATGAATACTTACTTCTCAGGTTCCATTTCTGTCTATTAGGGTCCTATAAAATCCATTTTATTGTTTCCCAAATTCCGTTTTCATTTTTGAAAATTCAGTTTTTTCCGTTTAAATTTTTGCGAATTCAGTTTTTTTTACCCTTTACTGTTATTTCAGTCGTAAAAAGAATGTGCTTTTAAAGTTAATGATTAAAATGTACACAAATAAAATAGGAATGACCTTAAATTTATTGGTAGGTGAAGTTGGCGAAGACTGCTTACATTTTCAGGTAGGGCTTCTCCCTGTTTGCAGTGCTTCTTTAGAAACGGATGCAGTTTTGTCATCTTTTCCAAAGGGATGTCAGCCTCAGCAAACATAGCGACAAAATCTTCAACAAACTCTTTTCTTGAGTCTGAAGACTTGAATGTAGCAGTAAGGCACGTCTGTAGGGACGTGGTGGCCTTGCTAGCGTTATTGTACTTCTCCTTGTTTTTCACATGGATTTTGGATGAGAAGTGGTCAGTGTATGTATTTTTGCGCTTCCAATCAATGGAATGTTGACAAAACTTGCAAAACAATAGTTCACCTGACACGTAAAAGTCACGAGAGAACTGCTCGGCTCTGTACTCAGGTCTTAGCGTTGTGTTTCTCAACTTTTTCTCCGAAAGCGGAGCTGTGGAGAGCCGCTTCGCCATTTTTTCAATGTTTTGATGGGGGAGGGTGAGCGGAAATGACGGAGCGGGAGGGGTTGTGTCGCCCAGATTTGCGTCCCCCGGTGTGCTTTTCCCCCAACGTACGTTATTCTCCCACACAAAAACAGAATTTCATTTCAAATGTAGAATTTCGGCGTTTACAGTAGATTCCGCGTTAATTTGCCAATTCCGTGATTCCGTTTTCGATTCCGTGATCGCGGAAGTTATAGGGCCCTAGTCTATGTGGTAAATTGAGAGGCTGAGGTAGGGCTCGAATGTGCGTCTTGATGATATGTCGAAGTAAGACACAGACTGACGCTCATTTTGCACTGAGCAGTTTTTCTTTTACTACTTTTATTTTAGAGAGTAAAAGAAAAACTTGTTGCCCGTAACTTCGTATAGATCGAGTGACGAGTAGCAGTTTAAAGGTTTTTCAACTGCAGACAACGGTAAGATATCCTTTGCTATGAAGCACGTTACTGCATGAGTAATGTCCTCATGCCGCTTGGATGCTTTGCAAGATTTATCACAAAGAAGGAAGCCCAGTTTAGCTTGCTTTGCCCACTTTGTTTTGGCAGAAGTTCCCGAAGATTCCTCAACAATGTGGAACTATGCCGGGCCGACACAGCTCATGCTCCAGCACGTGTTAGAGGCTTAGCTTATAAGACAAGTTGACATGTTGGTTGTGTTACAGTAGCAGCCATTCAAAATTTCCCCACTTTCTTTTATGGGCCCTCGGCTGGTCCCCTACAATCCCTTTTTAAAAATCAATCTTTGTATTAAAATATTCTTTCTGTCATGGTTTGTGGACTTTAAGAGCTAAAAAGAAGCATCATCTCCTGGTCAGACCCTGCAATTCAGTGAAAGGGTGGAACAGAGTAAAAAAATTAAGCAGGAGGGGGTCACTCCAAAGTATGGAAGTTGGAGGGGATTTCGCTGGGAGTTGGAGGGAAGTGGGCTGGCATTATCCAACTATAGAAAAGGACTAAGTGGGCTTATTATATATAACAAGCATTCATGATTAAATGTTTATCCTGGAGCAAATGTCACATAGTAGCATGAAGTGATGAAGGAGCAGTGAACACCCACACAGCGTGGAATTCACTGTGCGCCGCTTCACCCCCTTCACTGTAAGGTTTAGGTTTTGTTGCATGGATGAAATTATAGAAACATGATAAAGGAATCATTCTATGGTGGAAGTGTTTCTGTTGGGAGGAGTTGAATGAGTCATAAGTTCATTGCAAAATTCTTTATAACATCTATCCTAAAAATAATGAAATAGCTAAATATTTTTAAATAAACCCAAATAGTTTCTTCTGCAATATTGAACCTGAAATAATTCCTCCACTATTCTTCACATAACCACATCCTTCATGAAAAGCAATAGAGCAGTAGTTATCTCAAAAATGAAACTCCAGCATAACCCTCTTTGGCCATAGCATTATCACATTTTTACACACCCAAACAAGGAATTGGCAAAACTAGTTAATCTATTTATATTATTTGGAAATTTTCCCATTCATAGAAGTATATTCAATACAATGAAACCATCTTTATTTGCTTTACAATACTGAAATAAAGAAATGCATACAATCTGGAAATCATATAAACAATTAAAAAATTAACTCCACTTTATTCCCAAGTCAGCTGCTGACTTCACTCGGTCGATCATTTTAAGGGTTGGAGGGCACTTCCTCTAGCTCAAATTATTGGTAAACACTAACCTTACAGTCGCAAAACCGAGTTCTAGGGTTCAAAACGAGTGCAAGTGAGAGAAATGGGACTGGGCCTTAAAGTAGCTTTCAATGGCTATAAGATGTGCCTTTTATCCATTTAGGTAAAAACCTTTTCAAACATAATGGGATATTTTGATGACTTAAAACCTTGTTTTGGGGTAGGATAACTTTAGATAGTGCTTATTTATATGTAGAGAACATTGAAAGTTGACCATCTGTCTCCATCATAAAGGATTTCATGTTTATATATCAAAATCTGCAACCTGTTTCTAAGCCAAACCACTCAAACCTTTAGCTGTCTGTTCTTATGTTGTGAATATCTTCCTTCAGTTCTTCTAGACCAGTTCAGAATGTGATTTGATTTTGAGGCATTAACAACAGCAATGAGAAATGATCACAAAATGAGCAGTATTATTAGTGCCTTAGACAGTGAGTGATGAGTCTGGTGTCTGCCTTTAATTTATGCTCGGCTACTTTGTCTTGTCACTGCTGTTCAGCTCGAAGGATTTTACTTTGAGCTGAAGGAAGGCAGGTTAGAGCGGGGCAGCGAGAGAGAGTGGAGGGAAGTAAAATAAAACTGGAAATGTGACTGTAATGCAGCTTGTGAGTGCAAGCGTGGATTTTCTACTTCCTCTCTGACCAAATCCCACCATTTCAGGAGATTAACCTCGGCATGCGATAAATGTTCGACTTCTTCCTCCCCTCCAATTTCCTTGGAGCTAGAAACTCCAGAAGCCAGCACGGCATGTAAGATAAAAAATGATCACCTAATTCACTCAAGCACAAAATACAATTCTGGAGAGATGAGGGGAAAAGCGGCAAGGAGGGAGAAAGAGAGGGAAAGGGGTGCACAACCTCATCCGCCGTTCAGAAAATTTCCTCCATCAATTATTATTAAATGAAGCACTTATTCAGGGGGACCTGTGCATAGCAAAGAGGTCGCGGCTTTGGGATTGTGAAAATTCTTCTTTTTCTCTTATCCTGTGGGATTAATCGTATTGTTCGTCTCTGCCTGCGCCCCTCCGTACACCTCACTTGGCAGCTGCACTGAAATGCCGTTGATTGCTGAAGGTGCCCTCTGCAGATTGCTGCTGCTACCGTGCCATTTAAACGAAGCTGTTAATAAAATGTAGCAATGATTGCCTTTCAGTCACCCCCCGAGTTTCAGCTTTAGCAGATGGCTCTATAGGACAAATTCAGGATTTAGTCTATCAAACTATGCTTAAACGTTAAAGTTAAAGAAAAAACAGATTTTTTTTTTACTGTATTTTCCTGCTGTGAATTAGAATACTACTGAATAAAAAATGAAAATGGACATTACCTTCCATTACCTTAACTTTGTTTTACAAAGGTTCTTCACATAGAAGTTGGACAAATTCAGTGCAAAATTAAGTTGATTCAAAACAACAGAACATTTTGTGTCATGTGGGAATTTTCCATAAGTCAAGAATTAAAATGTGATTGTTAGACTTTGACAACAGGTAATAAAATTAGGTAAATTGACTATGATAAATAACGTATAGAATATTGTCATAAAAGGTCTTAATCAATTCCAAATTGGAGGGTTTCAGAAAAAAAAAAGATAATTATAAAATACAGCAACTACAGTTACCGTCTATTACAAAGAACAATTCTAACTTGCTCTCACCATAATTCTAACAATAAATAAAAACAAGAGAAGGAAACTTGCCTCTTTCATGATATGACCTGGTTTGTTTATGATCTAGTTAGTTTACCACGATACGGGTGGTATAGAACGGGCGGTACGGTACGGGTGGAACGGGCGGTACGGTACAGGTGGTATGGGCGGTATGGAACGGGCGGTACGGTACGGGTGAAACGGGCGGTACGGTACAGGTGGTATGGGCGGTATGGAACGGGCGGTACGGTACTGGTGGTATGGGCGGTATGGAACGGGCAGTATGTTACGGGTGGTATGGAACGGGCGGTACGATACAGGTGGTATGGGCAGTATGGAACGGGCGGTACGGTACTGGTGGTATGGAACGGGTGGAACGGGCGGTACGATACAGGTGGTATGGGCGGTATGGAACGGGCGGTACTGTACGGGTGGTATGGGCGGTATGGAACGTACGGTACGGGTGGTATGGGCAGTATGGAACGGGTGGTATGGGCAGTACGGTACGGGTGGTATGGGCGTTATGGAACGGGTGGTACGAATGGTACGGGTGGTATGGGCAGTACGGTACGGGTGGTATGGGCGGTACGGTACGGGTGGAACGGGCGGTACGGTACAGGTGGTATGGGCGGTATGGAACGGGCGGTACGGTACAGGTGGTATGGGCGGTATGGAACGGGCGGTAGGGTACAGGTGGTATGGGCGGTATGGAACGGGCAGTATGTTACGGGTGGTATGGAACGGGCGGTACGATACAGGTGGTATGGGCAGTATGGAACGGGCGGTACGGTACTGCTGGTATGGAACGGGTGGAACGGGCGGTACGATACAGGTGGTATGGGCGGTATGGAACGGGCGGTACGGTACTGGTGGTATGGAACGGGTGGAACGGGCGGTACGATACAGGTGGTATGGGCGGTATGGAACGGGCGGTACTGTACGGGTGGTATGGGCGATATGGAACGTACGGTACGGGTGGTATGGGCAGTATGGAACGGGTGGTATGGGCAGTACGGTACGGGTGGTATGGGCATTATGGAACGGGTGGTACGGATGGTACGGGCGGTATGGTACAGTTGGTTTAGGCGATATAGAACTGGCGGTACGGTACGGGCATACCATGCTTTGAAGATTGCAGTTGTTGGATTTACAGCTCCTCTTGTTAGAAATAAACCTGCCAGACTCCCTAAACTGCTGGAACCACCCAAGATTATTTTGTCAGATAAAATTTGCCTCTCCTGATCTTTTAAAGCTTTTTTTATTGTTCTTTAACCCCACCTTCACTTAAAATTGCTTATATTTGTCCTACTCTATTAAATGACCCTCATATCTTACGGATCTTAGATTATTATGAAACTGATTATAATACATTACATCCGGCCTTTGCTTGGCCATAATATGCCTCCTACTCAGCTGATTAATGCTCATGGACATATTTGGGGTCTAATTAACACCTCCTAGACTACTTTTACCACTAAACATACTTCCTTTGATACGTGCGTCTAATGAGACCATCAGTGATATAGCCACAGCCGGTTATAGAAGAGGTGAGCAATAGTAAGTGGGTGGATTGTGATGATGATAACAAGAGTTAGGTCAAGATAAGTTAAGATTTTCCACTAAAGCAGATGCTTGAATGCCAGAGGTACGGCCATACTTCCAGCGGGCAGAATTATGTGAATATTAACAGGGAAGTGCGGAGGGGGACCTGTGCAGACCGTTCCCACTGGCAGAGCCAGCTTTGTGTTGAATGTATGCCACACAGCTGTGCCGCTCTGCATCCTTCTGATAAAAAGAGAGAAAAATAAGGCCCGCTCAATGAAACACCAACATATTCATTAGTGAGAAATTACTGTTTAAAATGTCAGTTGGCCAAAAGGCCACCATAACTGATGACCACTTTCTCTCCACGATGGGACTCTGTCCTTAATCAAACAGCAACTCCTTGTTTGTGTCCGAATATAAACTGAATATATTAGTTTCTAAAGACTATAGATGTACTGATATTTTTTTGAAAATGTTTCAATATTGATATGCAATATTGTTGTTATGGCCAATAATTGTAATGTACAGACATGTATTTTTCCATTTAATACTTTGAAAAAAATGTTTTCTACTAAGACTTTCATTGATTCTATATAATTGTTAATATGTGGATACTGTTAAATACAGATATAAAATGGTCAATCATTTCAAAGAAAATCCATTATATAGGTGGAAAAAAGTACTTGAATGAACAGTATAGGGGTGGGACATATATTGTATGTATGTATGTATGTATATATACACATGTGTATACACACATATAATGTATATATATATATATATATATATATGTATGTGTGTGTATATATATGTATATGTGTATATATATATACGTATATATATATAAATAGCGTGTGGGGGTGTGTGTACTTATTTTTGCAAGGGGCTACAAATATCATCGGTGTGGTATTTACATTTGGATTTCTTCCAGCTTAATTCTAATTTTTAATTTCCTCATAAGTAATGAAAATAATTACAACCAGACTTGAATTTCCCATCTGCTGAAGAGAAGATGTTTTAAGCTTAATAATTATACCTACATATACTACGTCTTGCCTTGTCGTTGACCTGGATGATTTCCCAGGTCCTGGCAGGTGTTTGTAGTATCCTCTGATCATTCACAGCAGGAATCACCTTATTAGAAAGTCTGTCTTAAGGCTGCAGAAAATTTAATTAACTGATCTGAGAATTTCTGGAAGTCTGAGATCAAGAGCTGCTTGGTCAGTTTTTTTAGGAGTATAACAGCGCCGTGCTTTTGCACACTGTTCAGGGAAAAAAAGCTGCCAGGTAAGATGAAAAACAAACGATGGAAACTACAGTGAAGTTGGTTTGAATTGGATATTAAATTTCCGCGGAGTTAGCGGGATGTAGCTTATGGTTGATCCGAATGAGGGACTCCGATTTCGGCCAGTGTCACTCAGCTGCTCCCTCCCCCCACACGCTGTGGTGGAGTTAGGGACTGTCAACAAATGTTTGAACCAAGCACTCTTGAGAAACAAATATCAATTCCTTATCTTGTGATCAGCTAAGACGAAACTAATATAATATCCTGCCAAGAGAAACTTCTGTAAGTCGTTTGTGTGTTTTAAAGATCTATTTATGATAAAAAAAAATTATATTTCTTCAATAGCTTCCAAGTCATTTGATCCACTGGATACAAATCTGTGTGAAATTGTTCTACTAACTTAGCCTGATGGGGCACACCTATTTTTATTCCATTTTAAGCCTTTTTATATATTTAAAGATCTTTTTATTATAAAAATAAAAGATTTTTCTCCAATCGCTTTCAAGTCATGTGACCCACTGACTCCAAATCTTTGTGAAATTGTTCTACTAACTTAGCCTGATGGGGCACACCTATTTTTATTCCATTTTAAGCCTTTTTATATATTTAAAGATTTTTTTTATTATAAAAATAAATGATTTTTCTTCAATCGCTTTCAAGTCATGTGACCCACTGACTCCAAATCTGTATGGTATCATTCTACTAACATAGCCTTATGTGGCACAATCATTTTTATTCCATTGTAAGCCATTTCAAGATTTTTTTATAATGAAAATAGGGGATTTTTCTTCAATAGCTTCCAGGTCATGTCATCCACTGTCAAAATTTCTATTTTGTCTAACATATGTAACCCAGGGTGGAAACTGCCCTTAGTCCCGCCTTACTGCCCCATTGGTTAGAGTGACAGTCAGTCACACAGTGCATGCAGCCAATTGACACACCTGAGGCAATTATTTAGGCTTGCTCCAGCTTTCCCCAGTCAGATGTGAGGGGGAGAGCTGGAGACAAAGGAGCTACAGGTTGGTGTTCCCAAACAATCAGTTTATCTCTTTGTTTGTAATGCACTGTTTTAACCTCACAATATAAAAATCATGTAGATCTGAGAAATCCAGTGAGTTTGGAGCCTTGGAGCTGCCATACTCTCATCTATTATTGGAATTGGTGAGTAGAGAGCAAAATGTTTGTTGTTTTAGCATGTTGGTGGCAGCAAATGCTATGTGTGATCAATTGTTGTAATCTAACTTTAAGATGATGAGATAAATGTTCTTTATTTGGTCTGACAGATTAGATATTGCATTTATTTCTGTGTGAAACTGGAAAAGTCTAGTTAACTAGCCGGCTGGAAATTTACTGGTCCTGTTTATTTTATTACAGGCCAGGTGATCCCTTTTTAGGGAAAAAGATGGCGAGCTTCTGAAAACTGGCTGGAGCCAGGAGAGCCTTAAGAATCACTCCACAGTGGACTGGTCTGTATCATTTCCCCCCTCCATCTCACCACTCAGGCATACACTTCATTATTCACCTCTTCACCTGAAACAACTTGCGCTGGGACATTCTTCAACTTAAATATCTGGATAATCCAACCATGGATTTCTGAATGTGTGTCGGTCAGACTCTGGACTGATCAGCGGGGAATTTAAGACCAGTTGTGCACAAACAAGAGGATTACCACAGTACTGTGTATATATTTTTTTGTATTTATTTTCTATGTATGTTGTCTTGTATTGTTTACTTTAAATTTGTCTAATACATGGTATTGAAAGCAGTTTTGTGTCGTTTTGATTACTGACAACGGCTCCAGTAGACAAATTCTAGTCTTCTGATTTTCTTCCATCTAGTCCTTTTACACTTTAAATAGTGCTACACATAGTCAATTGATAAAGTTTCATTTGTTCACATTAATATCATAATGATGGAGTAAAACAAGTTTTATAGTAACATGTAGTACAAATACTGAACACTAGGTGGCTTCAACTTAAACCATCACTATGAGTATTTAAATTGTTTGGGGTCTTTTGTAAAGAAAAATACATTTAAAAAACATTTTCGTACACAGCACATAGCACATTTTAAGCCTTTGTTCATTTTTTATAATAAAAAAATTTGATATTTCTTCTGTAGCTTCCAGGTCATGTGACCCACTGACTCCAAATGTATGTCAAATTGTTCTACTACTTTAGCCAGATGAGGCACACTCATTTTTATTCCATTTCAAGCCTTTGTATATTTTTGCCTTTACTGTGCGGGGGGAAGCATACCGTCGAGTTCGGTCGCTCCGTCCCCGGACCGGGACCAGCCCTGGAGCTGATGGCTACATTCGAAAGCCTGGTCCAGTCAGGCCCCCAGGGGCTGTAGAAAAAAGTTTTCTCCTTTTCCCAAATCTGGTCACCCTATTTTATTCACTTAATAGGATATTATATATCACTCAAGTTATTATAAAAAAAAACGAGTGAAACAATATGCACCGCTTAAAATAAAAAGTTTCTATATTAAACTGTAACAACAAATCCAATTTAGATCGCTGACATCACTTTCTGGATATGTATATATGTATACATTTACATCCATCGCAATTTTAGGGCATCCATGCATAAGAAATATTAAAACTTTAAGAATATGTTTAAAAGTTTCCCTTTTCCTTCATATTTCTCATCAGTGTGCGAGAAGGGAGGTAATTCTCAGCATAACACCTGCATCTTTATAGCTGGATCCATGTCAGCACGTCACGTTCGATGTGGTAATTTCACAGTACGTCTACACAGGTTGGGAGACTAATTTGTTCTTTCCCCCAGATATACATTCTTGCTAAACTATCAAGGTAAAAGTCATCATTAGTATAGATCCAGCTCCCAACTCAGCAGTGAGAATAGATTAACGGTGATATATTTTTTTAACACCCGATAAGAGTCTGGCGTTAACGTGCTGCATTAACGCCAATAATGGCCCACCACTAATTTAAACAGAATTTATTTATTTATTGAACAGATTTGTATAATCTACAACAGTTTTGTAAAAAGCGTGATGTGTCAAGTACAACTGAACTTAAACAACAAAAGTAAAAGACATAGAAACATGTGAAGAAACCCAACCTAGCGTGATTGGGTTAGACAAGTCCTTCCAGCCAACAGTTTTAAAATTCTTGCATAGCGTTAATGAAACGTTCTCACGTTCTGTGGCACCGGCTATGTTTGCTAGATTGCCTTGGCTGCATTATGGGGAAGAGACTGATCATATTTTGTTTTGTTTGTCTGAAAGCAGTCAGAAAAAAAAGTCATACCTAGAGATACATTTATCAAAGACAACCCCTTTGTGAATGCCGGCTTTTCAAATTGGCGTAAAAGCTACTGAAATGTTTTTTAATGTGAAGTTTAATTAATAGCACATAAATTCACCTGAGAAATGATTAATATGATTAATGATGTCTGTGGGTTACAGACCCTGTTTGCATGCACTGAAGTGTATATGACAAAGTAGTGAATCTCAGTTTATTTATTTTTTCTTTATTGTCTTTAAATAGGCCTATAGGCTCATAGGTCTTGTATCCAAAAAAATAAATAAATTCACAGCACCGCCTGTTTAAAATTACTTCCCTGCTAAATTTTATTCACTAGAGGTGCTAGACAGAAGATTTCCAAGTTTAAGCTTTCTTTAGAAGGGAAGCCCACTTATATGTTGTGTGTATATTGACCTTAAGAAATTATTTTATATATCCCAAATTAACCTAATCATTGGATTAAAAGCTACACAGTATAGCTTTGGAAAAAAAATAAAAAACACAAGAAGCATACATTGTTCTAATCACCTGTAAATAACATCCTACACATTGCTATGAAAACATTCCTATTCAGGTCAGATGTTTACATATTTACAAGCTTCACTGTGATACATGAATTAAAGCATGCGGACAAAACAAGGCATTTTCATAGAGTATAGTTCTTAAGAATCCAGCAAAGGAATGTCACCTCAGTAATGGACAGGTGGTTTGCAGCTGTTGTACAGGTGCTGGTCATAAAATTAGAATATCATGAAAAAGTAGATTGATTTCAGTAATTCCATTTAAAAAGTGAAACTTGTATATTATATTCATACATTACATACAAACTCATATATTTCAGATGTTTATTTTGTTTAATTTTGATGATTACAAATGACAACAAATGAAAATCTCAAATTCATCATATCAGAAAATTAGAATATTGTGAAAAGGTTCAAAATTGATGGCCCCTGGTGCCACACTCTAATCAGCTAATTAACTCAAACCACCTGCAAAAGCCTTTAAATGGTCTTTCAGTCTAGTTCTATAGGCTACACAATCATGGGGAAGACTGCTGACTTGACAGTTGTCCAAAAGACGACCATCGACACCTTGCACAAGGAGGGCAAGACACAAAAGGTCATCGCTAAAGAGGCTGGCTGTTCACAGAGCTCAGTGTCCAAGCACATTAATAGAGAGGCGAAGGGAAGGAAAAGATGTGGTCGAAAAAAGTGTACAAGCAAGAGAGATAACCGCACCCTGGAGAGGATTGTGAAACAAAACCCATTCAAAAATGTGGGGGAGATTCACAAAGAGTGGACTGCAGCTGGAGTGAGTGCTTCAAGAACCACCACACACAGACGTATGAAAGACATGGGTTTCTGCTGTCGCATTCCTTGTGTCAAGCCACTCTTGAACCACAGACAGCATCAGAAGCGTCTTGCCTGGGCTAAAGAGAAACAGGACTGGACTGCTGGTGAGTGGTCCAAAGTCATGTTCTCTGATGAAAGTAAATTTTGCATTTCCTTTGGAAATCAAGGTCCCAGAGTCTGGAGGAAAAGAAGAGAGGCACTTCATCCACGTTGCTTGAAGTCCAGTGTAAAGTTTCCACAGTCAGTGATGGTTTGGGGTGCCATGTCATCTGCTGGTGTTGGTCCATTGTGTTTTCTGAGGTCCAGGGTCAACGCAGCCACATACCAGGAAGTTTTAGAGCACTTCATGCTTCCTGCAGCTGACCAACTTTTTGGAGATGCAGATTTCATTTTCCAACAGGACTTGGCACCTGCACACAGTGCCAAAGCTACCAGTACCTGGTTGAAGGACCATGGTATCCCTGTTCTTAATTGGCCAGCAAACTCTCCTGACCTTAACCCCATAGAAAATCTATGGGGTATTGTGAAGAAGAAGATGCAATACACCAGACCCAACAATTCAGAAGAGCTAAAAGCCACTATTAGAGCAACCTGGGCTATCATAACACCTGAGCAGTGCCACAGACTGATCGACTCCATGCCACGCCGCATTGCTGCAGTAATACAGGCCAAAGGAGGCCCAACTAAATACTGAGTGCTGTACATGCTCATACTTTTCATGTTCATACTTTTCAGTTGGCCAACATTTCTATAAATCCTTTGTTTTTATTGGTCTTCAGTAATATTCTAATTTTCTGATATGATGAATTTGAGATTTTCATTTGTTGTCATTTGTAATCATCAAAATTAAACAAAATAAACATCTGAAATATATGAGTTTGTATGTAATGTATGAATATAATATACAAGTTTCACTTTTTAAATGGAATTACTGAAATCAATCTACTTTTTCATGATATTCTAATTTTATGACCAGCACCTGTAGATACAGAAAGATTATTGGCTACTATTCTCTTCACTCGTCTCCTGTAGGACCAGGTGGTACCTGAGGAGACATATGTTTCAACAACATTATTTTGTGCTATGTTACTTTTCCTGTATTGCTCTCTTTTGGTACATCAATGCAAAAGCCAGCACAATATTCCTAAAGAATCCCACACAGCTGTTATCAGAGCTCCAGGACTCCAAACATGCAGCCCAAAGAACACAGTAATTCTACCTTGAAGACAGTTATGAAGTGATTGTAGAGATAAAAACATAACTTGAAAAATAACGATACAGCTTATATTGAAGATCCATAAACTAAAGTGCTTGTAATTTTGAGAAGTTAAATATAACATAATATGGCAACATCAGTTGTCATGAATCAAATTACAAAATAAAATTGTAAAAATATTATTATAATAGGGAAATGTAATTTTCAATCAAACAGCAGTTTGTCTGACCAGACTGCATGTGTTTTCTACATTTTGGTAAGTCTTAAATCATTCTCCAAGGGATCCTGTAGGCGAAACGATTGATGGAAGCCTTTCCTGTTATTCCAAATATTGTCATGATCTGGCCTGTTTGCTCCTCTTTAATTGATGATCTATTTCACCTGTCGTTTTCCCTCCCTGCCTCAATTATAATTTATTCCTCTCACCTGTTTCCTCTTGGTTTTATTCAGTTCAGCCTGAGCATTCAGTGCCAGATCATTATTTGTCTTTCTGTTAGCGTGTCTGTTCATGTCCTGGATCCTGGCGGCCAGTGGAAAGAGGGATTTGTGTTTGTCTCGTCTCCTGATCATCACTGTTCTTCCCCCTTGCAGTCCTCTGTGTTTTTGGCTCTATATGTGGGAGGGTTCAGCTTTTATCTCAGTAAACCTGGCTACAGGGAGGAGACCAGTTTAAAGTCCTGCATCAAGTTCTGGTTCCACGTCCTGTCTCGGCTACCCTCTTCCACTGAGCCTGCTCTTCTGCACCTGATCCTGTCTGCTCCTGTGTGTGACCGCCTGGTCACACTTTCGGACCCTGTCAGACTCTGAACCCTCCTGGGAGCTTGTGGATGCCTGGAAGTCTGGATCCTGCCACCTGTTCTGTTCCTGCCTGATCTGGATCCTGTTCCTGTCTGTTCTGGATTCCTGACCAGGATCGGCTTCCAGCATGTCCTCTAGAACTGCAGCGCTGCAGTTCTGTGATTGGGCGGTGCCCCGCTCCCCATTCTGCATTGTCTGTGAGCCACAGCTCCGCTCTGTTTATTTAATAAACCTTTTTGAACTTTCCTACTGACTGTCTCTCTTTGAATACTGGGTCCACCTGTCCTCGGTTCATGACAAATATGGAATTTGACACAAGTAAAAAGGCAATAAAAGATAAAAGAAGAGCTCTTGCTATTCAAATCCTGAAAGCCACAGGTGCATAATATGTACCCCATTAATAATATATATAATCATTCTTTATAATATTTGGTTGTTTTCCTTTGTTGATTAGTGTTTGATGAACAGACATGCTGTGCAATTTGTGCTGCCTGCAAGCTCCCAGTTTATAGACCTCCAATTACAGACTGGGTGAGAGTAGGAGTTGTCATTGTGTAAATTTGAAGTATAAATATGGACAAACACCAGCTAGTCTGGAATGTGTAATTCATAGATGACAAGCAAATAAACACCCTACTCTGTGACAGGAGAGGAGCATGTACTGTATCACTATACGTATGAACATGTATCTTTTCTGTTGTGTTTCAACAGATCCAGCATGATAGCTGTGACAGATGGTTCCATGCCCTGTGCCTTGTTCAACTTTTTTATTTTCTTTAGTCCAACTGCTTTTAATATTCTTTTTTGTTTCTGCATTTTTTTATTTAATCTTTTTTATTTTTTCCTACTTGCTTTGATTCTGTTTTATTTTCCTATATTTTAATCATGTAAAGCACTGTGCATTTAATTTGTACTGAATTGTGTTATACAAATAAATTTGCATTGCCTTGCCTTGCCTTGCCTTGACGAGAGCAGAATATGAGAAAGCAAAGAAAAGCAGTTGGAATTCTCCACAGCGCAACTAATATGCAAACTTTGCACTTAGTTCAACATTGTTAAAAATAAATACTTTGTTAAAAATAAATAATTTAAAACTGTACTTTGTTTCAACATCAAGGCTGTGCCTTATCTATCAAGTGTTGTAGAACAATTTCACATAGATTTGTCAGTGGGTGATATGGCTTGGAAGCTAATGAAGAAATATAAAAAAATATTTACTATAAAAAAATCTTTAAAAAATATATAAAATTGCTTAAAATTGGATAAAAATAAGTATGCCTTTTGAGGGTAATGTAATAGAACAATTTCTCAGATGTTTTGAGTATGTGGGTCACAAAGCTTTTGAAGAAAAGTAGTTAGAAAAAAGTGCCAAAATATGTTATAAAATTTAAAATAGCTTAAAATGGAATAATGACAAGTGTGCCTTACACATGTTATCTATTGGCATGCTTTTATAATAGTTTTGTCTTAGCTGATCACAAGGAATTTATGAGGAATTTATTCTTTTTCTGTTTGTCGAGTTCAAAGATTTTTTTGTACAGTAGGCTGACAGGAAAGGGGGTATGAGAGAGAGGGAGAGACATGCGGCAAAGGACCACGGGTCGGATTCAAACCCGGGTCAGCCGCGTTGAGGAAAAGGAAGGAGCAGCTTACTGTAGACATTGGGCGAAATTGGAGTCCGTGAGCTAGATCCCACGGACTCCAAAGAGCTTGAATATTTTCCAATATCCAACTTCAAACCAACTTCAACACAGTATCATCAAGTGTGTTCTGGGTCCCTGCAGTTAAAAGCAATCATGGAGAAGCAGAATGCCACATGGAAAACACTTGTTCCTGCATAGATGGCGGTGAATGTGTAAAAGCAGCACATGTCTTTTTTTTTTTGTTAATACACCTAACAAAACATTCGGCTGCAGACAGAAGGCTAAAAGCCCTCAGTGAAAAGCCAGACAGGCTTTTGCTGCGCAGGTGACTGCCTGCCGCCGCTGTCGGCTCCTATCACATTGCCGTCTGTGCCATGCTGTTCCTCAAATCCTCTAACCGAGCGAGGCTTTTCTCTCGCCACATCCCTCCTCCCCCTGTTGTTTTATTCATAGGGCTTAGGGTTCATTTGCCAAGTCCTCTGTTGTAGATTTAAGAAGACAAATAGTGCAGCAAATCCAGCAGAACAGTGTTAGACTAAATGACATTTTGCTCTGCCGCCTGGCTAATCGTAAAGAAAACAGCGGCGGATGAGTGCTTAAACCTCATGTCTTCGGGCAGATATCATGCTCGGCATCATGGAGGCATCCTTTGATGTGTTCAGTTGTCTTCCAAAGGGCCCTCGCAGGGAATGCTTCCACTTGCAAACGCTATCAAACCAACGCATGCGCGCCATCCCACACACGAGTACCCAACCTGATAGTTAGTTAATGGTTAAAAAGGCATTAAACAGCACGCTCTTCTGTGTACTAGCAGGAGCATATCAGTGGCAGTGATGCTGAAATGGATCCCTCCGCAGCTATTAGTGGTGCTGTGCTCATGTCTCAGCAGCAGGATTACCTGCCGGGGCCAATGCAAGAACATTAGGCACTCGCACACACCGCTTTGCAAATGTATGTGCACACATAACCCCGTCAGGGGGAAGGCAGACACAGCAGGAATTTGGCTTAAATATTTCCAGGTTAGAATGGGATAGAAAAAATTGTGAAATCTGTAGATATAGATCTTTCTTCCTTCCTTCCTTCCTGGTCATATTTTGTCAATCCTTCATTTTATTGTTTCTATTTTTTCCCCCGTTTTTTTCCTGTCCTTTCTTCGTTCCTTTTGTCCCTGATTTTTTCCTCTCTTATTCTTATTTTTCCTCTAGTCTATGATTTTTCCAGGTTCCATATTTAAACCATGAACTCCTTAGAAAAACAGTATCTTGGAATACATTTTGCATTAACTTTTTCTATATTTATGCCGAATGGACTAAGAACTCTGGACCTAAAGTAAAGAATTTGACATGAAAAATATATTGGAACTATAGTTCTTTGTAGCTCCAGGCTGGAGGCCATGAAAGCATATTAGGAAAGTTTGGTGGCTGCCAGAAATCAGACTAACAATGGTGGAAAGGAAGAGTGTGGGATGGCCTGCTTATCAGAGGTTGAGTCTTAAGATTTAGCTCAGGGTAATGTTCCAACAGTTGATATGATAGAAATGTTTTAGACATGGTCGGCCAATTAGTTCTTTTATATTGAGTCACATTTGAATAAATGCCATGCGCCTACTCTGTGCTGCATATTTAGCATTAAAAACAGATCATGCACAAAAGAAGAGGCTTGAAAATATCATCTGAAAGCCTACCTGTGCCAACATTATGTGAGTGCTCAGAGGGACTGGCAGCACCACTTTATCCCGTCATACTTTTAAATAGATTAATATTAACAGCAACAGAATGTACTAAGGTAAAATAATGCTAAAAGTGCTCTAATTTATTCTGGTAGATGGCTGCTTTTACTTTGGTTTGTTAAAACCCAGTGGCCAAAACCAGCAGGTGACGTGGTTCTTTATATTGCTGCTTTCTTTGAAAACTTTAGACTGGGAACATGAACTCTGTGTTGCCTCTGTTTCACTTCAAATGAATACTTTGTAACTTCAATTTTAAAAGTTTAATTCCTACTTTAAGCTTCTGGTGTTAAGTCTTATCCCAGTTGCTTGGAAATGTTTTTTTCTAATTACCTTTTGAGGAATATCTGTGAAATCTGTGTGCTCTTTCAGCCAGCTGACTGGCAGTGCAAACAATTTAATTTCAAATATGGATATATTTTTTCAGCATTTGAGTTTTCAATTTAGTTACATTCAAAAACGCCTTATTGATCACAAAGGGAAATTCAATGTAACTTTTTTTTTCAGTGACAATTATACTTTTTTCAAATCCTTTCAAAGACAGATTACTCTTTCCTTTTTAACCTGTATAAAAAATACTGCAAATTATAAACATTTATTTCATTTAAATTTGAAGTCTGCCAAAACTCAGAAAAAGGATGGTGGATAGAAGGGAGAAATGTAGTACAGAAGGAGGTTGATGGGTAAACTGATAGTTAAACAGTTCAACTAAAACATATTTTCTTTAGTCCAACTGTTTTTAATATTCTTTTTTGTTTCTGCATTTTTTATTTTTATTTTTATTTTTTTCCTACTTGCTTTGATTCTGTTTTATCTTCCTGTATTTTAATCATGTAAAGCACTTTGCATTGTCTTTGTACTGAATCGTGCTATACAAATAAATTTGCCTTGCCTTGCCTTGCCTTGATAAGATTGATGTAGTGGGCTTTCAGACTGCTCAACAGGGTCTTGAAGTCTTGAAATACATATAATTTATTTTCCATAATTATTCAGATCTTGTAAAAAAAGAAAACCTGGGAACCTGGTCAACAAGTTGTGGAATGTCACAAAAGAACATGTTAAAACCTTAATCCCAGCAATGTCTCATTGCTTTTCTTATATAAGGAAAGCGGTAATCAGAGGCAGCTTTCCCTGAGTCTCCTCAGAAAACCAACAAACCCATCTTTGTGAGGGACAGCAGCAGCCATCTCCCGGTCCAACCCTCTGCCTCAACTGACAGAACCGACTTTCTCTCCTCTCCTGCTGTTTGTCTGTGGGAGCTCCAAACTTAGCAGCATCATGACAGTCACGCATGAAGTGTCCAATAAAGGGATACAACGCTGGGCAGGCTGACACTCCTGTCAGTAGCCAGCTGTTTGCAATACTGTGTCCATGCATTCTCATTCATGTTTGTCCAAGCTTGTTTTGACAGCAACATTGACCGTTCATTCAAATTCAGAAGTTTTCTGGTTCTTTCCATTTGCCTGTCCATCCAGCTATCTGATCATCACCATCTTTTAATGAGAGGAGCACCTCAAGGATCATTGTGTGCAGATATGCAGTGGTTTTAATTAGGCCCGACCAGTGAAGGTATGCCCTCACCAGCAAAATAATGACACATTTACATTCAACCATCTAACCCATATCTAATTAGTCATTAGGGTATTGTTTTTAAATGATGGCAGAAAGTTCAGCAAAATGACAAACAGATGTATCACAAATTATCATGCTTTCTGAGCAGCTCATTAGGCCTTCATTTGTTTTCACAATGGTCTGCCCACTTTTTGTCGGCTCTCTAATTTGAACAAGTGAGCTTGTGTGACCAAGCTAAGGGTCGGAGCTGGCAGAGGCTGAATGCCCCTCCTTGTTTCTCGGTCTGCTCGGCAGCATCACCTCCAGCCAATTGAGATCAATGGGGGCAGCGGGCAACTACAGCTCTGTGTGGAGCAGATGGCAGAAGAATGACCCCTTCCTCTTACTGTGGGATGCTCAGAGTCATACAAATGGGTCAGCTCTTGTGACTGGGCACATAATATCACATCCCCAGGGCTTTGACTTCAATCTTCTTTTGGATGGTCTATTCTGCTGATGGGAAAAAATTGAAGTTTTGGACAAGACTTTTACTAGGATACTTAGTTTAACACATGTAAATGCTTTGCAGTAGGCCGTTCTGATGCACCTTATGCTCTAGGTTTTGAGTTGTTGGTCTAAAAGTCAGTCTTTAGCCTCTTAGAGGTTTTCTTTAAAGACTGCCACGTATATACAGTAACAACAATTCAAAATGGCCCTTCCCAGTCAAACACCAGCCGAATGGCTGCCCACTTCCCTTCGACTTTCAGCCACTGGAGTGACCCCCTCTTGCATATTTTTCTACTCTGACTCAAACCTTTCACTGAATTACAGGGTCTGACCAGGAGATAATGCTTCTCTTTAGATTTTAATGTCCACAAATCATGAAAGGAAGAATATTTTAGTACAAAGATTGATGATTAAAAAGAAATTGTAGGGAATCAGCCAAGAGCCCAGCAAGGAAAGTGGAGACATTTTGAATGGCTACTACTGTATCTGCATTCCACTTAGCATTGATGATGATGCCTTTTGAAACCCAGCATCAGTTATGGCAGAAAGTCATTCACACAGAACCGTATTCTACGGAGGTTCCTTCCTGTTAAAGGGGAGTTTTCCTCTCCAATGTAACTAAATGCTTGATTGGTATGAGAAATTGCATCAAAATCAATGGCACAATAAAAGCAACTGTCTACTGTACTGTCAATACATGCTCATCCAGGAGGAGTGAGCTCTCTAAAGTCAACTGCTGTGTCCCAACATCCGCCCTAACCCGTCAACCACTACATAGTCATCTTTATGGAGCACTCAGTTAGATGGCAGTTCGGATAGATGACCCTCTACTTTTTGCTCCCCGCTGGCCACTTTACTCTCTCTCCATGCGGTGCTTGCGCCATCTTTTTTTTCTCTCACTTACAAAACAAATCCCGTGATAATTTGTGAAGAGAGATATTTCAAAGCAATCTGCAATGTAGCTGTATTTGTTTAGTGATCATTGATCTACACTACTTTTCAAGGTGCATTGAAATATTGAGTCCACTAATATTTCATCCACTAGACAATTAGACAGTCATAAAATGCCTAACTCCAGTATAGTGCTCTATATTGAGATGTAGCCACGTTGTTGGTCTATTACATGTAGCCACAGTGTTTTTATAGGTTTACAGTTTTGTCATATTCTTTCTTTTAATTTTTAAATGATAGATTGAATAGAGCTTTGTGACATGTTCAACTCTTGGGGTAATGTTTTATAATATAACCCTGATTAAAACTTCTCCCTTTCGGTTCTATATGTCAAATCAGAATCGTATAAACTTGAACAGTGACTTCTGTGAGCAGTTTGAGTTGATGACCTTTATTTTTTTTTTCTTTTAATGAATCATTAGGGAAATACAGCTGTACTTAAGAACCAAAGAGTGATCTCCCTTGTGCATGGGTGTTGAAGGTGTACAGGGAGGCTGAAGAGACAATTAGTCAAGCGTGATGTCTACACTAGAGGGACGTAAGCCCATCAAACATACGCAGAGCTTGGTGCTGAAGACATTGTTTGTGGTTCCTTCAAGCACTCATTTTAAGATAATCACCTTCCAGCCAAGCTTTTAGCCAGGAATATTTCATAGGGTGCACACCTTGGTGTATCACATCTTTAGGCGGAGTTGTGCGGCATAGGGGGGGTCCAGGGTATCTCGCCTTGGAAAATTTTGAAAGCTAGACTCTCTGAAATGCTATTTCCTGTATTTTGAGGTGGAATGCAGATAATCTTTTGTCTTTTTTTTTCCAATGCTACTTTTGTCCTGATTATGGGAAGTAGGTGTGCTTGAATAGGGGTGGAAATTTCATAAGAAAGACATGAGATAATGTTTAGGTACAATATTATATTTCATAGCTTAATCCAAACAATCAGCAGTGTTGGGCATGTTACTTTGAAAAAGTAATTAGTTATAGTTACTAGTTACTTCTCCCAAAAAGTAACTGAGTTACTAACTGAGTTACTCAACAATAAAAGTAACTAGTGTGTAACTTTTGTGTTTCTCGCCCCTGTAACCCTCACCACCCAGCCCCCACCTTGTCATTGTGTGTTTCAAAAGCCAGCTGAATAGAGTGTGCGACAAAGACAAGTACCTGCAGAAAGTTTTACATTTATTGCAACTCAACGTAAATGACATCAGGGGGGATGTCATATATAACATATAGTTATATTATATATTATATTATAGTTATACTTATAGTTACAGTCAAAGTAATTATTTAGATTACTCGTTACTAAGAAAAGGTAATGCCGTTACTTACAACGCCATTACTCATCACTGACAATCAGAAAGTGTAATGCTACCTTTACACCGTGATTTTAGCAGCAAAAAAGCACATGCTTCCTTCTTATGCCTGTACACATTAAGGTGCGTAAAGTGTGTACAGGTGCATATAACGCTTGTGCTTCTCCTGTGTTCAATGGCGGAGAGTGCTTTTTCTTTCGCTGCTGTGATCAGTGGGTAAAAAGTAGTTTTAATATGTTTTTAAGTGACAAATTGCACCTCAAAACATTGTCTGTGCAGTCAGTCCATTAAGATTACCTTAAAATATTTCGCTGTCGGAGGCACACAAAACCCCCCACAGCTGCCTCAGGCCAGTTCTTAAGTCTGAACGCCTCATCTTGACTCCTCCTATCATACATCTTTTCATCAGATTCAAATAGGCCAAATAAGTGTAGTTATTCCAAAAGCTTGTCCACATGGGCAGCTAAATGTCTGGTTAGTGCCACATCAGTCCATGTTGCTATATGGACAGGGACATCTACGTCGCATCAGCTTTAAATTTACTGTAGATATGTGCTTTGGTGTGCTGTTCCTCAGTTGTAACCCAATTTGGTTTAAGTCACATTTACAGAAAATTAACTCTTTGATTAAGTTGATTATGAATTGTGAAGTCCGTGATTCTGTCATTCTAATACAAAAAAATAGCTTTGCAAAGGTTATATAGAAAAAGCAAAGCATTGGTTGATGCAGTGTATTTCTGCTATTGATTTATGGGGACTTAACTGGGACTTGTGTGTTTCCCTCTGTTTTTTAATGTAGTTAGAACATTGCCTACATCATGTTCTCCTCAATTTGTTTTGTATTTCCTCTATTTTCCACTGTATTTTATCTTTTGTTGTTTCACAATCTCAGTCTGATAGGGGTTTTCTCAATTTGTATTTTTTTTATTCAGTCCCTCCTTATCTTTTCCTTACGTGGCTCCAGTTGCCATCACCTGTGTATTCCAAAGAAAAGAAAGTTGAAAAAAATCCACTGGACTTTGTTTCCAACTTTGAAGACGTTTCACTTCCCATCGAGGAAGCTTTTTCAATTCAAAAAATGTCAGGAATAGCATTGAGTTTGAGGTTTTATACAGTAGCTCATCAAAACCTTGTTTCTGTCCAGAAAACATGCAAATTGAAACAGACGAAGGGCCCATCCCTGTGGAATGAGGCTCGTTTGGCTTCTTTTGTTAGCCTGATATGCCCCATACCCATCTAAGTCTCTGAAAGGGGGATTATTAATGGGCTAATGTATAAAACCTTGATCACAAAGCTATTCCTGACATTTTCAATTGAGAAAGCTTCCTGGATTGAAAGCGAAACATCTTCAATCCAGTGGATTGATTTTAAACTTTCTTTTTTTGGAATGGCTATGACCTGGATGACTGAGAATCTTCACCAACATACATTGCCTGTGTAGTTGACTGTGTTTGGGAGCAACATGTGACAGGTGGTGAGGGAAGAAGAAAAGAATAAACAGAGACGTGCACTGACAAAGGTTTCCCCTGGGTATACTTGTATATGAAAAAACCCTATTATCTCCATGATTGAATGATGTAAGCACAGCACTGAAGATCCTGGTTTTGTCGAGATGAATGCATCTTGTCCTTTCAGCACAGATTTCAATGTCAACTGGTATTTGTTTTGCACATACAACCTCACCAACAGTAATTATAGCAATGTGCCACACTCTGACTTGGCCTGCCAACTAAACCATGAGAGAGTTATGCCTTTCTATGCAACAGCATCTGTGTGGTGCAATGATCTATATATCTGACTCTCAATACTGACTCCAGGAGCTCCAGTTTCAATACAGAAATAAGCTGGCATGACATGCCAGAGGAATTTAGGACAATGGCATGAAAAGAAGGCATGCACCGAAGTGGGTTCTAGAATATCAGAGCAGATATCCTAAAGTAGAAACAAATTATTCTACTTTACTGTAACTAGAATTTATATGAAAAATGTTGCTTCTCTGTGATTATAAAGATCCAGTTTTCCACAAGACAAAATGTTCTTCAGTTTAGATGTTTAGATTTAAAAGTTAACTTTAAAGATTATTTGCTTAAAGGAAAATTCCGGTTTTTAACACTTTTAGCCCATTTTCTGTAGTGTCCAGGATGAAATCGAATGATCGACACCAAAATTTTGACGATTGGTCCTGTCTCTGCTATTTGGCTCATGCAGAATCCCCCCCTGGCTGCTTCAGAATGGCTTCCATAGTGCATGTCCGATAATGTCCTTAAAACAACCTTAAACGTTCTTTTTTTAAAATATGCTACTCACCGGGTCGTCAGCGCTGTTCAATGACGTTCCAAAAAAAGTTTCGTGAAGAAAAACCGTTCCTGTAGTGTTTTATTTAGCATTTTGTAAATCCCATTGAGTTCTGTTGGAATAGTCAATATCCCTCCGCCACCGGAAACGGAAATGGGGCCTGTTTACGCTTAGTTGTAGTCTTTTCGCAAGGCCCAAGTGTTTCTGCTTCACTCTGTGTACGTCGAGGTGCTAACGTCTCTGTTAAACACTTTAAAAAACTCTGAAAATGGAATACGAAAGGTGGATTCTTGAGGAGGACATATTGGACTTTGAGTTTGACGGTAGAGGATACAGTCGCCCACTAGTGGTCTGGAGTGTGCAACGCTTCAGATTCGAACGGGAAGCGGAAGTTTATAAGCGGTTGTGATGTATCGGAAAAAATAGTTCTGGGATTTACAAAAATGCTAAATAAAACAAGACAGGAACGTTTTTTCTTCACGAAACTTTTTTTGGAACGTCATTGAACAGCGCTGACGACCCGGTGAGTAGCATATTTTTAAAAAAGAACGTTTAAGGTTGTTTTAAGGACATTATCGGACATGCACTATGGAAGCCATTCTGAAGCAGCCAGGGGGGGATTCTGCATGAGCCAAATAGCAGAGACAGGACCAATCGTCAAAATTTTGGTGTCGATCATTCGATTTCATCCTGGACACTACAGAAAAGGGGCTAAAAGGGTTAAAAACCGGAATTTTCCTTTAATTTACAGGTATTGTGCATATTGCTCCCTACTATCCTCTTGGTCTGTATATATACACAAGGTCAACTAATGTCACACTACCTGAGAGATCGCACCTCCATCGCGGAAATGCAAGCCAGTAAAAACAAAGCTCCCTAAAAACTCAGGATAGATTTAACAATGACACAAGTAAAACTTTACTTTACTGATCAGCAGATATAAAGGGCAAGAAAACAGACATGTTTTTTTCCACATCAAGTCAGTTAATTTATTTTTTAAGCAACAGGCAAATCAACATTAAAGTAGCAAACTTTCTACAAACAGAGGGGGGATGATAATGGACACAGTCATCATGGCTGTGAATGAAGATATGTCCGAAACTTTTTACATTTACAAAAAGGGTGAGAGTGAATAGAACATTTAAACCAGGGCAGGGTGAAAATGAAGCATGCTTTATCAGATATATGCTTTGTCAAATGTATGCATGCCAATACATGCCAACATGTTGCCATAGATACAGTTTATTACTATGTAATTAATTGCAGTAAGCAATGTAAGCTTTTTCTTAGGTAAACACAAGCAAACAATGTTATTATGAAAATAAAATAAAAAATGGAAGAATTGTTTACCTTTCTACAGACAAACTACCAATTCTTCTTTGTGAGTGTTGTATTAAAGGAGAATTCCGGTTTTTAACACTTTTAGCCCATTTTCTGTAGTGTCCAGGATGAAATCGAATGATTGACACCAAAATTTTGACAATTGGTCCTGTCTCTGCTTTTTGGCTCATTTAGAATCACCCCCTGGCTGCTTCAGAAGGGCTTTCATAGTGCATGTCCGATAATGTCCTTAAAACAACCTTAAACATTCTTTTTTTTAAATATGCTACTCACCGGGTCGTCAGCGCTGTTCAATGACGTTCCAAAAAAAGTTTCGTAAAGAAAAAACGTTCCTGTAGTGTTTTATTTAGCATTTTGTAAATCCCATTGAGTTCTGTTGGAATAGTCAATATTCCCCTGCCACCGGAAACGGAAATGGGGCCTGTTTACACAGTTGTAGTCTTTTCGCTTCACTCTGTGTACTCCGACGTCGAGGTTCTAACGTCTCTGTTAAACACTTTAAAAAAAATCTGAAAGTGGAATACGAAAGGTGGATTCTTGATTCTCGACGTCGGAGTACACAGAGTGAAGCGAAAAGACTACAACTGTGTAAACAGGCCCCGTTTCCGGTGGCAGGGGAATATTGACTATTCCAACAGAACTCAATGGGATTTACAAAATGCTAAATAAAACACTACAGGAACGTTTTTTCTTTACGAAACTTTTTTTGGAACGTCATTGAACAGCGCTGACGACCCGGTGAGTAGCATATTTTAAAACAAGAACGTTTAAGGTTGTTTTAAGGACATTATCGGACATGCACTATGAAAGCCATTCTGAAGCAGCCAGGGGTGGATTCTAAATGAGCCAAAAAGCAGAGACAGGACCAATTGTCAAAATTTTGGTGTCGATCATTCGATTTCATCCTGGACACTACAGAAAATGGGCTAAAAGTGTTAAAAACCGGAATTCTCCTTTAAGCATCTCATGCCATCACCGACAGACTACTGTTATTTTTTGGTTTTGGAAACAAAATTAACATTATTTCACTCTTTAAATACTTTAGGCAATGTGTCTCTGAAATGCATGTTCTCCACTGACAACCTTTAGGCTTTTATTTCATGTTTTTAAAAAAAATTATTGTTCCCGATCTGCTTTATATTGCAAAATTCTGGTAACACTGTTGGAGTGGGCTATTTCAATTAGGAAAAAATCAACATTTCAAATTGTTAAGTTACTGAAGAGCTAGAATTATTTGACAGGTGGGGTCACATCATTTCAGAAGGTAGCCCTCTGCTGCTCTGTGGCTGTCACGATTTGTTTGGAGGTTTTTATGAGGACCCAAATGCAGAGGCTGACATGCAGAGGTGAGTTCTTAAAAGGTTTAATGAATGATCAGGCAGCAAAAACAGGAATCCAAAAATTCAACTTAAAAATGTTAAACAAAAACAGGTATCCAAAAATCCGCCATAAAAATCAAACACAAACCAGAACCATGGAGAAATGTGGAAAACCATCAAGGAGCCAGGGTGAGAAAAGGTAAGACGAGGAACCAGCAAAGAGGGACTGCAGAGGGAGTGTATATATGGCTGACTGAACAAAGGAAGGACTAATGAGCTGATAAGGAGCAGGTGTGACTAGAGCTGCTGAGGAAGCCAAGGGAAAAGAACACAAGGAGGCAGCAGAGGACAGACAGAACCTAATCAACTTAAATGAATCCAGACACACCAATAAAGCTAGAAAACAAGGAAAAAGCTGGCTAAACTTGAAAACTTAGAGAAAAACAACAGAACCAAGATCGTTACAGTGGCACCATGGCCGCAGCCTATCTGTATCCCTGCCCCTCGGAGAAGTAGTACAGAAACATAACATGGATTTACAGACTGAAAGACTGCTTCTTCTCCAGATCCTAAAGCCAGAGCTTTACTTACAATAACTCACCTGTTGTTTTTAACTGCACTTTTCTTATTAATTCAACTCAATTCAGTTTATATAGTGTCAAATCTCAACACATGTCATCTCAAGGCACTTTACAGTTCACCAGATCATCCAGTCAAATTCACTCAAAGTTTTCTATCTGAGGAAAAGCAGTTCATTGCATCGACTCAAAGGCAATCCCTTTCACTAAACATGCTTGTAGCGACAGTGGAGAGGAAAAACTTCTTTCTTAAGTTCTTGCAAATCTGTTTTTACTGTTAACTTCAGTGGTAGCTGTCAAGCCTAATTTGGATATGTTTATGTCCTGTTCTTGCATAATAAAAATAAAGACAATTCTGGTTAGGTTTCAGATACACCAATTTGCATATTAAAGCAGATAACAGGGTTTCGCTCTATTGATGTTAATACAGTTTTACATATATATTTAGATTTATCATATTTGTTGCTATATTTATCACAGGTTTAAAAGTGAGAATGAAATATGGAATATAGTCCTTTTACCAAAATGTCCACCACTGCATTAACTAACAGTCCAAATGGATAGGCTTCTCTAGAGATAAATTAGTTTACTGCAACTGCATCTGTAAACAGAACACAAAAATCACATTCAGTTGTATTATTAAACTATATTGACTTTTATGATGCAGTAAATACTCCAAAATGTTCCAAAGCACATGTTAGCAGAGATGTAATTCTCACCTGGAGAGACTTTGGAGATCTGTGAACAGAACAGAAGCCTACAAGCATGATTTTTCAGCTTAAACATTTAGACTGTTTCTGGTCTTCACATGCGTGAAGCGTTTTTTTTTTTTTCAGCTCGTTTTGTCCTGTTAAATCTTCCTAGTGTGTGTTTCCCAACAACTTTCTTCCATAATTTCCTCCATCACATCTCTACTTTTCATCCAAATATGAATTTCTCTGGAGGATGGTATTTGGATTTGCCAATATTAATTTAGCAGGTCAGAAGCGTCCTCTGCACTGGAAAAAATCTAAATCTAGATAAGTATTTTTTTCTTAAAATAAGTGCATTTGTTCTTGAATCGAGGAGGTAAAAATGACATTTTGCCAATAGAACAAGACAATTTACATTTAAATTAAGAAAATACAATTGTATGGTCTTATTTCAAGTGCATTTTATCTAATTGTCTTATTTTAAGAGTAAAAATATTCATTTCATTGGCAGATCATTAAATTTACCTACTCAAATTAAGGGTAAATACACTTATTTTAAGACATTTTTACATATTTCTAGATCGTTTTTCAAGTGTGTGTGACTCCAAACAATGCTTTCATTGGATATACCTTCCCATATTATTATACACCTTTTGTTTTCTTTTTTTTTTAAAGAAAAAAATCCCCTATAGGTAGGGGCCTGCCTTATAGCTTTACTCAATCCTCCACTGCTGACATATAAAATGCACATTAATCGTGACATTTGACCAAGTAGGAAAATTATCTCTGTCCTAAGTGGAATATCTCTAAAAGGTAAATCTCATTATTTTACACATGAAAGCATTCTTTGCTTTATATATATATATGTATATATATATGCACCTAAATCTTGCCTGAAAATGATGTTTGGCTGCTCTCTGGCATTATCCATGTGCAAAACGTTGATAAGAAAAACATGCATTAGGATGGCAGCTCACAAGGTGATGATAACCTATGCCAATCCTAATAGACTGTCAGAAATCTTGATTGAAATCTCCCGCCTTTGCTCGCCTTGTAAAGCCAATCAGGATAACTGAGTTTTCCTTAGCATCTCCTGCTCCCTGCCTCTGCTGCTTGTGGAGGATTGTTATGAGCCAAAGTAAATCTTTTAAGCCTACAGATCTTTAAGTGGCAGTTATGAAAACAGTCACTACAACCAAGACATTAGAGCTACATGATTATCATTATTGGAATCACATAAGTGTCTTTTATAAGACAAATTAAGAAGGTAGCTCTTTTGGTTTTAACACTTGTCTTTGAGAAATAAGGTCAACACTGCTTAGTATGTCGACCATTTTTATTCTATAGTCCATTCTTCTAGTTATATTTAAATAGAACTTTGATGTGGCTAGGTTAAATCAGGTTATGTTGTAGGGCTGGGTATTGTTAGAAACCTCACGATTCAATTCGATTTTGATTATTGCTGCTACAATCCGATCCGATGCAATTCGCTTCGATTCAATGCAGATTTTTGAAGCCGTGTGACTCCAGGAGTTTTAAGAGCAGCCTGGGATGCCAAGTTGGGCACATGGGCAAAGCAGCCAACATGTAATAGCTCAGTGATATCGACTATTAAAGGTACACTATGCAACCGGTGTTGATTTTCCAGCGAGACTCCCCCCAGAGGGCGAAAGTAAAAGTGCACTGTCGTAAATATGCACAGCTGTTCTCCTGGTTTCTCCGTCAAGCCAGGCGCGGTTGTTTTGAGCTTAGCAGACAGGTGAACGCAACGATTGACTAATGCTGCGTTCACACCGCAACTGGCGCGACAGAAGCAGCGAGTTTACATGCAAAGTCAATGGTTGACGCGCGTCAAGGCGCAGCAAAGGAGCAGCAGGCCCAGCGCGTCTGAGCAGCTGAAGCAGGGAGAGAGACACAGCGCTGATGATCAGAGGCTATGATCTCTCCTCTTAAACAGTTTATTGACACCTAAATTAACTTAAAATGCAGAAATCTGCCGGCAGAATATGCAGTTTGGATTATTTAGATGAAAAACACCTACCAGCTGCCGCGGTGAACCGCGAGGACGTGACCTGGCCAGAGGCTGCTGATGAAGGGGTTCCTTCTGTCGGCGCACCGCTGGTATGTGGGGGTCTGAGCGGCTCCGACAGAAAAAATATTGAAGGCAGGATAATAATCTGAATGAACTGACGGCACTGATTACGTTTTCAGGTGTATTTTCTAATTTAAACACATATTAAAACTACTTTATTCCAAATGATCACAGCAAATATAGCTGCAAGGCAGAGAAAGGATAGTGAAGCTCCGCCCAACGCGCGTCAGACACACTTTTGCACCGCACAGCCAGAGCGTCAGAACTAACTGGTTCAAGCTGCAAAAATGAAGCAGCAGACACGATTTTGCTGCTTTTGCTGCGTGAACGTAGCATAACTGCACAAGGATCGCCACTGTGCTAGCAACGAGAATGCTTTTAACTGGGGGGTGTAGCAGTTCTCGGCCGTAAAGCAAGACTGACTCTCACGAGACTTCTGAGCCTGTGGGTGCGGGTCGGTGCTCCTGCAATTGCAAGTGCAGTATTTCCCCCACAGACCACCAGGGCGGCCGAGAATACCTTTGTTCAACCTGAAATGACTCATTTAATCATCCAAAACGTTATGGAACACATTAATTAACTGAAAAATGTTGCATAGTGTGCCTTTAAGTTGGCAGCATTATCTTTAACAACAGCGGCTACTTTTTCGGTTATGCCCCATTCGTTTATTGCCTCCATCAATATGTTCACTATGTTGCTCCCTGTTTGACTTCCGTGAAGCGGCCTGCTCTAAAGCACATTTGAAACTAATTCCCACTCATTTGATATAAAATGAGAAGTGATGGTTATGTAGGGGTCAGTCGCTCTAGAAGTCCAGCAATTGCACGTCAGCGCGACTCTTTCTGCAGCCTTTAGCGACTCCAACACAGCCGTTTTTACCTCTGTGTACAGTGTCGACAGCTCCCCCAATGGTCAGGAGGTGAATCGATTCTGAGGGGCTCCTGCATCGATTGTGAATTTTGCGTGTAATAATTGCGATGCATCGTTTCTTAAATTATATTACCCACCACTATTATGTTGCTTAATAATAATAATAATTGAACTTTATTGATCTCACATTGGAGAAATTTGCCTCTGCATTTACTCCCCTTGGGGAGCAGTGGGCTGCCCTTTGGGGGCACCTGGGGAGCAATAGGGGATAAAGGGTCTTGCTTAGGGACCCAGAGTGGCAGTTTGTGGGAGTGGGGCTCAAACTCAGAACCTCAGGATTCCAAGCTCTATGCCCTAACCACCAGGCCGCCACTCCGCTTTACTATTACTTGTTTCTATCTTTTCTTTACCAGGGTTTGTTTTTCATAAGCTGTCTTATTAGCAGATGTTTAACAGCATTTTAAGGTTTGCTCAAACCTCACTGCCTCATAATTAATCAGAGATAAATATGCCTGGAAAAACTTAGGAAAATGAATGCATTAAAAGCTGTTTCTACCTGGTTAGATTTTTATTTCCCTTTATGGACTACAACTTTGTTTTTACAGCATAGCAATGTCATCTAGTACAGTATTTTTTTAGACGCTGTCGTTGATATCAGCTTTTCTTTTCTCTCCCATCCTGCTGCCTTTTCTGTTGATCCTGGAAAGCAGGTAAGATTGTACCGAAAGTGAGAGAGAGTTGATGGGTGGGGGGTATACCTGTGTATTTTCTATGTGTGTGTGTGTCTCTGTGGTTTTCAGTGTGTGTGGCAGTGGTGGGTTTAGCTGAGATGAGCCAAGCCAGGTCACATGCTCTCTCTGGTGCTGCTGATATTGCTACGGCTACATGGAGGGAGGGGGGGCTTACAGAGGGCAATGATAAAAGTGGAGGAATTAAGAGACACACATTTTACACACACACACCTCATAACAGACATCGACTAATGCCACCTTTACACCATCATCCAGCACTGGTCGATTCCTCAGTAACAAACACAGAAGAGGAAAAAGGAAAGATCATAGTTATAGGCTCATTTAAAAATCAACTAAAACCATTGTTGTAAAACATGACCATTCTTTGGGTTTCGATTGCTTCCTTTAGAATTACTAATATTAAAACAGGTTTCAAATTAAGCTGGTCAAGAGGTAAAATTGAGCTGTAAATACGGAAATAGGCCTCAAATACAGATATACTGCTACTATGAAAATTATGCAAACATACAAAACACATTCAAAGGAACACTTCGAAAGAGATAAAAAAAAAACTCAAAAAAAACGTTTGACTTATTTTGTAACAAATTACCCCCATTCCAAAGGGGTGGACCTGTTCCTCCATTTCAATTTGCATGTTGTCTAAGCAAAAACTATGGAAGAAAAACAGTCTCATTGGAATCTGCCTTTTTTTTAACACTGAATTTTAAACGCTGAATTTTTTTAACACTGAATTTTTTTTAGAAGCTCAATTTTTATGTGGTAAAAATTCACCAGAAAAAAATTCAGCCGCAAAAATTCAGCCGCAAATGTGTTGACGTTTTGGTGAACAATCTACACTGGACAGAGTGGAGCAGCTTCTACCCAATGAAATTAGCTCATTTGGTCACGTGTCACAACGGCTGGGCTCAGCGCTGTTCCCGGCTGAAGGAGGAATTTCTGTTTTGTTAAACAGAATTACAAAACGTCAGTTAGCTACTAACAGACAGCTATTAGAGTTTTTCCTCTTATCAGACTGGGTGAAACAACTGAGCCGATTTCTGGTGAATTTTTACCAGATAAAAGTTGAGTGTAAGGAATTCAATGTCTAAAAAAATTAAGTGTTTAAAATTCTGTGTTAAAAAATTCTGTGTTTAAAAAAAGGCAGATTCCAATGGGACTGTTTTTCTTCCATAAAAAGCAAGGCTTTGTTGGGCTACTGTATAGATTAGATTAGATTAGATTAGATTAGAATAGATTAGATTAGATTAGATTAGATTCAAATTTATTGTCATTACACATGTACAGGTACAAGGAAACGAAATGCAGTTTAGGTCTAACCAGAAGTGCAATAGCAGCAAGAGCAGGATAAATAATGGTTCCATAAATACAGGACATGGGTTTCTACTGAATAAGTATAGAGATAAATACCATTATAAATAGAATTTTACTGATAGATTGATCCTATGAATATAATATATAGATAACTAGTGTTATGAACTAAATTTACAGCTGGATATGTACAGAATATTATATACAGGTTGATATTACTATAAATAGGGTTTTTACAGATAAGTACAATAGCATAATAAAGCAACTCAATGCTATTTCTGACATTTGAATTCAAAAAGCTTCTTGGATGGGAAGCAAAACGTCTTCAAACTTAGAAACGAAGTCCAGTGGATTGTTTTTTGAATTTTTTGTAATAACTATGACCTGGATGACTGAGAGTCTTCACCAGCACTTCGGAAGAGAAAACCTGCTATCATGTACTGCAAAATAAAGAGCAGCAAAGGTAAAAAAAATAAAATAAAACATTGCAAACAGAAACCCAGCTGCAACCCCATAAATTATGCTAACATTAATACACAAGACACATGCAAATGAAAAATGTAGCAACTGCTAAATAGCTCTACATAATGGAAGTGCTCCAGACCAATAGGGGGAGACATTCAACAACTCATATGTGACCAAATGATTAGTAAAGGTATAAACAGGGTGCCTAAAGAGATAAAGCATGTAAAAAGATAATGAAAAAAGTCCTCTTTATTCCGTACAAATATAATTTTGATGCAAATTCTATTTATTTATTTTTTTACTAAAGGTCTGGTGCACAGACATTCATTCATCTATGGTTTGATCCAATGAGAGTTGATGATCAATCCCGTAAGAGGTCTGGAGATCTTCCCTTATCTAAGTTTGCAAAATTTCTTAACTTGTAATTGTTTTTGCTACATGCAACATTTTTCACTTTAACACTTCATTTAAGTGTTTACAGTAAATTTGTTGTTTCCTTTATGCACCATTTTAGTTTCAATATGTTTTGTGTATTACTCTTAATATTTTTTTGTATTTGCTGCATGTTTAGGTTACATTATGTATTTGTCGTGTGTTTGCACCCCTCAGCCAAATCGTTAATGTGCAGAATGAAGTTAATTTTAAAGAGTTGTTACATTTTATTGGGAAAATATTTCACACATGTGTATGGTGCCTTTGGATTTTACATTGCACATCCAGATGCATACTTTATGCAAAAAGATGCAAATCAACATTACCGTCAACCCTTATCAAAAATAATTTACTGGTAGAATCTTTTTTTTACATCTCTAGTAATATTTATCTATAATTTGAAACACATTTTGTTGTCCTAAAAGTTAAAGAAAATGAAATATACATGGTAAGCACTTTCAATGAATTTCCCAAATTCATACAGTACATTGTCCCATTAAATCCCACTGATTAATAAATCAATTAATTAAACATACATGGCTTGCCTTTATTTAACTTAAAGACATGAAGTTTAAATGTAAGATTTTTTTTTTTATTATTTTTAGTAACGACACTTCCTCAGTTAACTGTAAGCTGAGATATGACAAGTCAGAAGAGATTGGCAGCAATAACAACTCGGCCACATTGTTATAAACTCAAAATCCCATCTCACGGGACCTGGCTGCTAAAAGCACAAATGGCTGCAGTTTTCCAGACTTCATGTCCCTTTTAGAATAGTTCAACAGTTAATAGAGACCTTCATTGGATGTGTTTCTATGGCCACTGCAATGTGACAGCTGCAGTGATGTGAAGCATGCAGCCACTGGACTCTAGATCAGTGAAAACGTGTTCTCCTGGAGTGGTGATATATCCTTCTGTGAAAGGCAATCCTGTAGACCAGTATGGGTTTGGCAGTGGTTTGGAGAACCTGCCTGACTGCACAGTGTCAGGAGTAAAGTGGAAGGAACCCCGAATGATTCAGCAAACTGAAACATTTTGGACAATTTCATGGAGCAATTTTGTTTTTTTTTTGGGAGCAGTACCCTGTTTTTTACAGCGCAGAAGTACACAAAGCAATGTTTCTAAAGACATGGAAGAGAGAAGGTGCTGAACATGAACTTAAAGGCATACTATGCAACATTTTTCAGTTAATTAATGTGTTCCATAACGTTTTGGATGATTAAATGAGTCATTTCAGGTCGAACAAAGGTTTTCTCGGCCGCCCTGGTGGTCTGTAGGGGAAATACAGTACTTGCAATTGCAGGAGTCCTCGGCCCGCATCCACAGGCTCAGAAGTCTCGTGCATCGCGACTCGCGAGAGTCTGTCTTGCTTTACGGCGAGAACTGCTACACGCCCCCAGTGAAAGGCATGCTCGTTGCTAGCGCCGTGGCGATATTTGTGCAGTTATCATAGCGGAACCAGCGAGAAAACAGTTAAAGCCCATGTCGGAAACATGCATAAATTTTCAAACTCGAAAATTGGAACAAAATAGTCACTTACTGCAGTAGACATGGTGATTCGTTGCGTTCGCCTTTCTACTAAGCTCAAAACAACCGCGCCTGGCTTGACGGAAAAACCAGGAGAACAGCGGAGCATTTTTACGACTGCACTTTTACTTTCGCCCTCTGGGGGGAGCCTCGCTGGAAAATCAACACCGGTTGCATAGTATATCTTTAAATTTCCTGACCTTTATCTAACTGGAAACCTTTTTGGGTAATTATTATGGAGACTGCCTACCAACAGTGATGTCTGACCTCATAAATGTGAGCCTAGATGGTTAACACATTTCTAACCTCTAGTCTCACCTGAATAGTTGAAGTTATTGCAGCTACAGTTGGTGGACAGTCCATGTTTACCCAGTAATGATTGAATATTTCAGGAATTGTTGAGGTGTTACATAATTTTGCTGTAAATTAGAAAAGCCTCAATGGGTAAAATCATCCTACATACATTATCACCAAGAGAACAGTTTTGTTGCAATTTCTCCTATATTATTTCTTAACCTTTGTTGTGGCAACACTGTCTGAAGGTTGCACATTGAAAAGGGCTTTAATTAAGATTTCTTTTTTTGCCTGGGGCTGCGTTCGCAAGCCCATACACAGGCAGCAAAGGAGACCATGATACAGATCGCTGGCTACCCGTGTTAAAATCTTATGATTAGTGGAAAATATTTGCACCTCGGCGACCCTTTTGACTTAGCAGTCGCATTTATTCCATGTCGGACGAAGGTCTGTGGAAACTAATTCCCCAGCTGCCACCAGAGCTCCGGTTTAGGTAAAAGTGACCTTTAATTTGAAGACTTTGAAGTGGCTGCATTGTAGCCCTTCAGTGAAGTAAAAAGGTTGAAAAGACAGAAAAACATCACTGCTCACATTTTTATTGATTGACCTCGGTGAAATATTTGCTCTCGCTGTTTTCAGAGCTTGACCACAGCCGACACTCTGTTGCCTCACTTCCTGGCAGCATCGTTTCTGGAGCTGTAGAGATTGTTTGCAGTCGGTGTCGTGTGTCCAGGCCTAGATAAACGGATAAAACATTCACAACCAGTAGCCACGGGTTGATATAGCCTGTGATTGGCAGCTGGATCACGGTATTGATTGAATTCTCAGTCTCTTTCCTTTGCTTTAGCTTACTGTCCCTCTCCCACACACACACACACCATCATATCGTTCCCTTTCCTGCCTGTTTGTTTGCTTTTTAAATTCAGGATGGTTATTACATTCAAGAGAGAAAAGGATTTATTGCTTTATGTGAGGGCCAATGACTGCTAGTGGCCACCTGTGGAGAGATGTATCTGTTTCTCTCTGCTTCTTGCAACCTTTATGGGTATAGGTGTAACAAGCTGTGTGACATCAGCACTTGTGTTTGTAATGAGGCAAGCAATCTGTACTTTACTGGTACTCTATAACAGACCAAAACATAAAGAAATTTGAGAAATGAAGAAAACAAACACATTTTCTAAAATGTCTGATGTTAATTCAGTCCTCTTTATTCTGATATTTCTGAGTAACTTCAGTAAAAGCAGTTAACTATCTAGCTGGGTGATTTAAAGGTCCCATCTTGTTCTGCATGTAAAAAAAACCAATCCCCAGAGCATGTATTAGTTGTTTGTACAAGAAAAATTCCTCTCAGATTAGGCAGACAGTTTTTTTTTTTTACCAAAAATCTCCTTATTATGGTCGACACATGATTATTCCGCGCAGAAACTCTCAGCACAAACAGCAAGCTGACAATACCACACTATATGAAGAAGTAGGAAATACAGCTGTTTACAGTTTTAGCAAAGTCTCTGCATGCTATTGGAAAGCGACAGTAATTCCTTTCCTGGAGTTTTTCCACTATCTGTTGGTAGTGGTGAAAACTTATGAGCTAAATCACTGGATTTCTCTAGATGTTTACATTTGCAAACCTTTCTGGGAAGTTACAAATGTTCCCAGATATAGGGAAGCCCAAAATGACGGAATTTGGCCGTGCACACTTCATGGACGTGTCAAAAATAAACCAAGCTTTATTCATACATCCCCATGAAGAGTTGTTTGGGCTTTCCACACCCCTATCCTCCCGAAGGCCAACCCACAAAATCTGCATCCGCAACAACCAGTCAGAGTTCGTACAGATAGCCTAGGAGCATGGAATAATACCTAAGATTCAATTTAGTTCAATTCAGTTTATTTCTATAGCACCAATTCACAACACATGTCATCTCAAGGCACTTTACAGTTCACCAGATCATACAGTCAAATTGATTCAAAGTTTTCTATCTAAGGAAAACCAGTTGATTGCATTGACTCAATGACTCAAAGCCAATCCCTCACGCTAAGCATGCTTGCAGCGACAGTGGAGAGGAAAAACTCCATTTTAACGGGAAGAAACCTCCAGCAGAACCAGGCTCAGTGTGAGCGGCCATCTGCCGAGGCCGACTGGGGTTCAAGGAGACAGAAGCAGAGACACAAAAAGCTGTAAAAACTGTAAAAGGCGCCCCGTCCAGGAAACACACAGCCAGGCAGACGATCTCCGAGCCAGCTCCCATGCCAGAGGACGAAGAGAGCACATCCACTCAGTCACGGTCAGAGAAACAGGACTACACTGAAAGACAGGCCAATCTCCAACATCTATAAACAAAGGTTTTGATGGCAGCAGCACGGCTGTATTTCTCTCCAGGATGGTGTCACAGCCAAACAGGAACAGACGAGGCAAATCTACTATGAGAAAAAGCAGAGAGCAGAACGTTAGAGATTGAACAAACAGATTCTGCAGAGTAGGAGAATAAAGATAGAATGAAGCAGAATGATGAAATAGGGGTCCCTATGTCCTCCAGACGTCTAAGCCTAAAGCAGCATAACTATAGAGATAGCTATAAGCTAACTATAAGCTGTATCAAAAAGGAAAGGTTGAAGCCTAGCCTTAAAAGTAGACAGGGTGTCTGCCTCACGGACTAAAACTGGTAGTTGGTTCCACAGGAGAGGAGCCTGATAACTAAAAGATATGCCACCCATTCTACTTTTAGAAATTCTATGAACCAGTAGTAAACCTGCAGATTGAGAGTGAAGTACTCTGTTAGGGACATAAGAAACAATCATAGACTTTTAATAAAGATGAAGGCCATAGCTGGACTGCTGCAGACTGCTCTGGACAGTTTATTTCCTCCAATGACCACAAAGAGTGTTTGTAGCTTTGAAAAGACAAATGGATACGAACTTTGGTCTGGAGATGTGAATGCTACTAGAAACATATGTATGACACCAGATCTGCATATTTCGTCATGAAAGGGATAGTACACACAGTTCTGGCCTCAATGGGGTGGAAAATGCACACCACACCTTTCAGAATTTCATTTGTAACATTTCATTCCTCATATTACTATGGTATTTTTGTGCTGTTCTATCATATTAAATTCAGTTGAAGTTCATAAAAACCTGCTGTTATAATATCTAACTGGATAATTGTTAGATTTTTCCTTGTAGAAATCCCCTTTTTCATGTTCTTTCTTTAGTGGCTTTGTCATCTACAGCCCAGAAATTCCATTGTACCTTCAGACAATAGCAATTTGATTCAATAAGCAGGAGCCATGTGAGAGAATTAGCTTTCAATACATCAACACTCTGCCTTCACACTTATGAATGTAATTTACACTAGCATGGTTTTGTGCTATATTGTTTAAATCTTCTACTAATACAGATATAATGGGATGAGAGTGAGGGAAAAAGGAAAACAAGATGTGAGTGCATGGAGGCAGGGTAGCGGCTGGAGCCGAGAAGTGACTGCTATTAGCTGTTAATTCTGAAACAAATTATGCAATTAGCTCTGGCATCAGGATGTAGGCCATGAGAGAGGACGGCGTAACCTTCATTTGATCTGTTCTGCAGCGAGCCGGGGGGAACAAGAAATAGAGACCCACTTAATGAGAGAATTTCTTTTTGCCTGAGCTAAACGCTAACAGTATCCATAAGTGCTACTTTAGCATCCCTTTGAGCACACTCCTTTCTTCCAATTTGAGGAGGGATGTTTATGATGTCTAGGTGTCTTTCTTTGGGTCTTGAGGAATACTCATGTCCCTAAAACAAAGAACTAATTCGTCTGTTCACATGAGATAATATTGTCTGGGGAGTCGTGCAATCCGTTACCCTCTGCAGACTGTGAAGCAAAGTTAAGGTGTTGATTTCAAGGTATGAGTGCATGTGTCTTCACTCATTTCAGAGTGGGTCTGTGCATAAAGGTCTCTCAAAGTGATGAAAAATAAAGCTGCCCAAATATTTGACATATTCTCGCTGAGGTTCCTCCATCAGTTTGACTCATCCAAAGCGTCCACCTTTAGTCATCCCTAATCCTTAAAGGGAAGAATGTTTAGCTCTGGTATTGCCTAACCTCCAAAGGCAATGTGTGTTTTTGTTCTGATCTGTGAAATATACCATTTATATAGAATGGCTTAGTGAAGACTGAAACAATAGTGACATTAAGAAAACTGGATCTTTCTCTATAATGGATAAAACAAGAGGAAGTGGAACTGGGGAGGGGAATCCTAAGAGTACAATAGACTATTATAGGAAATGGTTCACTTATCTGAGGTCAGTATGCCTGGACCAACTGGGAGGTTTCCAAGAGAGAAGCCTATTCTTGCTGTGCTTGGTTAGAAACTCCCACTTCTTATGGAAAAATACGTATGTTATAATCCAATACAACTTATATATCATAGGTTTTTCATCAAAATAAATTTGTCCAAAATAAATTATACATCAACAAAACATCTAGATTGGTGAAAAATAAACATATCAATTTTAAAGAAAAAATATTAAGACATAACTAATTGTTTCATAAATTTGGACAATTTTTTCCCAATTTGAATAGTAGGCTGAAGTCAGGTGAGACAAAGCTCAGGTGTTGCCAGATTATACCAGCTCGGTGATAGTGCTGAGAAATGGCTTCTCTCTGTGTGAAACATCTCATATTATTTGCTGGTGATGATTCCTGGTCATTGAGGTCACAGTTATTTCAAAAAAAGTTACAAATAAAACAATCCACTGGACTTTGTTTCCAAGTGAAGACTTTATAGATTGCAGACCCTTTCATCTGGTTCAATTTTCATGTTTTCTAAGCTAAAACCAGGCTTTTGTTGTGGTCCACTCTATAAAGCCTCGAACTGAATGCTAATTCTGACATTTTGGATTGAAAAAACTTCCTGGATGGGAAATGAAATGTCTTTAAACTGGGAAATAAAGTCCAGTGGATTGTTTGTTTATTTTACTTTTTTGGAATCTTATGTTATGACAGACAAAGAACAAGCACAACAAAAGTGATCATTGAACAAGCTTTTGAGTGTTGGTGCTATCTCACTGTAAGATAACAAATAGGCTCAGAAGGTGTGTAAAGTTTGCGGCTTTCCTTCTGGACTGGCAATAATGCCAGCCTTTGCTAACACTAGCATTGGCGGACCTGGCAATTGGTTGGCAAAGAGTATCATTACCCGAACCATACCGGTAGCACAATCTCTACCATTTGCCAGAAATACATCTAGGTCGCCCTCTATTGACAGAAATAAAAACGTTCCCTTTTTAACATTTATGCACGATCTGTCCTGGAAATGGGATCCTACCATACATCCGGCAGCTAACTTTTCAACTTCCATCCATTTCCATCACACTTTATCCCTGCTGGGGTAGCAAGGAGTGCTGGTGCCTATCTCCAGTTGTCTACGGGCGAGAGGCGGGGTACAACGTGGACAGTCCATCACAGGGCAACAAACAGGACAAACAACAAGCTGATGAAGATTTTCAGTCATCCAGGTCATAGTCATTCTGTAAAAGTTTTTAAAAAATCCACTGGACTTGGGCCCCGTCCACACGAAGTCAAACCCTGGCCTAAATTCACTAATTTTTCACCAAACCAGCCTCTCATCCATACGAAGGGTCTGTAAACGATCTTTTTTTTATTAAGCCTTCAGAGTGGGAAGATTTTGAAACACCATTGTCGCGGTTCCATCTTTAAGCTCTAACCGCATTTTTTTTCTTACACGCATGCATCATAGCGTCGCCTCTAAACATGCATGCGCGACACAGTATCACAACAATGGCGCCGTACTGTGTTGAATGGTTGCTGCTCATGCTACTCACCCTGCTGTCTGGCTTACAACACTTTATAAACAAGTGTAACTCAAAGCAGCAGTTCCACTTCATCATCTGTCCAAACCAGACTTGTACATGTTCGCCCATTCGTACTTGCCGCCATCTTTTCGATTTGGCTCCGGTTTGGTTGTTGTATAAATATTACTGCGCATGCCCAACATTTCGTTGCCTGTTTTCGCCTATTTTTGCTTTGGCACCACAGTGCCTGGTATACATTTTGCAGCGTTTTCATGCATTCATGTGGTCGATCACATTTATTTTTCGTCTCCGTCTTTAAGACAAACGTTCTGGAAAATATTAGCGTTTCATGTTCGTTTTGACTTCGTGTGGACAGGGCCTTGGTTTCCAAGATTTTAAGACGTTTTGCCACCTCTCCAGGGAGCTTTCTCAATTCAATTTTTTTTTTTTTTTTTTACTTTTACGGAAGGACAAACAACCATTCACGCACTCACACTCACACCTAAGGAATTTAACCTAACAGTCATGTTTTTTGACTGTGGGAGGAAGCCGGGGTACCCGGAGAGAACACACAAATGCCACCGGAGAACATGCTAACTCCGTCCAGAAAGACTCCAGGCAGGGAATCGAACTCAGAACCTTTTTGCTGCAGTAGAATCTGTGTATCATTCGTTCTATTTTCAATTGTCAATCAAAAAACAAAAAATACAGGTGCTGGTCATAAAATTAGAATATCATGAAAAAGTAGATTGATTTCAGTAATTCCATTTAAAAAGTGAAACTTGTATATTATATTCATACATTACATACAAACTCATATATTTCAGATGTTTATTTTGTTTAATTTTGATGATTACAAATGACAACAAATGAAAATCTCAAATTCATCATATCAGAAAATTAGAATATTACTGAAGACCAATAAAAACAAAGGATTTATAGAAATGTTGGCCAACTGAAAAGTATGAACATGAAAAGTATGAGCATGTACAGCACTCAGTATTTAGTTGGGCCTCCTTTGGCCTGTATTACTGCAGCAATGCGGCGTGGCATGGAGTCGATCAGTCTGTGGCACTGCTCAGGTGTTATGATAGCCCAGGTTGCTCTAATAGTGGCTTTTAGCTCTTCTGAATTGTTGGGTCTGGTGTATTGCATCTTCTTCTTCACAATACCCCATAGATTTTCTATGGGGTTAAGGTCAGGGGAGTTTGCTGGCCAATTAAGAACAGGGATACCATGGTCCTTCAACCAGGTACTGGTAGCTTTGGCACTGTGTGCAGGTGCCAAGTCCTGTTGGAAAATGAAATCTGCATCTCCAAAAAGTTGGTCAGCTGCAGGAAGCATGAAGTGCTCTAAAACTTCCTGGTATGTGGCTGCGTTGACCCTGGACCTCAGAAAACACAATGGACCAACACCAGCAGATGACATGGCACCCCAAACCATCACTGACTGTGGAAACTTTACACTGGACTTCAAGCAACGTGGATGAAGTGCCTCTCTTCTTTTCCTCCAGACTCTGGGACCTTGATTTCCAAAGGAAATGCAAAATTTACTTTCATCAGAGAACATGACTTTGGACCACTCACCAGCAGTCCAGTCCTGTTTCTCTTTAGCCCAGGCAAGACGCTTCTGACGCTGTCTGTGGTTCAAGAGTGGCTTGACACAAGGAATGCGACAGCAGAAACCCATGTCTTTCATACGTCTGTGTGTGGTGGTTCTTGAAGCACTCACTCCAGCTGCAGTCCACTCTTTGTGAATCTCCCCCACATTTTTGAAGGGGTTTTGTTTCACAATCCTCTCCAGGGTGCGGTTATCTCTCTTGCTTGTACACTTTTTTCGACCACATCTTTTCCTTCCCTTCGCCTCTATTAATGTGCTTGGACACTGAGCTCTGTGAACAGCCAGCCTCTTTAGCGATGACCTTTTGTGTCTTGCCCTCCTTGTGCAAGGTGTCGATGGTCGTCTTTTGGACAACTGTCAAGTCAGCAGTCTTCCCCATGATTGTGTAGCCTATAGAACTAGACTGAAAGACCATTTAAAGGCTTTTGCAGGTGGTTTGAGTTAATTAGCTGATTAGAGTGTGGCACCAGGGGCCATCAATTTTGAACCTTTTCACAATATTCTAATTTTCTGATATGATGAATTTGAGATTTTCATTTGTTGTCATTTGTAATCATCAAAATTAAACAAAATAAACATCTGAAATATATGAGTTTGTATGTAATGTATGAATATAATATACAAGTTTCACTTTTTAAATGGAATTACTGAAATCAATCTACTTTTTCATGATATTCTAATTTTATGACCAGCACCTGTAAAATATTGACTGGTTATTTTGTTTTTTATGGTTAAACCAAAAACGAAAAAATGATTGGTTTTTCATATATCAATTCTAAGCTCAGATCAAGAATACGAAATGGAAAAACGGACAGCAACGCAGAATTTGATTTTAATATTTAATCGGTACAGTTTACGTGACCCGGAAGTTTGGTGGAGCGTTAGCTAAAAAAACAATTGGCTTACCCCCACCACGTTCGATCAAGCTGCACCAGATAAGGCAGTCGGACCTATCAGCCATGGACAGTTACGTGTTATTTCCCTTTTCTCCTTAGACCATGGAGAGCACAGAATCTTCTGACGCTCATCTTAGAGCATTCCTTGATACTCATCTGCTGCAATGAGCTGGAAATTTCGGCGTGTGTCAAACCGCTGGCAAACAGCTTCTTGATCAACATAGTGTGTGGTTCCAGCGTCGCCATGGTAGCTACTTCATTACCCGAACTGCCCGCAAAGAGCTATTTCGGGGTCACGTAAACTGTACCGATTAAATATTAAAATCAAATTCTGCGTTGCTGTCCGTTTTTCCATTTCGTATTCTTGATCTGAGCTTAGAATTGATATATGAAAAACAAATCCTTTTTTCGTTTTTGGTTTAACCATAAAAAACAAAAAACAAAATAACCAGTCAATTTTTTATTTTTTGTTTTTTGATTGACAATTGAAAATAGAAAGAACGAATGATACACGGATTCAGTAGGTGCTGAACTACCCACTGCTACACTGTGCAGCCTGTGAATTGAAATATTAACTTAAAAAAAAAATTCCTTTATTATGGTCCCATTTTTCTTTTCTTTTTTTGCAACACCTCACGAGGGGGAGGGGGTCCTCACCCCCAGATTTCATTTAAGATTTTGTGGAACCATAATTAGCAGTGAATAGACAGAAAACCGCATGCAAAAAATGAAGACAAATGTTTTTAACCTTTTAAAAATATTTGCAGGTGGACCTGTAAATATACTATTTGTTTAAAAGCCGTAAACAGGGTCTATGTTCTATTTTTGCAAAAACAACCATGCAAAAAAGAGGATATTACTAACAGGTTTACAACAATGAAACCGAAACGGATCACAAATAAACTGCTGAAGGTTTCCTTTTTTTATATTTTTACCTGAATGCGGCACTGATTTGTGTCCTTTTTTTTTTTTTTCAATCTAACAGCTTAGTGTGTTTTGGGGAATGATTTAGGATGTTATCACTGTTGTGCAGGAAAGTAAACAGCGCTATCTCCAAAAGGTTAGCCATATGTTAAATCAGTGACATGGGAAGGGAGGGAGAACAGCTGTTCCCTCCCCCACTGCTGTGTGACAGCTCACACAGCAGCGCACAGTTGCTGGGAAACATGTATTCCCTCACATGCATGTGAGTTTACAATTGTTAAAGATTACATTTTTATTTAATTTCTAACAGTTGTAAAAATTAATATATAATATATATTTAAATGAGCCTCTGAGTTAACAGAAGCTTTGTCGGGCACATATTCCCACCTAGAAACGACAGCCTCACATGTGGGCAAGACATCTGGAAAGTTGAGCAGACCAGTGATCAAAATCAAGCTACAGTGTAAACAAACAATGCGGCTATGCAGCGTAAGCTAGCCAGCTGTCAGGAGGAGACTGTGGAAATTAGTCTCTTTCTTGCAGTTTCCAGTCATTTCTTTCATTGGAAGATGGTTCCCTTAAACAGAAAGCTGCTTTCACCATGGCTGAGTTTCCATGCATCTGCTTGATGTGTTTCGTGGATTTCTGCTATAAAAACCCACCCTGGCTCAGGAGAAGATGAATGGCATGCATAATTGCCATGATGTTACATTTGTGTATAATCGCGCAGTTATCATAGAATCATATTTCATGCAAAATGTTTTTACAGATGATTATCACACACAGGAAGGCTCAAAGTCGTCAATGATGCACCACTGTTTAATTAAAGTCGCTTTTCACACTCATACAAATCCTGTCACACACAAAAAAAAGCCCTTCAAGGTCCCCTTATGCATGATTGCAATATGGACTGTGTAACATTGTCCCAGTTTATTTCACAGCCTCTGGTTTACACAGTGTGAAACAAAGACACAACTGCAGGTGGGATTCACTGGTTTTTCATTATCGCATTGTGGCGGTGATGGGACGAGTTGATTGGCTGAAGGCTTTAATTGTTCATCTAGAGGTATTGTCGCCCTTCTCAGAGAATAAACGAGTGTTGTAATTTTCCAAAGATAATTTTTCCAGTTCAACATGAGAAATAGGGGAATTGAGGCTTTGTTAAGACATTACATGAAAATGTGCATAAATTTTATTTAATTAAAAGTAGAGATGATTTTCAGATAAATTCCTACAGTTCTTTGTTATTAATTCCCTATCAGTAGTAACATACTAAGTACAATGATTAAGGCATAAGAGAGGCAGTTCTGGTACTGGATTAGGTCCTAACATTGCAACTGTGTTGCTTTCATTATAACATTTAGATATAAGCTTATGAAATTCTTTCACTGCACTTACAAAGCCGAAATGATAAATTGTTGCCATAAATGTCAAGTCATTCTTTTTTTCCTAGACTGTTTTGCAGACCAAATGTCTAGCCACGGCTGTCGATGCTTCTGTTATTAAATGTTAGCATACATAAAAGCATAACTTCTGTCTCATATAAATAGATTAATGTGTTGCAATGACAGTGTTCCCCCTGTTGTTGTATTGGAACCCATCCACCCAACCATCACTCTGGGAAGAGTTTCTATCACCAACTGCGCTAGACGAGATGTTGCAACCACCTGCAAAACAACCTAAAATATATTTTTAAAGCTCAGAGATTTGTTAGGAAAGCAGCACAAATAGTCCCAACTCTACTGTTCTTTAGGGCCCACTGCCTACAAGCTGGTTTATGTTTTCCAGCATTTGGCCTCCCTGTCCCAACTGAAGAAAAACACCACTGTGACACTGCTGTTGTCAAGGTTTGGTTGAGATTTCGAAGACCAAAATGCAGAGGCTGTGAGGCAGAGGTGAGTTCTTGTAGTTTTAATGACAGAGGCAGGTAACAGAGGCAGGAATCCAATAATCCAACTCAAAATGCAAAACAAACCAGAACCATGGAGAAATCAGAGAAGCATGCACGAGTAGCCAAGGAAAGACGAGGAACCAGCACTCAGGAACTGCACAGGGAGAGTATTTATGGCTGACTGAACAAAGGCAGGACTAACGAGCTATTTGGGAGCAGGTGTGAACAGAGGCTTCTAGAAGGGAGCTAGGGAAAGGAAACCAACACAAGAGGGCAACAAAGAAAAAACCTAAGAACTCAAATATATCCAGAAAACACAACAACATAGGAATTAAACCAATAAAACTAGAAAACATGGAGCAAAGTAAAACTGAATACTCAAAGGAAAACTTAACAGAACCAAGACTGATAGCTGTCAGTTTCACTGTGGAAATCAAGGTTATATAATAGTTTTCACATGCATCAATTGTTTTGTCACTTCAGCATTAGGCCAAATGTTTGGTGTGGAAGACTAATGCTTTTCCTGTCTCCTGATTTTCCCACCTGAGCTTCTGATATCTACAGTTCCTCCTGAGTTAACACTGACTTCATAGCTGCTTTTGTCATTATTGGGATTTGACTGTAAAATGATTAGTGCTCCTTGAGTTTTTTTTTTTCTTTTCTTTTTTTTGTGTCTTTTGTTTGCTCAACCCCTTTTTGATTTGTCTGATTTATTTTAAAAAAGGTATTTGTTGACATATATCCTCAAACCATAATTGACCAGCCGGATTTGTTCAAATATCAAGCCATGTCCTCTGATTAGTAACTAAAAGTGACTAAATATGCAGAAAGTTCAAGGACATTGAACAAGTTTTTTTAGGCAGAAAACAGCACCTAATCTACTGGGGATATAATGAAACTAACGCCTAAGATAAGCTTAATATCAGATTCTAGGAGTTCCATGTTTCTACATCTTCCAACTTACTTTTTGCGTATTTTTGAACGTGGAACGAGGAAGAACAAAGTCTCTCTAGAGAACCGACGTCTCCTCTTTGCCAATTATCCATTCCTGTCTATAGCACTCCAGCGAGCGGCAGATAATGTAACAGCTTCGCTTCTGCGCGCCTGCTCCATCACCACCGCCGACACCATCCTGTGCAAAACACGCATCTGGCACCTCCACATTCGCCACTTAGCTAAATTACATTACTTCTAGCCTAGCGCCTCTAACAAGGTGCTGCGAGTATTCCGGCGGCTGGGAAAACAGAAAGTGAACACGGAAAGAGACAAAGAAGTGGAGAAAGCTAACAAGGTGTTAACAATTGCTCAGTGAGTTCCCTTGCTTCCCATTACACACACTTTGCACCTTTTAACCCTGTTAGCGGGCCGCTGCAGCAGCGCCACCCCTGAATGCTTGTTCCATAATTAGGAGGGGCTCAGGTGCTAGATTTTATGGAGATTTTACAGGCCTGTGATTAAAATTGAGATTTAATTCTGGTAATCTGAAAGAGGAGAGGGAAGGAGAGCGGGTGGAGCTGGAGGGACGGAGGGTCTGGGAGGCTGGCTGGCCACATATCGGCAGGAGATACTTCACACAGGCTGTTCAAACATGGACTTAAAACAGGCTTATCTCCCAAAAGGTTAATGAGGAGCGGCTGGCTGCGCCGGTTACAAACGCACAACAGGGGTCTCATCTTCCACCGTTCAAAGGCCCGTCTGTCACAGGAATACACACACGTAGACACACATATGCACAGATTGAACCAGACCGGAAAAGCTGCAGGCATCACAAGCCCACTGCCTCACTGACAAAATTGTCCTTAGACCACTTAATTACTTTCCCGTTTGATGCGATTGATGAGAATAATCGGACTCTAGATGGAATCTCACTTTTATCCCTCTGTATGTTTTCTCCCTCCTCTAAAGCAGCTGATCATTTAGTTGGGGGCAAAGTAGACGACTTGCCTGTTGCTCTAAAGTTTGTTCCGAGGTGTAGCACAGAGCAATGGCTCATGTGCCAGGATCTGCTGTGTTGCACAGAGTAAAAAGATAACACCGGAGCTCATTGGTCCAAGTGGCAAACTTGGGCGGGTCAAAGGAAACGCATTGGTGCATTTGTGTTTTATCTTTGGAAATATAAAAGAATAACAAAGAAAGGAAATGAAAATTAAAAATATTGGACTGAATAAAGGCAGATATGCCCTTTTCTTCTCTTTCATTGCCAGCCACAAAACCGCATTTCACAACCTCTCTAAGAAACGTCCCATTTTACCTCCAGGTACTCCATTTACCCCTATAAAGTAACCCTTATATTGCCAAAGTGCATATGCCTTTCCCACCGTTGTTGCTTCCGAAATGAATGGAGGCTTTAAATCATTCACATCCGGGCTCTGCAGATTTATGTTGATGCCACAGAGGTGGATTGTAAATGCATGGCGCTGTCTGAGGCTCATTGTATGGCTGCCCTCCTTGTTTTTCACCTGCAGGGTAGTGAGTGGTTGCTCTGTCTTATCAGCACACAGTGGTGTTTAGGCCTGGCGGGTGGGGTGGGGGTGTTGTTTATGACTCTGGGAATGTCTGTGTGTGTACGCTCTTGTACTGCACATTTTATCTTAATCTGAAAAGCATTCTTGTCAAGTTTATTTTAAATGCAATGAGTGCGTGCATTTTTTTTTTATCTCTAATGAAGGTTGGAGTATTGGTGAAAATTTTAATGTACTGCTGTTCTAACAGTGCCTTTAAACGCATCTCTTCCCCCTTTAACCTGTTTGCATTTTGTCATCATGAACTTTCATATATTTTTAAAGATTTATTGAGATAGACCAACACAAATAGTGAGGAACTGTTTTTTAAAATGCACAGAAGTTAACATTGGCTCAGAAGTTTTTAGAGAACTATTTTTAGAGACCATTTTTTTTTTTTTTGTATCTAGCTGTAACCCTGGCTTAAGATGTCCTTTGTTCAGAAGCATGACTTCATGACGATTCCACCTTAACACTGCCATGTTGAGTTCCGAACGCTTAGCTTAGCTCTGTAGCGTTTCCCCTCTAACTACAATGGATCATTCTCATTTAAATCCCCATTAGCTTAAACGATACAGAGAAAAATTAGGTGTTAATGGATGTGATTCAAGTTCCTGCAGACTTTTTTCAAGACCTTTCTTCCCCTAACAGGCTTTGAGATTTTATTTTATTTTTTCAAGACCGATACATACAGTATATCATTTATATATGTTTTATATGTTCTGCTTATCTGTATGCTTACTTTATGCAAACAACTAAACGCAGCTATAATGTCTGTAGCAACATCTTCAGATCTTATCATCTAATGTACTTCTTTCACAATAAATAAATGTACACTTGCAGTCGGCATCCGGTCAGCCCCTCTGATCGCTGTCAGCCTTCTTTGACATTATTCTTTTTTGGTTAGCGGTAAAAATAAATATTTGGGAAACCTTTTTTATTGTCACACTCGACGGCACAACATGAGGTCAGCATCTTTTACGCACAGGGGCCAGAGCAGGTACTCAATATGGCGGCGGCTAGATTTGAACGTCTGTGACATCAGCTGCAAGGCATTAAAATAGTACATCATATGAGTCAGAAAGAAAGGTATTTAATTTAGATATTTGGGCTTAATTATAAGACTGTCTGTTCACTACTTAAAGATTTTTGATTTTAAAAATGTTAATATTAGTTTTAGTTATTCCAAGTATGACTCTTTGCTAAGGCTTCATATTAATAATAATTTTAATTATTAATAGGCTTCATATTAATAATTAAAATAAGGACATCTTGAAAATGACCTTTTGTCTGTTTTATCTTAATGTTGTTAAAGTTGTTCTTTAATTTTTAAGAAGAATCTAATGCTTGAATAGTTAATTATAAATAGCTAATTCAAACAGTGTCTTTCATTAAACATAACCAGGTTTTTCTTACCGTCAATTTGTATAAGTCAGTTTGAAAAAAAAATCATAAAAAGCATCAATAAACCACCATATTTTATTCTTACAATATAACGAAATGTTTACATATTTACGAGGAGCCGTTTGTCCATTTTTTGTTGTTTAACAAAATAAAATAAATAATGTTTCAATTACACTAAGTTTATAGAATTTCCTGTTTTAAGCAATTTACAATATGAGCGAGATGAGGATTCCTGAATTTGGGCTTTGGAAGATTCAACGTTGCACATTGATTGCCACCATCAAGCTATGTTACAGAACAGATAAGGGTATGATGCACATGAAAAAAGAATTGAACTATAAACTGAAGGGCCGGTGACTATAACAGAATATAATAAGTAGCAACAGATTGGTAATAGGTGGGGTGACCAGACATCCTTTTTTTCCCAGACATGTCTTACTTTTAAGACCTAAAAAAATTTCCGAGGGGAATTTCAAAATTGTCCGGGATTTTGGTCGACTACAGTGCAGCACGTAGTGGAAACATACTCTGGGGCCGGTCCGGGAACCCCAGCCGACAGGGACAGGGAGCCAGCGGGGGACATAGCGACCAAACCCGACCCGGTAACGGTAACCTGGACATCGGCGGCCCGTGCTTCCCCCAGCCTGCCTTACTGCCCCCAGCCCCCGTCTGCCGGGTAAGTACGGGCGGCTCATGGCTCTCTGCTGAGGTCCTGTCCAGTCAGCGGCCCACCAGTTGTCACCCCCCCGGGGAAAAAAAGGGTCCTCCTGTTCAGACACCCAGATCTTCACCCTAAAAGAGGAGGAACGACAGGAAAAAAAACTGGCAGGGAAACATTGAATGCTGAAAAGTGGGAAGATATGCTGTTTAAGGATGAAAAGCCAGAGTTTGATTCTGGAGGGAATCTAATGACAGAAAGAGAGAAAAGATCATCAAAACTCAAACGAAGTGAAAAAAAAACTTTAATAAACACCATGACATAAACCTCTCTTAATGTGATAATAGATCTTCCTTGTAAGCCCCAAAACCAATCTAAAATCAGCTAATTTGATCTGCTATGAAATCTTCTGCTAATTTTGAATTAATAATACGAATGTTTCCATGAATCCTTGTATTCCTGTGACTCTGGGGTTTTTTTGGCGGCCAAATGGGAGTTCATCCTTAGCACTGAATGCATCAGCAGCGGCAGCTCAGCGTCTTAGTGGCCGAGCCGGTGTCACATACTGAGATTAATAGCCTTTGCTTTCAGCCCACTAAGTAATACGGCCAATGATGAATCGCTGCTCTCAGTGACACCCACACAGGAATTATTTGGTCCTGAAGCCAAAACTTAGAGGAAGAAAAACAACAAAAGAAACCAAAGCAAAAAAAACAGAAGGCCTCTGGCGGTGGCATCCAGTCATCTGTTACTGTGCTGCTACCCAACGTTCCTCCAGCCCCAACGCGAGTCACTTCCCCCTCAGTGTGTTCTCAAGGCCTTCGATAAATAGAAAAGACAAAGGTCCTCAAAGACATATGTACCATCTAAATGGTGACAAGATGATAAATCTTGTGTACTCTTTGGACAAAGCTGTACTAATTCACAAATTGGCTTTTCCTAAATAAAAAAAGCTGAATATCTTACTAGAAAATTCTCTAAATGTAAAGAGCATGAAAAATATATTAAAATTCTACACTAGAAAAAAATCTAAATCTAAATAAGTCCTTTTTTCTAAAAATAAGTGCGTTTGTTCTTGAATTCAGAAGGTCAAGAGACATTTTGCCAATGGAACAAGACAATTTACATTTAAAATAAGGAAACACAATTATATTGTCTTATTTAAAGTGCATTTTATCTAAATATCTTATTTTAGGAGTAAAAATACTCATTCCATTGGCAAATAATCTCATTTACCTACTCAAATTAACGGTAAATACACTTAAATTTTAGAAATGTTTACTTATTTCTTGATAATTTTTCCAATGTAAATTTTCTTTGCTTTATCTAACCCTGAATAACGTGCAGCAAACAGCAATTATGGTTTGACATTTGCTACTGCAGAACCTCCTGGGTGATATAAATTATTTTTTTTCTTTTTCACTACCAAAAAAATACTTTTCTAAAGGGAATAAGTTAAATAGATGCATGGCTGCTCACACACTTTTGCACAAAAGGGTATCTTCAAAGATCTTTAGCACGAATATCTGGGTCAACTTTATAAAAGTAAATAAGACCAAAAAAAAAAAAATATCCTTAAACACTAAAAGCTGTCATATTTTTTTGAAATCTTTTGCACTTGGTTATAAAGTAAATAGAACTGATTTCAACAATCAGAAGTCGAATGATGAGGGAGTATTTGACTGCAGCTGTCCTTAAAATATATATCCATCCATTTTCTTACATGCTTATCCCAATGGGGTGGCAAGGGGTGCTGGTGCCTCTCTGCCTACGGGAGAGAGGGGGGGTTCACCCTGGACAGTCTTCACAGGGCAACACAGAGACAAACAACCATTCACACACTCACACCTAAGAGGACTTTAGAGAAGCCAGATAACCTAACAGCCATGTTTTTGGACTGTGGGAGGAAGCCGGAGTACCCAGAGAGAGCCCATGCATTTTCAGGGAGAACATGCAAACTCCATGCAGAAAGACCTCAGGCCAGAAATCGAACCCAGAACCTTCTTGCTGCAAGTCAGCAGTGCTAACCGCTGTCACATTGTGCAGCCCTAAATGTATATCAACTTTTTAATTTAACTTGTATTCCTTTAAAGTGCCTTTTTAGGCAAGATAATTTGATCGTAAAAGAAAAACTTATAAATGATTTACAGTTTAAGAGTAATGGATGTTTTGTCTTGTAGATGTTGAGGGTATAAAGCATCACCTTAATCTTAAGATCCCTCCATGGATTCCCTATCAGATTCAAGTGAGGATCCTGCTTCGTCCACTCACAGCATTGTTATTACCTCCAGTCAGAAAAAGAACATGCTGGAAAACTTAAAATATCACTTTACCTATAGATTTCCTAGGAATATAAACAGTGATTAACTTAAATACTGTGGTGCCGATTAAAACATTTAGCTCCCTCCTAATCCCTCTCTATGTGTTACGTAAAGTATCTTACATGAAGTTTCTTTATGGTCTGTAAGCCAATATATTAGACACTTCTCCTCACTTCTTCCTCCTAAGTGGATGAATCATTATCTTGACTCTAAAAGCTCACATTTAAGTTGAATATTTCTCTATCGCTACTTTAATATCAGGCAGCACCGTGCAGAGATCTGATGGTGAAGTTTATTAATGCCTTTATTTCCCTTTTTTTTGCATAGATGAATAATTTGTAGACTAATAAATAAGTTCAAGTGACATATTTTAAGGACTATAGTCCTGGAAATAGTTTAAAAAAAAATAATGCTTCGTTTTTATATGGTTTTTCCTCCTTCCTGTTTTCTTCCCTACTGTACAGTTTTTTTATTCCCTGTCGGCAGCCTACATGCAGCTCGCCCCCGCCTGGAATCTGTTGCCAGCGCATGTAAAACAAATCCCCCAACACAAGGAATGACTTAATGAACTTAATGAGGTTTTCTAATTACAGAGGGAAGTTAGCCCATGTCAAATGGGCTTTTTCTGCCTTCCTTTACATGGATTAAGAGGCAGCCTATTAAATCAAGGTCTGCATTACAACAGAGGAATGGGGGGGGACACAATCAGTTATATCTGCTCTACATTCAGAAGCACACGTCTTCATTTGAACTGAATGTAGTGTGTTTATTACAGACTGAGTCTATGCGAGGATCTGAAACGCAACTTTGAACTCACTTAGAAATGGTAGATGAGCAATAAAATGCAGACTGGAAAAGCTGTGGTGAATTAGTTTGATAAAACATTTACATTACTAGTGTGTTTTTAGGTGAAATGTTACTTGTTAGATCTCAGTCAAGTTTTTAATTTTTTTATTTATTTATGTGTCTCAACCTCTGTCTCTTTAACTTCTCTGTGGCATGGAGGATGATTTACTCTATCATCATTAACACATCAAAAGAGCCAACTGTGTATTTCAAAGTCATCTGATAGCTGATACTCTTTGATTGCCCACTGGAACAGTAATTAATTTCAAAAACATCCCGTTTATTTGTTCTGGAAGTGAATAGCTCCCACCAAAGCGGCATAAATCCTGTCAGTTGCCGTGGCTCAAATTAATTTACGTGTTGCGTCTCCTTGCATCTTTTGAGAATTTAATTATCTTGGCAAACAGGCTCTGGGTGAACTGAATGTACTTTCTATCAGCAGAGAACTGGAGCCAAAACAGCTCAGAGGCTTTTCCCTCTCTGCTCCTGCAGCCTCAAACATTAGGGGCACATTTTAAAAGAAGGAGATATTATAGAAATATGGAGTGTATATAAATCCTTGCAGCTGAATCAGTTTCCTGAGTCAAGGTAACTCGGTTGATCAAAATTAAAACAAAGAAGGACTTTGAAGAATGCATTCAGATCCTCATGCTGAGAGGATCCACATCCGACCAACTAAGACGAGCCTCTTTGACCTGAGGTAACGTGATACATCTATGGAACAAAACAATATTACTTTGAAACCGCTTGTATGGGAATTTACAGTCTATCTCCTAAATGTTTTGTCAGTATCACATCTGCAAAAAACTATCCAAAGCCAATATGTTGGAATCATATTTCTATTGCCACATTTCCTCTAAGCCAATGATATATTTTGCCAGTTAGATGCTCTTTAAATGACCCTGATGACCAGCATGTTTAGGGGCTGGGATTCTATGGCTCACAGAAAATGGTGAAACAACTGCAGTTTATATTTCCTAAATAGTGTTAAAAATGACTCATGTTACGATTCTAATTCCACAGATGTTTTTGGCTGTTTTGCGTTTTCAGTACCGTACAAAGCAATTCCTTTTTTGGGAGAGTGTTGGTCTAGTGGTTACTGCAGTGCACTTGTGCTCTTAGAAGGTTGCAAGTACCCGGCTCGATCCCCACAGCCTGCACTCTAGGTCCCTGAGCAAGACCCCTAAACCCCCACACTGCTTACTGGGCGCTGCACAGGGGCAGCCTACTGCTCCCAAAGAGGTTAAATGCAGAGGTAAATTTCTCCAATGTGAGATGAATAAAGTTAAATTATTATTACTTTTTTTGTACCTGTTTTCCTTCCCATGGCTGTCACCTTGTATACTATTTAATCCCTCCATTTTCTGACACACTTAATCCCAAGTGGGGTCGCAAGGGGTGTTGGTGCCTATCTCCAGCTGTCTATGGGCGAGAGGCGGGGTACACCCTGGACAGGTCGCCAGTCTATCGCAGGCAAACAAGTAGACAAACAACTATTCACACACACATTCACACCTAAGGAGAATTTAGAAAGGCCAATAAACCTAATAGCAGGGATGGCAAAAGTACTCACTTTCCGTACTTGAGTAAAAGTACAGATACTTGTGTTAAAAAATACTCTGGTAAAAGTGGAAGTACTGATTAAACTTCTTTACTCAAGTAAAAGTAACAAAGTACAGGCTTGTAAATGTACTTAAAGTATAAAAGTAAAAGTAGAAACCACTTTTTTCATGCCGTTGCCTACATTTTAAATGGATGTCTGCCAATAGGACTAGATCTCCGTTGTGTTCATTTTCAATCATCTCGTTGTTCATGCTACTATGCTAACGCCACCGCCACCAAGCTGCAATGATTTGCCGCAAATGAATACCGCCGAATCTGTCGATTCATCTTGTAGTGGTGCGTCAAATGCAGCGTAGATTCCCATCCAATTAGATTGAATTTGGTATTGATGACGTGAAAAATAACGGTAACTCTATTGAAATGATTCAAAACTAAAGTAACGAGACAATTTTTTTAAATGTAAGGAGTAGAAAGTACAGATATTTGTGTAAAAATGTAAGGAGAAGAAGTAAAAAGTCACCATAAAAATAAGTAGTAAAGTAAAGTAAAAATATCAGAAAAATCTACTTGAGTACAGTAACGAAGTATTTGTACTGCGTTACTTCCCATCTCTGCCTAATAGTCATGCTTTTGGGCTATGGGAGGAAGCCGGGGTACCCAGAGAGAACCCATGCATGCTCAGGGAGAACATACAAACTCCTTCTTGCTGCAAGGCAGCAGTGCTACCCACTGCTGCCATGAGCAACGTGTACTATTTAAATTGCTGACAAATTTTTTCTACCAACATCAGTATTTGTTTGTAGGCTTTGTAGGAATGTAGGCTTTCATTAAGTTTTGTTCTCAAAGTATATGATTACCTTCCTTCTTCTTTTTTATTAACTTCCATTATTTCTAAATTGGCAGTTTGCATTAGTTCAATAGTTTCTCTCTTTTATGGTGTGCTTTTTTTTTACATCATAAAATTCACAATAGTATAAAGAAACAGCTGAGATTTTAGAGGTGCTTTGATTCAAATGAGGGGTTTTTCAGCACTCCCAAAAATAGAATAGAAATGCCTATCCATCCATCCATTCATGAATTTATTGCAAAGTTTCATATTTATGATTTAAAATGTGGCTAATTAAGCCGAGAACTTGGATTATTTGAGTCTGGAAATGACAGCATTTTGATTTGAAATGGAATTAGTCATTTTGCCTGTGAATGTGAACAGAAAAACATATTGGCGTGCAGCGTATCGCTGTGGCTGCCATTGGAGCATAAACTGATGGGAGTTGGGCTGGCTCATGAAAATTTAGATCCACTGGCAATTTGCAAGCTTTAATTTGATTTCTTTTCATGTATTCTGGTGCTGTTTTTAGGCTCGCATTTTGTGTTTAAAGTTGTTTTATTTGAAGTTAATGAGTAACACTTTGGAAAATGCATCCAAGATGATTAAATTAGGGGAGAACAGATACTCCCACACTGAGATACAGATTTCAAGCTGTTTCTCACTCAAAATAACATTTTTTTTTCCCGTTGGCTAAGCTCTGTTGTTTTCAGCTGCATTTTTCTAATTGGATTCACTCGTTTATCTTTTATTGAATCTTAACCTCTTCACCCATCTATTGATTTAAAGCCATACCAAAGTGTTTTAGTAGATAAAAACTTTTCCTGTTCTCATCGATTAAAGGACAAATCACGCTTTAAATCAGCCATGAGTGATGAACCGGAGGTGAAATGTGGCAGCAAGAGTTACAGCTCCCCGTTAGCTTTGTTTTGACAGACCATCCTGGCACACCGTACACATGCAAACAACCAGACAAACAGATACGCACAGAGTCAGCATGTGTCGTCGGGGATTTTCTCACAAATCGGCCCCCTAAAGGGAAAGGGGCCAGCATAAATCAGCTGGTGTCAGGGCTGCAGACACCCACAGCTCCTTATCGGAACACGCAGGCAGGCACACTCACAGATTGATAGGTAGATAGTGGCTCTGAAAGGCTGGGTGACAGGCAGCCAGGTAGAGAGGCTCAGAGAAGCAGGAACAGAGGGTGAAAGTAGACAGAGGGAGGCAAAAAGGCCCTGGTAATGGTTCAAGAACAACAGTCATACATCTAAAGGCTTAATTTTAGATGATCCTTGTTTATGAAGTCTTAATTATCCATACAATGATAAAATAAGCTGTAGAAATATCAATGAAATTTTTACAATTTGCATGCAAGTATATATTTTACATTCAGTTATAGAGTTAATTTTTAAATATTATTTATAATGTATTTTCTCAGCTATAATATATGATTTCTAGTATTTGTTAAGATATTTTTGTTTGGTTCAGTCCGGAAAAAAAGGCAAAACAACAGTTGATTTGAGACTGTGGCATAAAAGGTTACTGAAAGAATGAAAACCAATTTATGCAACGTTATTTAACGCTTATGATTACTCCTTCAGGGAAATTCTGGTTCCCTGCGATGGACTGGTGACCTGTCTGGGGTGCAACCCTGCCTCTCGCCCGTAGATGGCTGGAGATACGCACCAGCACCCCTAGCGTCCCGGCTTAGGATAAGCGTGACGGAAAATTAATGGATGGATGGAAATTCTGGTTCTAGTAGCTTATATAGAGTACAAAGAGTTAAAGCAAGATCCCATTAAAGATAAAAATACAACAGAAAATATAAAAAGAGTGTATAAAGTACAAAATAGCATAAAAAAGTTGTAATGTCCAGGAATATGTTTCCTTTAGATATAAACATATCTGCACAATACAGAACTAAGGAAAAAACTACACAGTAGTTGATTTGGATTATTGCACTTGCACTGCAGAGATGTACTGACCATATAAATAATCAAATGCTACGTCCTACTGTTAGATTTGGTGGAGGTTTTTTAGGACCCAAATGCAGAGATAAGGAGGCTGAGATGAGTTTTCAGATTTGATGAAGCAAAAATACTGAAAACCAAAATCTAGGAGAACATTAAGGAAAAAACACACATGAGGAGCCAGGTAAAAACGGAGCTACAACAATAAACCAGCACCAAGCAAAGGCTCTGGTTCTCTTTTAAAGCTCAGCACTCTGATGAGACTGATGAGCTTCACCTGTGTAGACTACCCAGGTACACTACAAAGATCCTCTCAAGAAGAGATGCAAAACTCACACAGACACACACGGGAACCCTGACACCTACAGCAGATAGCCCCTCAAATGTACCATACCATTTAATCCGAAGCTTCAATAACTGACCATCTGTTGATAATAAGGGTAATTTAATCATCTTAACATCAGACTTAAAACGATTGTGTTAATAGTGTTATCCAGATATATTTTTATGGTAATTATAATATCTAATCCTGGCCAGTGGCTAGTAATGTTTGTATTCATGCCCATAAAGGAGACCAAACCATGCATTATTTTAATTAGGGTAACAGCAATTTTTTTTGTTATTTATGACATCGGATTAATCCCATATTTTCTCAATTTTTAATAGATACTGGTTCTATTAGGTTTTTTATTCCATTATCATATCAGGGAAATCTTTTATTTCGGCATATTGTCATGAACCGCAGACAGATGGACCCAGTATTCAAGGAGAGACGGTCAGTAGGAAAGTAAAAAAAAAAGGTTTATTAAATTAACTAAAACTAAGGTGGAGCTGTGGCTCGCGGGCACTGCAGGATGGGGAGCGGGGCACCGCCCAATCACAGAACTCTGCCAGATCATCTGACAGAAGATGATTATCTGAGTTGGCCACTTACCTGGTTTAACAGTCCAGTCCAAGAATGTCCCCAAGTGCTGCAGTCCCAGAGGACATGCTGGAAGCCGATCCTGGTCAGGGATCCAGAACAGACAGGAACAGGATCCAGATCAGGCAGGAACAGAAACAGGTGGCAGGATCCAGACCTCCAGGCATCCACAAGATCCCAGGAGGGTTCAGAGTCTGACAGGGTCGGAAAGCGTGACCAGGCGGTCACGCACAGGAGCAGACAGGATCAGGTGCAGATGAGCAGGCTCAGTGGAAGAGGGTAGCCGAGACAGGACGTGGAACCAGAACTTGATGCAGGACCTTTAAACTGGTCTCCTCCTTGGAGCCAGGCTTACTTGGATAAAAACTGAACCTCCCCGCATATAGAGCCAAAAACCCAGAGGACACAGCAGGGGAGGAAGAGTGGACGATTAGGAGACAAGACAGACACAAAACCCTCTTTCCACTGGCCGCCAGGATCCAGGACTTGAACCAAGAAATAAACTGAACAGGCATGCTAACAAAAAGACAAGTAATGATCTGGCACTGAATGCTCAGGCTGAACTGAATATAATCAAGAGGAAACAGGTGAGAGGAATAAATTATAATTGAGGCAGGGAGGGAAAACGACAGGTGAAAGGAATGACTAATTAAGGGAGAGCAAACAGGCCAGATCATGACACATATGCCTAGTTCAAGTTGTTCTATTCAGAGCTATAGGACACAGTACAGGGTTTTCCACCATGGCAGGTCTAGGTTTCCACTTGGCTGCTGCTAAAGCTTGATCTATGATGGCTCTAAAAGAAAAAATGGTTTGGCTTTCCACAGAGGCACCAGAGAGCAGCATCATTATGATATATAAAAACATGTCTTTGATCCTTCCTCTGGGCTTTTATGAATTTGAGTGACGGATCAAAAAACTGAGACTGTTTATCCTATCATATTACACTGTTTGTCTTGTTTTCCCCTGTAAAGTGATGTCTCAATTTAACCAGCCTAGTTTTAAATGCTCTTTAAGCCAATGCTGACTACTCCTTATAATACTGACCTGTGTTAAGATTCCAAGCGGATAAAAGCATCCTGTGGTGAAAAACACTAGCTTTCCATGTGGCTGAATGGTATGTATGAACAACACAGCAGATGGCAATTACAGACAATGTTTCCACCGGAAGAAACAAAATAATGCTGCTGTTAAGCTTCGGGCTCAGACTCCTTCCCAAAAACACTCGCTAAAAATATAATTTCAGATAAAAACTCTCCTGTCAACACTGGTAAAGGTTTAGGCCACTGATCTTTATATTGGGTTGATTTCAAGCTCACATGAATAAGTAATTATGAGTAAGATCATTTCACTCTGACACAGCTGACATAGGGCCAAGTCTAAACAAAATTAAAAAAATAAGCCCCTCAAATCTTGAGCCTATTTGAAGCCACAAGCCTATAAAACAAAATACTACAGTATGAATAACGAAGTATCATGTACTGCTTGTCAGGGTGTGGTTGTCCGTTTGTGTGCCAATAGGCAGAAAACCAGAAAGGAGGAACACGATGAAGTGTCTTCAAATATATTAACTCAAGGAACTAATATGGAGATAATTGGCATGCATGGGGCAGGTAGGAAAACAATGAAGAAGTAGCTGAAAAGCCGACTGCAGCTGTGTCCGAATGTCCACCCTAATCACTATAAAGGGCACTATACTCTGTTGGACCAGTGGCTTATCTGTAGCTGAGAGAAAGCGGCTGGATGAACTGATCAAGAAGGCCGGCTCTGTGATTAGATGTCCTCTGGACTCAGTGCAGGAGGTGGGAAACAAAAGGATCCTCACTAAATTAACATCTCTGTTGGATAATGGTTACCACCCCATGCATGAAACTGTTGCAGAACTGCAGAGCTCCTCCAGTGACTCTGCTGCACCCTAAATGCACCAGGGAGCGTCATCACAGATCCTTCCTCCCAGCAGCTTTTAGACTCTATAACCATCATTGTTCCCAATAACCTCAATAAGTTGTTACATTCATGCTGATTTTGCACAGTTTCTACATTTGTCAGTTAAATAACATGTTGCTGTCATTTCATCCAGACTGGAAAATGACAGCAACATGTTGCTGTAAAAATGTCCATAGCTGTATATTGGTTATTTATTCTCCGGTTGCTCATTTTTATATTGTTAAAACACTTTACTGTACAGTATTTTATTGTTTATCTATTAACTCTTCCCTATTATGTTATTCTTATACATTTTTCCAAGGTCCACATTTGTGTGACCATTTTTTTCTATAATATTCTTGCTGCTGTAAACACCAGAATTTCCCCATTGTGGGACAACCATCCATCCATCCATTTTCCGTGATGCTTATCCAAAGTGGTGTCGCGAGGGGTGCTGGTATCGATCTACAGCTGTCGATGGGCGAGAGGCGGGGTACACCCTGGACAGGTCGCCATTCCATCGCAGGGCAAGACAGAGACAAACAGAACAAACAACCATTCATGCACAAACTCAATTGTAGGATGATAAAGAGATTTTCTACTCTGTTCTATTCTATATAGTGGCTACGCAATTTTAGATGAGTGTCCAAAATCTAGTGGATGAAAGAGTAGTAGGCTCAGTTTTCTCTCCATGCACCTTGAAAAGTAATGATTGTCGACGGACACTAGACGAGCAGATTTATCCTGCAATGCTTTGCAAGAGCTCTCCTCCCAAAGCATCATGGGTTTTGTTGTAGAAGCAGAGGTATGTGACCAATGGGGCTTCGAAAAGTAGTGATCATCTGTCCGAAATGTCAGTTAATTGAGTTCACCATGAGGTCCACTATATAGTCTCCTCTCTATATAGTGATTGAGGGGAGAGGGGTTAGGGCGGACGTTGCATTGGGGGGCTACGAATGCAAACAGAACATGAGGATAAATGCAAGAAACAAACTTTCCAGTAAAGCTCAAGTCACTATGGTGCTCTCTTCAGTCCAATCTTCTCTGCTGTTTTAAGCTAAGCAGACAGAAGCTGGTGTTACTGTCAGAGAGCATTTGATCCACACTGTTTTATGAACAGCAACATTGCGCGGCTTTGCCAAACTCTATTCCTGCCCGCCCATCAGAGTTAACCTAGAGCAAAATCAAGGCTGTTGTTCCATTTCATGGTCCTGTCTGCTTTGGGTCATTCACTATAAGTAAAACTCAGTCATTTCTATCAGGAGATTCTCTAGTCTATTATTTACTTGCATTGTTCTTATTTTATCTTTTTCCCCTTGTCTTCCACACTTTGTTTTTTTTTACACTTTCTGACCATGTGGTTACTTCAGAAAAATATCACTAAATTCTCTGTCCAGCAGCTGCACACACAAGCAGAAACCGGCAATGACTAAATGTAGTGTGTCACGTTAGAAAAAGGCAGCTATCCTCTGGAGATGAAAGCAAGTGAAACTATGGAGTGACTCAGAGCAGACACCTCGTCAGTGACAAAGGAGCATGAGACATGCACACACGGCACAGTGAGTTCCTCCACTCCAAAAAGACAAACAGAACCTTCTGGGAAAAATGATGATATTGTGACATTTTTATAACATTATGATATTTGTTACACATTTTCTGTTACATACATATATATAAATATATATTTCTATAATGCTTTTGAGTGGCTCTAACGCTTTGTTTAAAGACATATTAATTGAACTTTATTGGTCTCACACTGGAGAAAATTACCTCTGCATTGAACCCATCCCCTTGTGGAGGGGTGGGCTGCCATGATGGGGCGCCCAAGGAGCAGTGTGGGGTTATGGTTCTTTGCTCAGAGAGCCAGAGTGGCAGTCTGTGGGAGTGGGGCTCGAACTCAGAACCCCAGGAATCCAAGCTCTATGAACTAACCACTAGCCCGCCACTCCCCTTGACATGTGGCATGATACTTGCATGTTCTAAATATGGCTAATCACATCAGCCATCTTTTTTATTCTAAGTAAGTTTTGGCTTAAAAGTCTTATACCCACTATAACTCTGTATTTTAACCTTTAACTCCTTATAAGTTGTTGTTTATTCAAATAATATAATATCACCCCAAAAGTCAGGCTAGTTCGGGCAATTTGTGAACTTCCAATTTAAATCACATTCCAATCTTGAAAGCACAAAACTACCAAACAAGAACAGTCGGAAAAAAGTTAATACAGCAGTAATGTAATTTCTTTTTTTATATTCTTTATTGTATTTTTTGGTTGTCTGGTTTAACCACTGAAAGTTGAAATTTATGGTTAAGTTTTCTGCTCGTCTGAAAGAATCTGCAAAGAAATCATTTCAGTGTTCCTTCCCACGTCCTTTCCATCAGGCATTTTGAGGAGGCCCTTTCCCAAATACATCACCCTCCCCTGGCTTAAATAGCAGGAGAACTGCACCACCAACCGCCCCAAACTCGAGTCAGGTGTGTAGTGCACTTCAGAGTCAAAGAGAGTCATGAATGTGGAACAAATGAAGCCTCCGGTGCGCCGATTCAAACTTTCCCGTCTAGATAATGACCTCACTCTCCTACGCCATTACTCATCATTCATGGAGCCCGTGCTGAGGTGGGAAGCTGCTGTCGACTTGTGCATGTGACGCTTGCAGAAGGTGATGGGGGGGACTGAAAAAAAGTCATTTAGAGTAGTTTGGATTATGAATTCCTGTCTGAATAATAGTCACATTTACTTTCATTTTGCATTTGTTTCTGTGTTTGGTTTAATAAGCAGTTACTTTATCTGTAGTCTAAATGTGGATTGATTGCTGTTTAGCACTCCTCTGTAGGACTTCAGTCTGACGATAGATGGGTGACAATTAAAGCTTAATGGGAACCCCTGATCTTATAACACAGGAACCGCCGGTAGAGATTATGTTTCATGATGACAAGATATACCATCATTCTGTAGGCACCTAATAAGAGGAATGACAGCAAAACCCTTTCAGCTTGTCTACCTGCAAGCTTTCTGTGGCTCCATTATTCAGCACGTAGGTGACGGCTTGAGAACTAAATATATCTGCTCTTGTTCTCTTTAGCCGTGCCTGACTGTACATTTGTTTCAATTGAATGGCTTGAATGTTTTCCTCTTTTTTTCTTAACAAGCTGTGGGTTAAAGCAGGTGAAATATGGTTAAGGCTCAAAAGGAGAATATTCTGTGACACCTCTAAATCAAATTGCTTATTAGTTTGTGCTTCTGACTAGGAGTGTATGTTAGGAAGATTTTAGGGTTTTTGTAATTGTCTATAATATATTTACAGACTGCAAAACAAATACCTTTTCCTAGATGTTTTTAAACCTGATCAAAACACAGAATTCTAGATTCACATATTTTTCTGAATAATAGGGCTCGTACAAGCATTATGCTCGAATATGTAGACTTTAGAAACTGAAACCTAAATTACACAGTAAAAAACAAAACAAAAGCTGCCTGTTTCCTCTTCACATTAAGTCAATGCAAAGCTAGTATTTTGATTTTCAAGACACTAAGTGCACAGGAATTTCTCCCCATCCTTCTGCAGTCAGTATGATCACAGCATCAACCTTTCCTGCAACATTAGTGTCATTCTTAAGTAGCTGAGGAAAGTGCTTGTCGTCCGATAAAAGTGCTTCTCCTCCTTCCATGAAAATAAATTCATGTACAAACAAAAAGCCATTATCACTTCACTCAGAACTCACTTTTCTAGTCCCGCCTCCAGTCTTTTTTTTTCCTTTCTGTTTTCCATGTTTATTCCTGACAGCCAGTTTTAGCTTTTCATCAGTGCGGTCAAATACATACACTTTAGTTATTTTTCTATCACGTACTGTACATAAAGAAGATATTTCAAAATACCAAATAAGCCTGCACACGTTTTGGCAAAATGAGTCAAAAAAAAAAAAAAGCTACAATAATGCTTTTATATGGTGCTGTTAAAAAATGTTTTTTCCACCTTGCTGGTGTTTTTGTTGTTTTGTTTTTTCTTTTTTTTTTTGTCACACACATATTTCAGGTCCTGAAAACCTGAGTTATTATTGCTGGACTCCATCAGCCCCATTGTGTAAAGATTTGCTTTTCTTCCATTAAGTGTCCACTTGGCTTAATTATACAAGATACATTGTGACCAGATCAATAATTAGCCTCTGTTAAAGTCACCATTTATTATCTAACAATAATAAAAACACACTGGGGGGGGGGAAACTATTCTCAAATTAGTAATTAAAGAGGATATTCCTGAAAGGTTTGCACAACCAGTCATTAGGTACATCCATCATCTACTGCTTTCTGTCAGGGTCAGGGGGGACGGTGACTATCTCTATCATTCTACGTGCAAAAGACAAGGTGCACCCTTGTCAGGTTTGTAGTTCATCACGGGGCAACACAGGACTAACAACCATGCACACATAATCACAACTATTGTTACGGCCATTTATAGACACCAAACAACCCAACAGTCAAGTTGTTATGTCTAGGGGTAATTTCGCATTCTCAAAGAGCCTTAGGAGGTTTGGATAGTTTTTTTTTTTAACCCCCTATGAAATTAAATCCTTTGTTGGGTCTTATATTTGCCTGATGTAGAAACAAATGTTTGATCATCTGCAACATTAAAGTGAGACAAAATAGCAAAAGTGGTGGAAATTTGTAAATGGTAAAAACCAAAAAAAATTACTATATGTACATTTTAATTGAGTAGAATCAACTTTCCTAAGAAAAAAAAAAAAGTTTAAACGAATAAATCTGAACTGTTCTGTCTAATTTGCAAGGCTGTGTTTACTTAAAATCCCTTGTCAGAAGTGAATCACGGGAAGAATTTTAAATGATTTTGTACATCAGACTGTAAAAGTAGAAGAAAAGAAAATATGAAACCACCTTTTTTTTTTTACCACAAATAAATAGGGGCTCACAAATAACACACAATCATAAAATCAGGACAAAAATCATTTAGTAAGTCAATAAGCCAATTTATTAGTTCTCTTCAATAACAGAAAAGGTAAAAACAAAAAACTGCTTCTTTTCTTACTCCAAGATAAAAGTAAAAAAAAAGATGTATTTTGTATATATATAGAGGTGTCATACCATACTGTGCAATTAGTTAAATGGTCATCCCCCCATACCGTCCCCTGTGACATTTTATTACTGAATGTGTAAAATTTCTACTATATATTAAAAGTAATAGCAATAATATTGGCCTTTTAACATTTGGCAGGGTGTGGGCTTACGAGTAGCCTGAGAAAAGTAAATTAAATCAAAGAAGTGACCTACCATGACTATGAAGCTGATCTTAGTGAAAGATTTTACCTCTGTGTCACTACCCGATCTGCACTACCCGCATGCGCCATCAGCTCATTTGCACATGTGCATCCAGATATACATCCAGGTCGTTTTCGATTTTATTTTGTTAAAAATACCTTAACTACGTCTTCCCTCCCCAAAAATACTAAACGTACTACAATATAATGTGTTAGAGCTTAATATTGTATTTCCTCAGAAAATAAATGCCTTAAAATCCTTTCTGTTTTATCACTCGCCTCTGCCTGATCTGCACCAGCGAATGGGATCCTACGCTTCTTCGGGTGGCTAACTTTTTCGGCTTTGGATTTAAACATAAATCTAGTCTTTTTGAGTTTTATGTTTTTGTTTTCATTTTAACCTTATGGTATATAGTGCGTAATCTAAAGAAAGAAACAACTAAAATGCAGAAACAGGGTTTAATCACATTTTACCGGACTGCTCTAAGCATGTCTGATGATGACGTGACAGAGAAGCGGTTTTACAAAAAAACTGTAAAAAGCATAAAAATTGTCTCACAAAATTCATAAAACATTTTTTGAAGATGCGTATTAGCATTCTTTAGTGAGTTAAGGATAGAAATAAGTAGTTTTAGTTCCATAATTACAGTATTTATGGACACCCGCATGCACATCTGTTCGCGCATGCGCAGAACGGATTGGATAGTGACACTCTGCATTTGTCCCTAACTATGTAGGGATAGTGATAGTTATGCCAGTCCAGAGACTGACTGCAATTCTACTGTAAGGTGCCTTGGTCAAGGTCAATGACAGAGGTACCTGACATGTAAAAGCCATACGATGCATATTGCTTTAGATTAATAGACTATATTGAAACAGTTGACGGCAAAGGAGGATCTATCTATCTATCTATCTATCTATCTATCTATATATATATATATATATATACTAAATTGCAAAATATGAATGGGGGGGTATCCTGGTATTTAGTGGCTTGTATGTAAATTCTCTATCTGCAGCAAATTGGTAACTCTGGATATATGCATCATTGCTGAGCTTAACTCTTAGTCTTGTTTGGGTGCTTGTGTGATTTTATGGTGGACTTGGCTCTAAAAATGTAATATCTTTCACAATCTCTTTGAACAATGCAGGATCATGATCTGCTTTGTTAGGATTTTACAGACTCCCCATACCCATTCCCTTTCCCCTGCCTTTCTTCCCCCCCCAGTCAAACGGCTCATGTGTGTGACTCCCGGGCGGCCGCCCTGAAACTTCTGACTAGCCAAGTTCTTCAAACATCATGCTGCAACCAAAGCATGGCAGGAAGACAGATAGTCCCTTCAATGTATAGTGACAAACAAATTAGTGCAAAGATGCCTATCGCTGCATACCAGATGTGTCGGGCTCTGTGGCACGGAACAGCCGATGAAAAACTGCCCGCGTCCCATCTGTGCCGTGCAGTGAGCGTCAGTGCAGCAATTTGTGTTGAACAAAGTAGTGCAAACAGTCCACCTGATTATATGTGTCACAATGTGAGGCCTACAACACTGCTGGAAGAGATCACACAGGACTTTATTTGATTAGAGAGGTGTCATTTTACTGGGAAGGAAGAGATAAATGAAAGACATACAGTTCACCCTACTGACAATCTGTTAAAAATGTGCATCTTTTATTCCTTCCTCTCTGACCATCCTCTCCACTGGGCAGGTGTCCAGGATCAAGCCGAGAATTCACTGAGACCCCTTTAAACATTTCTTAGGTACATACTGAAAATGTTCATACCATTTTGATAATATAGTACATCAGCACAGATCAAACCTCTCACACAAGGCCATCATTGCATTTGGAGCTGTTATTGCAGCCATGGTCATTGTTCTTTTAAAGAGCTAGTTCAGTCTGCTGGTTGGTTCAATCAGCTATGACTCATAAACATGTGGATTTAGCATAACTTGTTCAAGAGCATCAAAGATGTCATTTACCGGCCTTTTAAGCCAATTATTAAAAGCACCTGAAGTGGTGGGTCGATGCCAAGCTCACAGGCACAGGATATTGTTTTTCTACATGTAAACAAGCTTTTATGATGGTAAAATTACAGAACCAGGCTCTAAAAATTACAAACCATCCATTTAACCTTGTAGTTCCCAAAAGCTTACAATGTCAGGAGCTCAGAACGTTGGACCCAGAATTCAAGCAGAAAGATCAGATTAAAAAACAAACGTTTATTAAAACGTGCAGCTGCTCATCAGCTGGGGCGGGTTCACTGGATACTCTGTATAAATGGAGACTCGGGTCAGGGAGTTCAGGACTCAGACAGGGAATGATAATGAGCATGAAAGTCACCAACATGGTGAAGCTCAGTCTGAGCCCAGAGATAGAAGAGAAGTCCAGAGGAGTGGTTACTTCATAGCTTGTGACAGAGCCGATTTCAGAGATCCAGGAGAGAAAATGAACATTGACCAGCGGCGGCCAGAGAAAGCAGAGGAACAGAAGGATCCAGAAGGGTTAATCCAAGCCGGGGTCAGGAGACAGGTCCAAGGTCAACAACAGGTGGAATCCAGGTAGCAGTCCTGAAATAGGGCCGCCACACAAAGCAGAACAGGGGCGGCCAAAAACTCAGAAGTCCTGGGGCAGAATCAGGTCACGATCAGGCAGACTAAACACAGCAGGGTTTGCTAGAATTAGTATCACACAAGACTCGAATAATCTGGCACCAATGGCTGGGAACCAATGGCTTAAATAGAAGCAGGAACAGGTGGTTCAGGAACAGTCAAACCCAGCAATAGGTGCCAAGGTCATGACATACAAACACTGTTTTTTTTTCTCCCCAAAATATATTCATTCAAATTTTGGCAATTTAAACAAACATCTTGAACAATATACAGAATATAGTCACAGCAATAGTTACCTTACTGTTCAAGTCAAAATAAAATACAGACAACAAATAGCCTCACACAACATTTATTCCAATGCGACTGATCACATTTCATGCTTAGCCTCTTATAATGAAAATTGTATTTGACAGTATTTGTCCTCCAAGAAATTGTCTTTGGGAACTGCGGTTCACGTGTTCCTCAATCATTTGCACCTTTTTTGAGATATTCAGAGCCTTAACATAATTAATGAAGGAGTTTCAAATAGATTCAAACAGGTTCTGTTTGACCTTTAAAGAAATAGTACACCCAAAGCATGATTAGCCTTCATTTTCTACTCACCCCCATGCTGAACAACACTCTGGAGTACTTTTTTGATATCTCAAATGCATCTAGAGATCTGGGAGGCTTCTTGCTGTCTGCTGACATTCAAATAATGGAGGTCTATGGTGCCCGAGGCAGAAAGGTCCATAAAGGTCCACATAAAACGTGTCAATATTCCTCCATACTGCTCGTCCAATGTATTCCAAGTGTCCTGAGTGGGTAGCATCCAGAATTTCCTCGAAACGAAGTCATTTAGAATGTTTTTAGAGCATAAACAGTAGTGTATAGGATTTCCTGAAAGCGCGCGCCTGCGCGTTCACGACGCTACGGAAGCCGGCAGACCAAACCAGATGAAAGTGCGCATTCAGCGTCTGCTCTGCCGATAATGCAAGCGTAGAAGAAGAAATGTGCTGTTTACCTGTGCAAAGAAAGAAACAACGAAAGAAAAATGTCTGAGGACTTCAGTGTTGAGGAAGAGCATGAGTTCTTTGCCGAGCTGAATGCGCACTTTCATCTGGTTTGGTCTGCCGCGGTTTCCGTAGCGTCGTGAACGCGCTTTTAGGAAATTCCGTAAAAATTAAAAAAATATCCACTGGACTTGGTTTTCAAGATTTGAAGACGTTTCGCCACCTCTCCAGGAAGCTTTCTCAATTCAGGAATTTTTAGAATCTCAATTTTAGGAAATCCTATACACTACTGTTTATGCTCTAAAAACATTCTAAATGACTTCGTTTCGAGTAAATTATGGACGCTACCCACTCAGGACACTTGGAATACATTGGACGAGCAGTATGGAGGAATATTGACACGTTTTTTGTGGACTTTTATGGACCTTTCTGCCTCGGGCGCCATAGACCTCCATTATTTGAATGTCAGCAGACAGCAAGAAGCCTCCCGGATCTCCAGATGCATTTGAGATATCAAAAAAGTACTCCAGAGTGTTGTTCAGCATGGGGGTGAGTAGAAAATGAAGGCTAATCATGTTTTGGGTGTACTATTCCTTTAATATAAACATGATTTTTTCCAGAGGGAGGACAGATAACAAACACTTTTTTAATCCATCTTTGGTGTTAGCCATGGATTTTTCACTGATCAGCAAAAGTTACGTTTTCAATTGGACAGTCACCTGTCAGCGCCAATCAAGGTGAATAGTCACCAATCATTTCCTTTATACCTTTTTGGACTTGGGATTTGTTCTCAAATATATTTTTTTCCTTTGCTTCAGTGCTACATTATCCTTTTATAATGTAATACGAATGCAAAGTATATTGGGCCTCACTACCTAAACAGAGATTTTGGATCATACAATCGCTTTCATAGAAGAATTTGTTTAAAATTTTGTTTGGATGAAATTTATTCAGAATAATAAACTCATAAGCTACTGTATATTAAGGCTTTTTCAACCCTGGCACAGTATAGATAAATATGAGGAGTGTTTTCTGTCAGAATATAACACATTTTCCTTAAATGAGACATGCTTTCAAGTGAATTTACTTTTCTTGAGTGTTTTATTGGAATGAAATAGCTGTCGCAAGCTTGAGCTTTTGGGCTCTCACATGAGATGGTTTGTATATAACCTTACACCTATCAGTTGACTCCCACACAATATGATACTGGAGACCACATGCAGGGAACACATCACCATGTTGGCACTATGTCAGCTTTCTCATCTGGGTAATGCTGAGAAAGCCACCGAGCAGCACAATGCTTCCTTTTTTTTTTTTTAAAGACTCTGACTCAGTTGCAGGAAGCGATTTCCTCACTGATCGTACAAATTCGTTGAAAGACGAAAGCAAAGGCCTCACACGGCACATTGGAGCACGGCAGAATTTGAAATTCAGGCTTTACACAGGGCGCACATGACAGCGTACGCTTGCTGACAGAAAGAGGGATAACCGTGGGAGGGGAGAGGAGCGGCAGCACACAGAGACGCTCCTGACCTGCTTAGTGTCATTACAGCACAGACTTATCTCACTCGCTCTGCCTTGTAAATACACTCAAGTGCTTGTTATCAAACAAGCCGCACGACAAACTCATCCAGGTTTGAGTCTTCGGCTTCCTCGGCATGCTTGTGAATGAGTCATTCTCATGGATGACAACCGACATTAATATTCTGTTAAGCAGGGAAGCGGGCGCACATTAAATCCTCCTCTTAACAGGCGCAAATCGTGAGCTGTTAGAAAGTTTTTCAAGGGGTTATGAGGAGGTGGTGGGGGTCAGGCCTGTTTGCTTTTAATAGCTAAAAAGTGTTGGGAGGAAGAAATGAAACAGCATCTTGATTTCACTTTGCCTCTTTTTGCTCCTACTCAGGCTGCACTGACATGTCAAGTGGGGCTAAGTTTGCTTTTTAGCTCCAGTGATCCTGCTTTGAGGGCATTTTCAGCACCCCAATGAGCCATTGTTCAGAGGTTTCTGTTCCGGTGCTAAAAGCTTCCAGAATCAAACCAACGGTGTCCTACGGCAGCAGACTTTTCTTGCATCAAGTTGGAGGATACTTGATGAAAAATTTACCTTTTCTTATTTCCTACAAGAAAAAAAGAAACATTCATGCCTGAGCTGCGGCATAAAAAAGCTTTTATCTGCTCTCAAGCCTAGTGCCTGCATTTTGGATTTAAGTGCGGCTCTCAGAGGTGAGTGCTCACAGAGATGTGAGGGGTGTTAGGTGGAGGTGTGGACGGAAAGCCAGAGCCTCGGTTTGATCACTGGCTCTGTAACATAGGGGTGAGAGAGACAGCCGTCATGCACACCTAGCAGGTACCTGCAACGGTGCTCAGATGCGTCGTCTCTGAGGACGAAGAGGGTGCTCTGAGGAAAAAAACGCACAGAAAAGGTGGTTGTAAATTTTTCTCTCAGCTGCGATATGATGACTCGATTGACTGTCCTCTTCAATCTGGTTTTTGTGTCCATTCTTCAGTAGCATACATTGCTAAAGTCTGTCGACATTGCAGTGTCACTCTGGGTAGATTGACCCCTGCTGCCAGCAATGCCTGTAAATTCAGAAATGCTTGGTTGGATCATGTCCTCTGTAGAGTTGAACAGCAGGACTGGTGAGTATGAGGAAGAGAAAAAGTATTCAGGTCCAAGTCACTCTGCTCACAATGGATAATGCTATACCAATGTAGCATCTGTGAACAACTATCTATATCAGGGAGACTCCCGGATCTTCCGGGAGACTTGGGATGTCTGATGCATATGTAAGGGGCCAAAATTGTTGCTTTATTATTTACAAATATGTGTGGAGAGTTGTATATCTGTATCTCGATTTGTGCGTGTGCAGGGGGATTTGAAAATGTGTAAATGAAACTGCAAATTAGGGATGCACGGTATAATCGGCCCGCTATCGGTATCGACCTGTATCGGCCTTAAAACTGAGTATCGGACATCGGCCACCCCACCGATATTTATCCGATATTTGATCAGCTTCTGAGTTTCTAAAGTCTAAAAAAAAAAAATAAAAAAAAAAATACTACTTCTTCTTCTTAAAAAGCTTATTTTTTACAGACTTAAAAACTTCTAAACACGAGGGAAAAATATCGATACATTAAAATATCACAATATCTTCATATGCTGATATATTGCCATTTAAAAACACCATATCAATCTCTTTTACTAATGAAATATTGCTATATGTCATCGTTATGCTACGAAATCCCACGAAAATTCACGAAATTTTGCCATATTTTTATATGTTGATATATTAACTCGGTATCGATCTATTTTACTAACAAAATCTCACAAGAATTTGCAAAATATCACGAGAGTTTGTAACAGAACGATGAAATTTCACGAGATTTTGAAAGTAAAATAGATCGATACCGCGTTTTTAAAAATCTATTTGGTATCAGCATATGAAAATATATTTGAGTATATTATTATTCAAAGTGTCAGAAATGGATAACAAAACTGCTATTTTCAATGACTACTTATTTTTGTCCTGCTTTAACATCGGTATCGATATCGGTTATCGGCTACATGAGTTTTAAAATATCGGCATATCGGATATCGGCCAAAATCCCAATATCGTGCATCCCTACTGTAAATGTGTGAGGAGATTTGTGTGTCTGTACAACATTCTGCAAATGTGCAAAACTACTTGTGTGTGTGTAATCTGGTTTGCAAATGTGTAAAAAATCCACAAATCTGTATTCAGATCTACAAATATGTACGACTTTTTTTCCCCACTGCGGGAGTTCACTTGACAATGAAAGATGGCTGCTAACAGCGAGATGGTTTGAATGTTTGCAGCTACAAATAATCAAAAAAATAAAAATAAAAAGGAATTTATTTATTGATTTATTTATTTTTTAAACTTAAGTCGCTTACCCATGGATATACAACTCTCCATACACATTTGTAAATAATAAAGCAACAATTTTGGCCCCATACATATGAAATGTTGTTCCTTTGAATTGAAGAGGTACTATATAATTACACGCCACTTGCAGTACTAAGCTTGTGGAGCCAGAAGCTATTGGTTTTGAGGAAGAAATTTAAGGAGACAGTATAAAAAGGTTAGCCTTCGTATCAGTTGCTATGTAACTAAGTTTATTCCAAGAAAGATTTTAGGAAAGGATGTGAAATATGACATCTGATTGGTTCTCTATATAATGTGTATACACTTTCTTAAATAAATGTTACTATTGTAAAAAAATAATGAAAGCAGACTCTTCAGTTTGCTTTTCGGTATTTTCTAGTCAATCATTTCTCTTTCAATCCCTCTTTTTTGGTTGTGGGATATTTTAAAGCTTAACTTTTACACACATTGAAACATCTGTCTAAAAATGAAAAAGAAAATGAAGACATTCTCTTGCACAGATACCCTGACTCTGGCTCTGACAGGTAGGTTATACTTGCAGCCTGCAGAGAAAGTCAGTATACTGTCTGTAACACTCACCAGGTGGTCGGTGTGAGCATATTTCTTTAGCTGGCAGTTTAGTTTTTTCACTCTGCAGGAAATATCTACAGACTGCAGACAACATTAGCAAATGCTTTGAAGGAAATAGTTTTGTAACGCTTTGTGCTATTGTTTCATTTTGACAGCAATAGTTTTAGGTGTATGTATCTTTTAATGTATTTAAAATCAAATTAGAAATTAACAGAAAAGGCTGGAACTGACTTATAGAAATGAAATATATTTTCATTGGGAAATGTATTTTTATTTTTCTCAAACACTGATAAGAAATTTAAATGTCAAACAATGATTTGTTAATTGAACTTGTCCTTTTTTTATTATGGCTTGAAAGTGCCGCCTGGCTAAGATTTCTCATGACAATCAGTTGTCATTAACACTCATACAGATTATTGATTTAGTTTGAGCTCATCCTCATATAAGACAGTTATACCTTCAGACTTTATCCCACCCTGGCTTAGACCAGTGAATCCAAAACTTTCTATGCTGGGACAACCTCTTAATAATAAAGACTTTGCACCCCCTACCCCCCTCCTGAAAAACCTGCCATAAATAACCTAATTATAGTAGTTTAAACTACAATGCCCTTTAACTCACAGAACTACCAACTTAAAGGTACAATTTCTATAACTTCATCAGTCTATTCTACCAGGTACCAAAATTCAGCTTTACTATCTACAAGATCTTTAAAGAAAACAGCTCTTAAATGAGATTTTTTTATTTTTTATTTCTTACACAGTTAGATATCTTGGCTGGTCGAATCTGGTCCTGGCAGCTGTTTGGCTAAGACAGAAGAGATCATTAAGTTTAAAATCTGTACTATGAATTACTTAAGTAATGAGAAGAATTTACTCAGAAGAAACAGTTCTCCCAAAAAACTTTTGCAATATAAAGTTATAAAAACAATATTTATAGTTACTAATGCCTATGAAGTATATATATATATATATATAGCAATGCTCTTCCAATAATATTACTTAAGTAAAAGTAAAAGCTACAGCATATTAGATCGACTCCTAAAAGTTCCCCCTTTTTTAAAGTTACTCAAGTTAATGTAATTGAGTAAATTTATTGAATGAATGGAAAATAAAACGTTTTTTGTTAATGAGTCGGTAAAGTTTATGTTTGATCCATCCAAGCATTCTAGACTTTGATCTACAAATAAGCTTTAATCTTTTGCATGATTTGCTAGAAAAATACAAAAAACAAAGTACTTACAAAATACTCTATTACGGCCATTTAATTTTTGATTGGGTACTAAATAAATAATTCCTAAAATATGTTTCAAAATTTTGACGGGTCTTTTTAAAGCTAAATTATCCGAACTTGACTACATCAAGATAGATCTCTGCCGAACAGATCTTATGAAGCTTTATCAGCTTTCTTTAAAATAAGCTATGTTGCCTATATTGTAGTATGTTTGTTTAAGGTGTTGTATGTATATTTATAACCCAGGGATGAAGTTAAATACGTTTGGTTTCTGAACTTTTTACTTAATAAAACTTAGTGCCCTGCAAGTCATCAAAGAGTTGTTAGTTTTTAACAGCCTTTGCTTGTAATTCAAATATAAAATGGACAAATAGTGTAAAACATTTAAGAACCAGCCTCCAAGACAAAAGCAAAGTACAGTAAGCAGCTCTTTAATTCCCCAAATCATGAAAGTTCCTCCAAGAAACAATATAAGTTTACAAAACTATATTTTTGTTCATTTAATAATTCTACTGGTAAAAGACTCCTTTTCTTGAGTTAAAATATTTGCATAAAAATATTTTGAAGGTTTAAAAGTAGCCCAGCTGTTCTATCTTCTGCAAGGACACGCTTCTAAAAACTATGATATGTCAACAAGAGGAACATAAATGGCTTTCATTGAAAGCAACATATCTGCTTGTAAGATCTTTTTTTCAGCATCATTTCAATGGCTGACATTGTGTTTAGCAGATATATAAATTTTAGCGTTATGCTTAATGATAGTTTGAAGGCCCCCAAATGAGATTCAGTTTTGAGCTCCAGATAGCTTTGGAGCAACGCAGTTTGATACCTGGCAGTATAAGTTAAGTGCCCAGTTGGTAACTAATAAGAAGTAATTGTTGCACATTGAGGCTTTTAAACTCTGGTTTAGATGTCATTGTATTCAAACAAAGAATTAAGAGTACTCTAAGCTCAATGTATTATTATGTGCTTTTTATTATCACATTACAGAATTGGGAGAAATAAGGTTCAAAGTTTGATGCAGAAAAAAAGCAGCCTCTCATTTATTGGCCCAGTAGTTTTCAGTTTCAGGAAGATAGTGACAGCAAAGTGAGATGGGCAGGTGTTAAACGGAGACAGAGCGAGTGAGTCTGTGATTTCCCCCGGCGCCTGTTTCAATAGTGTCTCCCGTCGCTCATCTGACCCATTCGTTATGCTGTGCCATGGGGAAATCTGATTGGGCTCATTACCCTCTGCTCAGAGCCGGTGCAGGAGGTGCAAGGAGAGAAGAAGCCCACTCTGCAGCTCATTGTGAATGGACAGTGCCACCGCTCCTGTCACTATCAGGAGTTCACGGCCATCTGTCGCGGCTTTCCCTATCTAAGCCTCCCCGTCCTCCATCTCAGCCGTTGTGCTGTGGAAACAAATGAGGACCGTCTCCTGTCACCCTGTTCCAGTGCAGTGGGGGATGACCATGGTGAGCTAAGTCTATCGGCATGAATTTGTTCCCATCATTCAGGCTGCTGAATGAGAAGGAATGGGCAATGCAAACCGTGAAGGACATGCAGAGTAACAGGAGGCACATCAGCGAAAGGTGTGGTGCTTGATGAGCTTTATACAGAGCTGGTTTCTTTTTTTCCTTCACTTTTAAGTCAGTGTTCCATGGGGAGAATGTGTCCTTATTCAAAATACAAAAATACAAAATGTTAATTGACATAGTTGATACTCAGCTTAAAATTCCCCATTTATCATCAAAGCTAAAAAGCATCTTTATGGAGAAACCAGTCAGTCTTCAAATCCTGAAAGGGCCTCTTGTTTGCACTCAGATCTTAAGTTTTTCCAAATGATTTTCCGTTAGATTGAAGTCATTTGATTGATTTTATCATCTTTACTTTAAACCTATCAAACACGTTTTGGGTTTCCTTCTCTATGGTTTTAAGATAGTTTTTGTAAATACAAAAATCAACACTTTTCTCATCCTCAAATTCTTAAATGTTTCGGTAAGTTTCGTCATTCTAGACTGTATGATGGTCCCATCTCCAGATTTCATTGCCATTGTTTTTTTCTCAAATTGAGGTATAGCATCATCTGTTTTCTAAACAAGGGCAACAGAAATCAGTTCAATTCTGGTCTCATCAAACTAGGCAAACTTAGGCCTGGTTTATGTTTTACATCAAAGCTTAAATTTGCTCTATAATGCTTTTTCTTCATCAGTGGAGTCTTGTGGAGTGAATCTTCAAAGAACTCATGTTTGAGTCCATTACCTCCGTGGTTATTAAGTCTTCTCTCATCAGTCCTTGGCTGTTCGACTGCTTTTCTTGGAATATTATTTTTTCACTGCTCTTTTAAAGATCCTGCTTGTTTATGCTGAAATTATGTTCTTTCTTTGGGATTGAACAAATTGACTTTTTTTTTTTTAAATGAACAAATGGTCTTTAAATTGAAATGGTATAGGGAGAAGAACTTGTTTGTAAGTGCTTACAGATTTTAAATCTTGGTGGTCTTGGACTTTAGGTTTGGACCATATTACTCCTCTCTTCTGAATCCAAAATCCACCTACTTTATGACCTTTTTGTATTGATTACTTTGCTTTTGCAAACCAAACAATATTGATAAATAGAAGGAAAAAAAAACAAAAACATTGGCATGTTCAATGCATGTTCAGGTTAGGAAAGTGAAATCCAGAGAATGCTTAACCCCAAAAGAAATGTTCATGTGGTTGTATCATTTAAATCAGAATTTATTGCCAAGAGAAGTTTTATACAAATACGAGGAATTTGGTTTGGATATAGGTTGCTAACCATAGAGAAGCAAACAAACAGCTGACATTAATAGATTGGGGTAAAATTTGGAATAAGCAAGTTGCCCATATTAGGAATAAACAACATTATACAATTTGATTTCACTCTATACATATATAGGTGTCGTATGATTAGTTTTTTATTTATTTTCTTTCTTTTCTTTTTCCCATCAATATTAAAAGAGACCGTGGGGGACCATAGCTGTGAGAAAATACTGATATTCTTAGTTATTCCACTACAAGGATAAAATTGTCATTATCCATATTGTACAGACATTATAGTATTACCATTCCTTTACTCTTTTTAAATGCTCTAATTAAGATGCTACAGATATTCTACTTATGTCTAGAAAAGTCCACCTCCCTGCAAACTCTGGACAAAAACTGCCTTTTTGATGTAACCTGAACATCTCTGAGATGGGTGCAAAAAAGGTTCAAAAACACAGGCAGAGGTGGCATTTCCAAAGTGATCTTCAACACTTACAATTGCAAAACATCAGAGTCATTGAAAGCACTATGATATTTTTTCAGTCAATAGCTGCTTCCTGAGACATTTGAAGTGAACTATGGTCTATTGAAAGTAGAGAAAAAGAATTGTCTCATAGGGTTGCATTAAATTATGCAGTCCTGAGGAGAAGAGACAAAACCTCTGTTCCTACAGTGAATGCGAGTCGTTGAAATGAAAGCCTTTTGAATGGAGTATTAAAAGGGTCTGTTAAAGCTTTCATACAGCTCAGCGATGTGTCCAGCATATCATCAGGCAATGAGGATGTGCACTGAATCTCATCTCTCTTTATTGCATTGACTTTTTTAAACTGCTGGTTCATCAGTCATCCCATTAGCTGTTCAACCTTGATATACTTTAAGATTTCATAAAGCTGCGAATGATTTGTCATTAAACTTCTACACAGCACATTACCTACCAGTGACCCTTTCTCCATTACATGCTTTCATGTTATCCAGTTCTATGAGGACCTGTTGGCATCTCAACATACCGTAAAAATAGGTAAAGCAGTATATTTAGGCTAAAAGCTCTCACACAATTATTTATGTTTAACTTAAATGCTCTGGAAAAAAAAGAATACTTTTGCTTGACCAAAATAATAATAATAAAAAACTTGCTGCTTGCACTTGCTGAATCTGCACTCTGTCTTGATTTGAGAGAAGTTTGACACTTTTATCCTGATATTTCCAAAGCCAGGATGTTGAAAACGGCAAATGTTTAAACAGACCTATTATACACATACGAAATGTTAATAGGATAGACAAAAATAATTATTTCTACATTTTGTCCCTCTCTTCTTATCCCTTTTTAAATTGTTTTCCTCTCTATGTTTTCTTTTCTCCCTCTTTCTGTTAATATTGGCAATGCGTTCAGCTGACTTTTCATGCTATCTCACAACGAATTAAAGATATTTTTCCAATTTCTAAGCCCATTCTAACTTAGCTGATTGCTGCTTCCTGTGTTTCCAAAAGGCGATGGCAAAAGTAAATAACAGTCCTTCTTTTCACTGTAGACAAGCCATGATCTGCTTATCTGTTCTCCATTTTTCATTTGGATGAAATAATAGCTGCATGAATCATGACAGCAGACAAGATAGAGGAGAGCAGGATGCAGGGTTACCAATATACTTGCTCTGGAGAGCAGAGTTCGATGCTTTTATAAGTTGTTGCCAAAGTCTCCAGTACGAGAAAAAAGTAATTAGATTCAGAGGTTTTTTTTGGAAAAAAAAAATGCTAGAGGGGGCTGAAAAGTCGCTAAATATGGCGACAAAAGTGCTAAGTGACAACACTGCTCTTCACACCGTTGGTTTTATAATGGTTTCCTGCTCTCTGTTTATACCTTTCTGAAAATTGACTGATCCGGAGACACACACTTAATATTATAAGCATTCTGATGGCATTTTATCAAAAGGTATATTATTAGAAACAATTAATATGCACAAATAAATGATAGCTGTATTAACCATACATGTAAAAGGTGTCTCGTAGGGCCCTCAGAAACTTGGGGCCCTAGGCAGCCACCTGGTTTTACTTGATAGTAAATCCGCCCATGTCCTATGGTCACACTCTCCGCCATATCTTGTGTATTTTCCTGCTGTAACATTGTTGAAATAATTGAATGGGTATATAACCTTGTGAAGCAGGGTTCAGATCTAAAACATGTTTAGGAACGCTGATGTAGACACTGATTATTTGCCTGTAATATATCATTTTTCAATACAGTTTACGGTCACAGCTTTCACTACAAAGGATGTTTTTGTAACCTTGGCCCACTGCATGTTGTGTTCATGTATTACAAAATAGTCAGATTTTTGAGCTTTCATACAAACAGAAGTTGCCGCGCACACAACAGCAACACATTGTAAAACTGTTAGAAACTTAACAACTGGTAAAGAAATTAAATAAATAATTTGACTCTTTAGTCTTGGCCCCTTCATTAGTATGTCTGAGGAAAAAAAAGAAAATGACATCAAAGAAATTAAGGTACCGGTAAATCAAAGAAAGAAATAGTTTTGTTCCATTAGGGCAGAAAGATGCTTTTTTAAATTGTGATGCCATGGGAACATCGAGCTGTACGAGCTTTGCGCTGACAACAAATGACCTTCAAGACATCATGATGGACCTGGTTAATTTCACAAAACTGACTTAGCCTTTGGTCACCATGAGACAAGCTCCCACTAAAAATGACCAATTGCAACTCCTTAAGATCTTCTTGTAAGTAACTCAAAAGTAAGAGAAGCACTCTTGTAATAAGTTAGATTTAATAATTAAGCTAAAGCTTGTCCATACCTGATTGGGTTTCTCACTCTTGCTCAAATATATCTTGTTGATGACAGTGTTTCAAAAATGTTGTTAAGGCATTTTAAAGATGCATTTTCATCAGCTTTCTATAACATGCATTTAGAAGTATTGCATTAGATACCGGTAAGCTTGATGGAAAAAGCTAAATTTGAATAAACTCACCAGAATCCACAAACATTTTTACACTTCCTAGAGGTGTTTTTTGTGGAAAAAAAGAGTTATTGGAAACCCTTTTGTTTTTCAAATCAGCTCTCATGTTGCAAACTTTTACTCACATAACTCATCAGCTCTTACTGCTTTGGATGTCTTTCCAGGTGTTCGTATAATAATACCCCGATAACAACACGATTGCAGCACATTAATTAAAACTTTTCTCCATTACTGATTTTTGGTCAGTGCTAGACTGTAGCCTTTACTCCCTGTTTACTGCAGCCATGTGTGACGACGTAATCTGGACGAAGATGTCGGAAAGATGCTTGGTTAAATTAGTTTCAAACAAAATTGAAACACCCACAAATTCACATTTCCTCTGTGACCAACTATTAAAATTCTAATTTTAGTTGAATAAAAACACAGCTACTGTCATAATTTATTTTTGGAGCAATTCTTTAATCTCAAATAGTCTATAGACCTCAGATATTTCACATCAAAACAAGCCGTATTATCGAATTTATTGAAATGCTCTGAGATTATCACATTTCACAGCACTTATTTTCCCCCTCATCTGCTGTTTGTTTCATGTTTGAGCTGTAAAAAAGATTAGAACGCTGATATTGCTTATTTATGATTACCGTAAATGTTATAGTGGCCTGTTCTTGTAAGCGCCTAACTATATGATACAGCTCATATGGTGTGCATCTGTTGAGTCTGATTACCAGCAAAGTGCATTGGCTTGTCAGAAGCTGTTAAATGGTACATTTGGACCGCTCAGCAGCAAGAGATTATCAAATATACTGTTGATTTCTGCATTTTAGGCTCCACCGGGAAAGCTTGGCCTCCTCTGTGTTAATTGCCTCAGGGCGTGCTCTAATTTCATGGTTCATGTCAACTGCTCTCTTTCCAGTCACATTGTACAGGGATAGATTTTGTGTCCAAATGTTAACATAGGCTTCCATAAATCCTTGATTATATTAGAGTAGTGCATCAGACTTTTTTTTTTTTTTTTAGAACATTTTTATTTCTTAAAATGAGCCTTTAAGGACTTAGAAAACAACACATTCTAATTTAAACATGGCCTCTGTAATGCCAAGGGAGTCATTCAGGGCCAAATTGCTGCTTGTGTTGAGCTTTAGTCCATAATTAGGTCAGAATGCAAGTGCTTGTATTGTGATGTTGTCCCATAAGGACTCACAGGGCTCTGGCTCCAGTGTTTGGAGTGTAACCATGTGTGTCACAGTAACTTATTGAGTCCCTCTGGTCCTGGCGCTTTACTCATTGAGTAGGTCTTGCTCACAATATTATGCTCTTATCAAAGCTACTTTTACAGCACTGTAATATGGAGCCCCTATTAAACACAGCATTTAGCTCTTTTGAACTCTGCCCTTATGGGTATTTCACCGGGAAAGTTGGGGGTACGAAAAAGCTCCAAAGTATCTGGACACCTGGCTCTAACTCTGTAAACTCATTCTGGCTCTTTTTCAACTTCCTTCTACTTCATCACCTTCCTGTAATACAAGTCCATCTTGGTTTCCCCGCTCCTTATCGGCCCTCGCCTTTCTTTTTTATTGATCATCAGCTGGTGTTGGGAAGAGAGAGGAGGTTTAATTAAGGAGCCAGACTGGTCTGTCAATTTTACTCAGTGCTGCGTGGAGAGCACCAGACCAAACGATGGTCCTAATAGGGCTTCACACTGTAAACAACACGCACACCTGGACAGCGGAGGGCCTCGGGGAGAACCAAGACGAGAGGGGCTGTTGACAAGTTGGCTCTAATAAAGAGAGAAAAAATGAGCTAATATTTTTCAGCCACAGTCTGATAACATGAGCTTAAGTCTGTGTTACTTCCGCAGAATGTTGAATTGATTCATAAAAGCATTCTGAGCTAGCGGGCAAAACTGGTTAGAAAACAAGTAGAATCAGCCTAGTCAGAGGTTTAAGCTATGTTTTCATACATTTTACCAATTGTGGGGGAAAAAACTAAATATTATTCTCTAAAAAGGTCAGTGGGTGACATGAATAATTACTTTTAAGGGATGCATAAAATCATTCAACTTTTCCCACTTTGTTTTTCCCACCGTAGAAGATAATAATACTGTGTAATATGAATGTGATTATACAACTACTGCCAATAATAGTACTCATATAACCTAAACGGAACATTGCAAAAGTTGAAAAGGTGATTGAGGTTGTATATTCTCTGGCCGTTCTAACTCTAACTTTATTACCTTATTGCACCTCTAAACAAAAGACCTGTGTAGTGACAGTGGCAGATGCTTTTCCTCTTCTTCCATGGACGTGCGCCCCACTGGTCTCATTTAACTTGTTATCAGAGGGGGAAAACTTCTGCAAAATGCCTGCAACTTGCATTATTCTCCTAAACATCTATTGTGGGAAGTCTTATCTCGACAGAAGATACTTTATGCATTCTGCTGTCAATTTCTACTACATTTCATTAAAAATAATAAACATATGAGTAACAATAATGGGCTGCTCAGTGGCGCAGTGGGTAGCACTGCTGCCTTGCAGCAAGAAGGTTCTAGGTTCAATTCCCGGCCTTTTTTTGGCAGATCTTTTGGCATGGAGTTTGCATGTTCTCCCTGAGCTTGCGTGGGTTCTCTCCAGGTACTCCAGCTTCCTCCCACAGTCCAAAAACATGACTGTTAGGTTGATTGGCTTCTCTAAATTGTCCTTAGGGTGTGCATGAATGGTTCTTTGTCCTGTGTTGCCCTGCGATGGACGGGGAACTGCCCATTGACTGCTGGAGATAGGCACCAGCACCCCTTGCGACCCCACTCGGGACAATTTGTAAGAAAATGGATGGATGAGTTACAATAACAATTGATTTCCTTTTTGGATCAATTGACTATTTTTAACAGAATAATACAATTTTGAAATGTATCTAAATTCCTTTAAAACATTAAAGATATCTATCAACTCCTAAATGCTTAGCTTGATTAGTGTGTGTTGTGCTAATTAAGGTATAAAACAGAAAGAAATGTGTCATTTGACATTTACAAGAAGTAATGCATAAGCTCAAACTCAATGTAAGGCATGTACATGAGTAGGACTCCAATATGCCATGGTACGACTAGTGGCATTTAACCAGACCTGGCCCAGTTCGGGCCAGGGTGACCAGACTTCCTCTTTTTCCCAGACATGAACAATTTCAGACCTAAAAAATTGTTCGAAATCATCCGGGATTTTGGTCATTTACAGTGCAGTATTTATTTGAAACACAGAGCTGTCAGCTCCGGAGCCGATCCAGTAACCTGGCGGACAGGGACAGGACAGGGAGCCGGCGGAGGACAGAACGACCCGGTAACGGTAGCCTGGACATCTGTGGCCCCTTGCTCCACTCCCCCCACCATGCCTTGCTATGCCTGCAGTTAGCCAGCAGTGCCAAATGTAGCCCAGACTTTCAGACATTCAGTTTTCTTTAACGCACCAAAGAAAATGTCGGGTTGTCAATAATAATCGAAAACTATATGAAAAAAAGGAAAACAAGTCATTTTCAATTATATACTATAGTACACTGAGAGCTTTCATATCCCTAAGTGCATGTTTTTGTAGCACTTTTTTTCTGCCCTTCCTTTTAAAATATTCCTCTGTTTTGCTTTAATGGACTTGAGAATCTTAGTACCACAAACAAAATTCTGTTATATAAAATGAGAGTCATGGTATCTCATATCATCCTTATCAAGCTCAGGCTTATAAGGCTAGGCTCTACCCGATGTAACATTGCTCTATCATGGCACAACAAGCTACATTCCTTGAACCGCTACTTAATTTCTATTCAATTCATTTTATTTATTTAGCGCTAATTCCTGTCATCTCAAGGCACTTTAAAGAGATAATACAGTCAGAATGGTTAGAAGTTTCTGTTAAGATAAAGCAGTTGAATGCATGGAGTCACTGACTTACAAGACATGCTCCTCCTGAATGAGCTTTTGGCAACAATTTTCTCTTTCCTTTGTCGCTATATCCTTCAGGTCTCATTCACTCCCAATCTGTTGAAGGTAGGAAGAGTACCCAAAAATTGTGATCAAATAAGAGCAATGCCACTTCAACCACATGACAAAGAAGAATATTTTTACAGCAACTCTTGTTTCCACCAGCAAAAGATGGTACACATTTCCAGTCCTCCTGCTATTTTCCTAAAGATATTCAAAAAGTGACCCATCCTTTGTAATCATTCACACAGCAATGCAGATCTAATGAAGTACTAAAAATAAAAAAGTCCATGACCCATTCATTTGGCAAACTCATAAAAGACTGTTTAAATATTCTAGCTGAAAACATTGCAATTACATTCGTTTGATCCGAGGCTTTCAGCGGTATATTTAGTAAAAACTCTCTGAACAGGCTATTTTTCAGACTTTAAACCATTTGATAACATTAGCTTGAGGGGATATGGGGGGACGAAGAATCCCTGTTTCTTTCATCACTAACAGAACAAAGGTTTTACAATGCAATAAATGCGTCTTATATTTAATATTTAAACTCAAAAACACTCCTGTCAAGTCGTTATCTGTCAATATATTCAGGTTTTTATGACTAATTAATTTTTAGATGTTCATAGTCTTAAAAAAGTTTTTTTTTTAATTAAACAATATCCTTTTTACATAAATAGATCAAAGGTTTGATGAATCTCAAACTGTTTTAGAAGCTTTGTTTAAGGTTATTTTGTCTTTTCCAGGACTGATTGGGGTTTTTCTTTTAACAAAAAGCTTTTTTTTTAAGTAAAGATGATAATTTCTATTGAAATATCAGTCTAAAATGTTGTCATATCTGTTCACCAAAAAGAAATCTGGCTGATGCTGGTACTTTGAAAGGCTTCGATTTATGATCTCATCATCAGAATATCTCAGCGTAGTCTTAACATTGTAGGTTTTTGTAACAGATTCAGTGTATTATGATAATGAGTACATATCAAGACTAGGCATCTATGTCTTGTTCTCAGTAAGGCAAAATATAAACACAGCTTTGGGGTTAGTTAAATGGAGCTAACATTGTGCATTATTATCGTCCACTCCAGGATTATGGAGGAACAGACACTCAGCATGCTCCCTCTCACATATGCGTCATTTCACCCTCCTTGTTTGGTCGACAATGAGCCTGGGCTTTAATCGATAAAAACATCAAAACAGCTCTACCTCTGCCCCCTTGTTGACTCTGCATGTCTCTTGTCTCTCCTACAGAGAAAGTCAGTATGCTGTCGGCATTGATCGCTCCCTTCAAGTACATAAGCCCTGGGACTAGCAGCACGGAGGACGAGGACAGTTTTAGTAAGCTTCTGCATGCTTTCTCTCTCTCTTCCCATCTGTCAGGAACAACCTTAGCTTCAGACTGAATGGGGAACTGAAATCTCTGTCACCTGCATAATTAACCATTTTGGGGAAATTAGTTCTTTGATTACAAATGGGTCTTTAAAAAGTGAGCTAATAAATGTTAAATGTAAGTGTTCATGATGAATAAGTCATCAGTTGGGATGGCTGCCTGCCTCCACACTCTCATCTTGAGCTACAAAATACTCACCAGTAAGTGACTCCCATCAAACTGTTATAATTCCTCTGAGCACACTGTTTTTGTTCCCATCCATTGGAAATGCAATACCCCACCCCTTACTCGTCACGACGATTGAAGAGCGCATCACAGCTGTTTCAGGCTTTGCTCTAACATGGGATAAAAGTGTGAAATAAAGAAGGCTCCAAACCTTTTTCCTCATCCTTTTTCTTGGAAAGTCTGAGCATTGCCGCGGCCCTACCCCCATAGCAAATAGGATTGATGCTCTGCAGGGGCCTCGGGGACCTGTGTTTCCTTCTCCCAGACTCAGATTCCAAACCAATTTGGAAGCAGATTACAGGATGATCTGGCAGATAACATCACCATTTCAGGGGATTTGTATTTTGGTTTTAAAATACTTACATATAATAGAGCCCTGTGGTATGAAGTGGGCCCAGCTCTGGGAGTTGATTGTAGATGTGTTCATTACCATTTCATTGTGTATCAAGTGGCTCAATCTGCCTCAAGAGATTTTTCTTGATTCATTTTGTTCAGCCAGGATAAATGAGTGTTGCACAGTAATGATTGCTTTCTATTCATATTTTTTTTAGGTATTTTTTCCATCTCTTCCTAAAAAGTTGTTTCTCCTTTTGTGTGGTTTCACTGCAGGCACAAGCAGTGCAGAAGTAAAGGAAAACCGTAACATCGGTAACTTAGAGGATCTTCCCATCAGCTCTGGAGAATGCCAGTCTCTTTTCTGCTCTGACTCATCGAGAGGGGCAAGCTCTGGCCTGAAGAGGAAACGGCCTCTGGAAGAAGACAATAATGGACACATGTGTCAGCTGCGCCTGATCTATAAGAAACTGTCCTGGTCTGAGGCGCCAAAGAATGCCCTGGTGCAGTTAAACGAGCTTCGACCAGGCCTGCAATACCGCATGGTATCCCAGACTGGCCCTGTCCATGCTCCTGTCTTCTCTATTGCTGTTGAGGTTAATGGACTGACCTTTGAGGGAACAGGACCCACAAAGAAGAAAGCAAAGATGAGGGCTGCAGAAATGGCTCTTAAGTCTTTCATCCAGTTCCCCAATGCTCCCCAGGCGCACCTAGCCATGGGAAGCATCTCAAACCCTTCAGCAGACTTTACATCGGACCAGGCTGACTTCCCAGACACGCTCTTTAAGGAATTTGAATCATCCAATGGCCTCACCATTTGTAACCCTGCAAGCGAGAGTGACTTGCTATCAAGCGAGTTGCTAAGACACGGAAGGCTGCTTCGTCATACGTTGGACCTCATGGTACAGGCTCAGCAGAGGCTTGGTGGGATTGTTCCAGAGCCTGAGACGCCAAAGAGTCCTGTGGCGTTGCTCAATGAGCTCCGGCCAGGCTTGCGTTACGCCTGTCTTTCAGAACGTGCAGAGGGCAGGCGCCTCCGGAGCTTTGTGATGGCTGTAAGGGTGGACGGCCGGATATTTGAGGGCTGTGGTCGTAGCAAGAAGCTTGCCAAGACCCAGGCAGCCCGGAGTGCTCTTCAGGCCCTCTTCAACATCAGGACAGCACCTGAAGGGAGGATGGGCCTCAAAGCCAGCAGAAAGAGTTGTCCTCATTTACCCCAGGTGAGTGAAGTTATGTCCCAAACACCTGGATTCTACTAAGCTTCTTTGGCAGCCACTCTATGTCCTGCAGCGACCTGTAATGACCAAAACAGCAGGCAGGCAGCAAAAATCCAAACACCTTCCAAAGTGTAATTAAGCCAGAAATGAGAATGAAGCTGAAGATAGTGGGATGGAAGAGAAAATCGCCGCAGTACAGATAGAGATATGAGTAAGCAGGCAGGGATTTATTTGGAGTCAAATTTGTCCTCTTTTCATTGTGTAGGCTTGGATATTGAGTAAACAATATCCGTTTGTTAGTCTGTTTTAATAATGAAGCTAATTATTATCCCGGTGCCTCTGACATACAAGGAATCTCCACCCCAAATGAGTTTTCTTTTTGTTTTTTGTTTTTTCCCTCAGCCGTATGTGTTTGCAGAGCTGTAATTGGGAAGGTTTTATAATTTTGCAAAATCTCCTGTTTCCTCATGTGTGGCATCCCAGTGTCTACAAACATTAATTCATTCCGTAGCCCAAAGGAAATGGAAAAGCAAAGAGCAAATCGACAAACAAACCACTGAGACCAATCCCCTGCTCATTTACCCAAATATTTGAGTAGCAATCAGAGCGAGGAAACTGGTTTTGGAAAAAGTTTGGTAAATTGGAGACTAAAGATACAATTTTGGATTGGCTGGCTCTTTTTGATGGCTTGTCCAACCTTTTTGTTTTTATTTCAGATGAAAGAATATCTCCCTTGAGAGTTTAATTCAGCTGATTTAATAGTTCCTCGTGTTTGTGTGGATATCAGCCCCTTCCAGGTCATGGCCATGCTGACAACTGATAGCAACATTTTAAATTCTCTCCTCTGTCCTATTATACCATGCAGGGTTGTGTAAGCCACCGGCCTCTTGCGATCTTCAATGGAAAAATTAAGCTGTTGACATCCAAAATATCTTCACCCAAGCACCTTTTCTTGAACCTTCTCCTTTTTCTGCATGCACATGCATGCGCATGCATTAGCATTCCTTTTTGAGCCTTGCAGAAATAAACAGGCAAAAGTCTCTTTCCCCAGAGCACAACATCAACCCAACAGACCTGCACATGTTTGCCTGGGAGAAACTTCTTCTTTTCCTCCCGACTGCCATGGTGTCTAAAAGGATTTTAAAAGGATTTGCTGCACCCATTTAGTTCCAGAAAGCAGTCGCTTGTGGAATTTCTTGAAAGTCAAGCGTGCTGTCTGCCAGCCTCCAAAAACATTTTTATTGGGAAAGGACAAACATAATCCATATGATATTCATGCCTGATTGCGTGTGTGAACGAAAGAATACCTGCCTGGTGGGGTGTGCTGCCAGGCGTGTGTTTTATGGGGTACAATGGGAAACGGGGGATGAGTAATGTTAAAGCAAAGCCGCCAAGCTCACACTCACATGTGAGTCAGTCCTGATGCCAGGCACTGATTGCACGGATAGTGGTTGAGTACCCTGCAGATGTGATGCATAATTTGGCGTAGGCTGCCAGATGTAGCCTGGGGATAGTGCAAACGGTGTGGTGTTATGCCAACTTATGTGTGCCAGCTCAGACTGTTCTCTCTCCCCACAATTCCCTGCAGCTCTACCTGTTGCAGAATAAGACTGAGCTGGGTGAAATGTTCAACAAAGGGTATATTGGCAATACCTGTTAAGATAACAGAAAGGGTTCTGCTTGATATAGCTTGAACAATTAATATGTCAGGGATCTATGCAGACCTAGTTGTTGCCAGTAATTCTATGTGATGTGCTGAATGGATGAAAATATCCATAGAAATGTAAAAACTACTTGTAAGGCAATTAAAGTTATTGACAGTTTTTGTATTTATCTTAAAAGGTTTAATTGCTTGTTCATTGCTTTAGATAGAAACAATTAGAAAAAATAGATTAGTTTAAATATTCAACAGGTTATTATTTACACCAAATAAGGGCAGATATGATTCAGTGGGAGAAAAGGAAAACATTTTAAATATGAATTGGTAGCTGCGACTTTTAGAGTAAAAAAAATTATTTTTATTAGCCTTTGCTCTTGGACTTCTGTTTGCATCGCAGCCACTAAAATCTATGTGTTTGGTTGATATCTTGTCAAAGACCAACATAAAAAGGTGCATAATTGTAAAACACAATGTTTTCAGTATTTAAAAACATTTGAATTTTGTGACATGCATTAATTTTTTGCCACCTGGTAAAATTTTGTTACAAAGGTTTTTAATACTTTTACCCATTTATTTTTTTCAAAACACGTCTAACTTAACTCAAGTCGAATGGACAACTTTGTTGAGGTTTTGCTACATTTACCGTATTTCCCAGACTATAAGCTGCTACTTTTTTCCCACACTTTGAACCATGCAGCTTATAAGAAGGTGCAGCTTTTCTGTGGACTTTTCTTAACCGCCAGATGGGAAAGTCAAAATGAAAGAATAAGGGGCTAATTTTGATTTAGCGTAAGAACATGCTAAGAGTAGTCACGACGGAGAACAAATGTCCTGAATTCATACATTTTTACAATTATTTGCGTTAAAGCTGCTAAACCAATGAAGAAACTGGTTCAACTCCTGCAGAGCTGAAATAAAGAGCTGATGAAGCCCCATCTTTCAGTAGAAGCTCTTATGTCTGTGAGCCAATAAATTAACGGGAACTAGGATTCTTCTTCGTCCCTACTCTAGAGGCTATATGTAAAGCTCCCCCTACAGGTTTGGTGGGAGACTGTTCAGTAAATATCTTTTCAGTTCAATTCAGTTTATTTCTATAGCACCAATTCACAACACGTCATCTCAAGGCACTTTACAGTTCAACCAGATCATAAAGTCAAAGTTTTCTATCTAAGGAAAACAGTTGATTGCATTGACTCATTTATCCCTCACACTAGGCATGCTTGTAGCGACAGTGGAGAGGAAAAACTCCCTTTTAACAAGAAGAAACCTCCAGCAGAACCAGGCTCAGTGTGAGCGGCCATCTACCGATGCCGACTGGGGTTCAAGGAGACAGAAGCAGAGATACAAAAAGCAACTGTAAAAGGCGGCCCCGTCCAGGAAACGCAGAGCCAGGCAGACGAGCTCCGAGCCAGCTCCCATGTCAGAGGATGAAGAGAGCACACCCAGTTAGTCACAGTCAGAGAAACAGGACTATACTTAAAACAGGCCAAGCTCGAACATCATTAAACAAGGGTGTTGATGGCAGCAGCACAGCTGATATTTCTCTCCAGGATGGAGTCACAGCCAAACAGGAACCAAGGAGGCAAAGCTACTATGAGAAAAAACAGAGAGAGCAGAACATTAGAGATTGAACAAACAGATTCTGCAGAGTGGGAGAATAGAGATAGAATGAAACAGAATGGTGAAATGGGGGTCCCTATGTCCTCCAGCAGTCTAAGCCTATAGCAGCATAACTATAGAGATAGCTCAGGATAACCTGAGCCACTCTAACTATAAGCTTTATCAAAAAGGAAAGTTTTAAGCCTAGTCCTAAAAGTAGACAGCGTGTCTGCCACACGGACTAAAACTGGTAGTTGGTTCCACAGGAGAGGAGCCTGATAACTAAAAGATCTGCCTCCCATTCTACTTTTAGAAATTCTAGGAACCACTAGTAAACCTGCAGATTGAGAGTGAATTGCTCTTTTAGGAACATAAGGAACACTCATTTCTCTGATATAAGATGTAGCTTGGCTATCTGCAGCTTTTATTCCGGTGCAGCTTATTTAAGTACTACTTTTCCAGTTTTTTCAAAAAAATTAGCGGGCATGGTGAGGTGCGCTCTATAGTCTGGAAAATATGGTAGTCTTTGTCATTATTTAGATACATCTTCATAGTTTTCCAACAAGATTCCTAGGTGCTTGCTATTGAGAACTTTCCTGACTGCTCAATGCTGCCACCTCCAAGCATTTTTTGTTTCAGGGAGATTGGTGGTGCTTGTCTTTAGTTTTGCATGTAGGACCAAAAGTTTTACTTTGTTCTACTTTAACAGAGCACCTCTCGCACTATGCCTGTCTGTGCTTTATCCCCAGTTATCTTTTCCTTGACTCTTCCATTTCGATTCCCTCTATACACTAGTTATTTTATGTAACTTTAAAAACTGTAACCCAAACAGAGAGAACTCCCAGTTATTGCTAAACTTTGCCATTTGGGAACACTACAGTTTATCATGCAGCCAGAGTGGAGAGGAAAATTTAATGTTGGCGTACAAAACTTTCAACAGCAACAATTAAATCAACCCAAACTCTGTATTTGGTGTAAAATGCAAGACATAGGAATCTCCATTGATCAGAGACGACGTCACAGAAAACAGCTATGCATGTTGCATGTAGGTACAGTTGGGACATTTGATTGTTGAACTATGAAAAATAACACCTAGGTGATTTAAGCATGTTTTATTATTAGTCTTATTTAAAGATTGTTTAAACAATAATTAAACCACAAAGCATTTTCCTGATGGGTACTTTGTTGTATGATCTGGTTGAACTGTAAAGTGCCTTGAGATGACATGTGTTGTGAATTTGGCGCTATATAAATAAACTGAATTGAATTGAATTATGATCTGTCCAAGTATGGGTTTTGCTTTCTTATACTACTTTTTTATTGAAAAACAATCAAACAAATCTCCAGTCAGTGCCATGTCTCAACCTTTTTTTAGGTTTAAAAAACAATATTTTATATATACTTTTTCAATTTTCCTTATTTGAAGTGTACTAAAAAAAAAACATACTCTGACTTTTGTGTATGGTTACACCCTCCGACAAGCTTTACCATCCTGAGCAGTAAACAGTTTGTCGGCCACTCTATAATTAACATAGTGAGAAGGGCTTCCTATCTGGTCTGGCTCTCTGCCATTGTTGCTTTTGTCTAACGATCAAAATGCTGCCACACAAACAATAAAAAATGATGGATGTATCTCAAGTATTCTCCAGAGAGCCCTGTGAGAAGTCTTAAATGTTTAATTCAGTCAACACAATAGCTTAAGTTACTTCTCTTCTCTCTTTAGAAAACTATATAGGATTAAATGACAATCTTAAAGCTCTCCTCCGTGTTTCTTGTTCCGGACGATGTTTCATACACTACTGCTTACAGCTTCTCTGGATAGATTTCGGCTTATGTCAAGTCATATCAAGTATGAGGAGAACATTACTTCTCAAAAAAGACTGTTGAAGAGATGTTCCTCTATATTGTTTTAATTTCCCAAAAGTCAATTATGGACTCTGCTGAACTAGAAGGACTGAAACTAGGCATCTATTCCAACAATGAAATATTTAGATTCAGCACAGTTGTTGCATTCTCTTCACCCCTTCCTGGTTTCAGATACATACTAAAGAGGGAAACAGAGGAATTGACGAGACAAGCATGTAAGCACTCTAGTAATAAACTCTGCTGTAGTCATAAGCTAGGGTTTCATCCTCCTACACTCATGTGTCTGGAAATTAGCTTTAACAACCAGAGCAGAAAAAAGTTTTGGGCTGTGGATTGCTTGGCATTATGGAGGTATTTATCTACAAGCCAAGGCTTTTGATTCTCTCTTTCTTCACTTTGCTGAGTTATTATCGTCTGTGGAAATTAAACCTTGGTATTTTCTGCTGATGAAACCTCATTGTTTTGTTTTGAAGATTATGCCTTTCCAGCGTAACATAAAATAGAGCTGAAAGACTAAGTGATATTACTCCATTTTGGGGCCCTTCCTCTACTGTACAAGTCTTAAACTCACCCTCAAGGGTATGTCAGCCTCTAGATGTGCTTGACTTCATTATTAATCAGTCATTAGTGAGCAGTCCTTCAGTCTGAGCCTTAGCAATCCAGTTAGCAGTAAATGCCTTTGCTTTATTAAAGCCTGCAATGAAGTGAGAAAGCACTAGAATAATCCTGACACCCATTTTAACAAGTGGAATGATTACCCCACTGTTCAGGACTTGATTGGCCACTTAATCTCCCCTCGCCGTCGCAAGGCGCCACGGCGTTGCCAAGTCAACAAAGTGTTTGGCTGATATAAGTCTGTAGTTGGCCAGAGAGTCAGTAGGTCCATGTCAAAGAAAAACAGAACGTTACTGATCGAGACACGTTGCCTCTTTGGATTTAATTTTTCTTTTTTGGGGGAAAATGTGATTGTCGAAAAGAGCTAAGAGAAATACAAGGAAGCAAAGAAAACACATGAGGCATATTAATACTAAAGCATATAATATGTAGCTGCAGGGCCTTAGGTTCATCACTTTCTTTGCTCTTAAATGATGTGATGGAACGATAGAGAGCGGGATGCAAAGCAGTCAAGTGGAGTAATTTCCCTGCCTCCACCACAGCAAATTGAATATGATTTCAGAAACGTGAAGGTGACCCCTGTCAGTGGCTGAGCCTCTCGCAGATTGTTTTCTTTGTCTAATCTCTCCCTCCTCTAATCTGTCTCAATATAAACAGCTGTGACAGGCTGATCATTAATTAATATTGCCACAACAAATTAGCGACAGCGATCGCCCGGCCAAGCACCCTGTCTAAGATGGAAATCCACCAGCTCGGCGAAGGGAGGGAGGGAGGGAGGAGGTGTGAACAACACATTAGAGAGGAGTTGATTAACAGCTTCGGAGACCTTGCAGATAGTGTTGCACTCGCAGCATGTGGACAGTGATGGCGACAGATACACAAATAGTGACAGCTTTTTATACTGCAGGGTATCTCCCTGGATCGCCTGTGATTATAATTACAAATGGCGTGGTGCAAATAGGGCGATAAAACATCTGCATCCATCACCATCTAAAGACTTAGTCATACAGTTGGGGAGCAGAGGGAAAAAAAGGCTTAGGAAGTGGTTTGTAGACAGATAAGAAGGGAAAAACATTTCATCTAATTTCCTTTTACTATATACCAGGTGATGGTCATATGACTGAAAGGGCGTCCTGTAATTTATAGCTAGAAAATACCAAGAAATCTATAAAATAAAAACACCATGCTGGAGGATCACTGGCAGATCTCTATCATCTGGTTCTCAGAATGTGGGATCAGTTTTTCCATAAACCTTTTTTACAAAGTGGCTTCTTTCTTATAACTGCACTGATTAATATTTCTTGAAACTTCATCAAGGTTCCCATAACTCATCAATCAAGCTTATTACAGTTTATTGAACCAAGCCAAAAAACAGGAGGCATGTAGTTGAAAGTGAAGGATTCACATGACATGTTGTCTGTTCTAGTTTGCCCACGTGTGTCAGAAAATACGCTTGGGCTGTTTTTTTTATTTCAAAAATGTACATCTGGCCACTTTTTTTTTTCTACTCCCACGAGTCATGAGTACTGAAACAACTGGCTGAAGTTTTGTGATCTGATGTTCTTCAGAGTGAAATGACTCATTACTGGGGTACAGCAGGGAGTAACAAACTCTTTTTGCGTCAAGTCCCCCAGCTTGCTGGTCTCAGATACCATCTGCCATTTTTTGGATTATACCAAGAAGATATGTAGTCTCTTCACCCTGTCATAAGCAGATATTTTTCAGCCGTAACTCTTGATAACTCCAAACAATTGTGGTGGGTTGCTTCAACCCTTTTCTTGCCTTCGTGACATTCATGAGTAGTAATATTTTTCAATCTAAACAGACATGACATCAAAAAGTTCTTATTTGGAAGAGTATGAGCGATAAAAAAGTGATTAACCACAAAGCTGATGTCATAAAATAGAGAGAAATTGAAATATATATTTAAAAAAAGTACATGAAAAACTTTTCCAATGTTTTTGTACATACCTTGTATGAAGAATTGACTGTATTGCCTTATTGTAATCGTGATTTGATACACAGCCGGGAGGTTTCTGGGTTCAAATCCCTTTCTTGGGAGATTTACCTGTTTTCCTCTATGGATGCATGGATTTTCCACTTCTTCTAACTCCCCATGGAATGCATGCATGCTCTCAAAGCAACAGCAAAAAGTATGCTACTTTGTACTTATTTCAGCTTTGTCTGTCAACACTTCATTCAGTCACGTGTCAAAGAAGTGTACAACTGAGACAAACTATATTTTCCAGAATCATTTTCCAGTGTATTTTAAGATAGGATTTTCACAAATAAATTTGCCACCGACTATGACCTACTAGTATGGTAGTTCAGTGGTTTGGATGGAGAAATTCTTGGTCTAATGTTGTTTTCTAGACAGACCTTTATTTCTTTTAAAGAAAGAGAAAAAAGTAATAATCTGAAATAATATATTGAATTAATAGAATTCAACTTTATTGCCGTTGCACTGTCAAAAGAACAGAGAATGAACTCTCTGAATTAAATCCACCCCCTTGGGGAGCAGTGGGCTGCCATTGTGTGGTGCCCGGGAGCAGTGTGGGGTTAAGGGTCTTGCTAAAGGGCCCAGAGTGGCAGTGCATGGGAATGTGTGGGACTTGAACTCATACCTCTGAGACCCAAGCACAATGCTCTAACCCAGGGGTCACCAACCTTTTTACGGCTGAGGGCTACTTCATGGCTACCGAGTCATAGGAAGGGCTACCAATACTGACCTATGAACTGGAGGGATCAGTGTTCACCTACAGTATATCTCATCCATAAAAACTCATTTTTATTCTTATTTTATTCTTTTATTAATTTCTAATTTTCCTTTTAATATTGTCATTTTGAAACCACTGAAATATAATGATAGTTAACATGATGAAATAATACTTAAATTATTAAAAAGAAGAGCAACAGAATAAAAAAAATTTAACTTAACCCACTGAGTGAGTTCTGTTTTCAGAAGATGAAGAGGGCCCCCCATATGGTCCTTGAGGGCCTTTTGGTGCCCGCGGGCACCGCGTTGGTGACCCCTGCTCTAACCACTAGGCCACCACTCCCACTGAGTGATGCAAACACCACCATAGCTATTGTTAAAGCAAAACCAATTTTTGAATCATAAACTTTATTTTGTCATTGTAAAAGTTGTAGTAAAAGTAATGTGGTGGCTGTAAAGAACTGAAAGAACCCAAATCATTAAAATAGTTTGTACACTCACATTAGCCTCGATACAGTGTGGGTGAATTTACCGAGGCTGTGCAGCTCAATGGAAGGACGTTTGGCCTGACGCGCAGCAACCCTTGGATCAAGCTCCTGAATTTCATGAGCATAACAGGAAAAGTCACACATCTGACATCCATCTGGTGGTTTTCAGTTTAGAATCAACCCAGCAATTTACACTAAGCTGACTAGTGTTAATTAAAAGGCAAAACAGAAAAATCAGGAAACAAAGGAGCCATTGAAGGATGGAAAAGGATATTTCAATGAGTGGACAATGAGTTTGGCCCCAGAAAGGATTCTAAACCCATGTGAACTTCTGCTCATGCAAGTGCCGAAACCTGAGCCACATCAGAGTGAGCCCAGCGTAAAGTGGTGCAGTTAACACTAGTTAGTTACTTACAAGAATTTATTAATAAATTAACCAAATATTTTTTAACTGGTGGTCTCCTACCCTAGTCCTCAGTGCCCACAGCTGTACATGTTAGTTGTGTTTATTCTCTAGCAAAATTGTATTAAATGATGACATATCATCCTCAGCTGCTGTCAATGCGTACAAAACCGTGTTATTCCAAATGTAGGAAGGCAGTGAAACACTCAAAAAAAATCAGAATCAGAGAATCAGAATTATGTTTAATTTCAAGTAGGTTTGCACTCACAAGGAATTTAACTTGGTGTTGATGGTGCAGACAAATTAGATATATTTACAGAATACACAATCTATAGCTATATATAATATAAAACTTACAATATGCTATATAGAAGTATAGCTATATACTATATAGACAGTGGGCTGTGTGTTAATGTAACGCAGGAGGTATAGAGATGCAATGTTGGTGTAGCTTCTAGGTCCTGAACCGGGGAAGGGAAAGAGGCAGTGCCAGTCAGTGAGACACTCAAAAAAAATCAGGACATTGATGTCCTGAGGACCAGGATTGATGCACAGCAAGTTACAAGACTTACAGGGTTTTTTTTCTTTTATCTTTTTCCTTTAAACCCATTTCAACAACTACTTTCACCTACCTAGCTTTACCTGCCTCTTTCCATCACTCGTCCCTACCATCACCATAATCCTAGTCCACACCCTCAGATCTCCCCTGGACTACTGTAACTGCCACCTGTTTGACATCCTCCACAAATGCATTCATAGACTCCAACTGATCCAAAATACCACCAACCAACCTCATTTGACATGTACTTCAACTGCTCCATTGGCTTCCAATCAGATACTGAAATTCAAAATCATGCCTTACATTTATAGGCCATGGGGTATGGGACTCTGGGTCTTTAGCCAATCTGCCCCTAGCCTCAGTAAGGACCTGAGAGCAGGGGCTCTCCACTTAAACTTTTTCTATTTTCAAATCCCGGTTGAAATAACTTTCGTTTGGGCAGCTATTTTTACTCAGATCAACCCCAATGTTCATATTATATTGCTCTCTGAAGTTTGTTATACTTTTGTTTTTCCCAAACACATCCAATACCTTGTTTACATATCCATCTAAAATACATTGTGTTGCTGTAATGTGTACCAAGTGGTCAAGTTAGGGCACAGTAGGTAAGGAATAGATCTATAACTGCAGAACTAACGATGCACAAGTATGCTGATTAGTTCTGTTTTATAGCCTAAATAATGACCCAAAGTGAGAGCCCATTATGTCAACAATGAATTAGTTTTCACAGAGCACCAGCAGGTCTTGTTTTTGTTATGAAACTGATCTTTAGCTCCGACCTCCACAAAACACACCAAGATGGGAAACCCTAATGCACGTTTATAAAGTATCTCATTACACTTTGTCACTGGTGTGCAAAGGCAATGTGAGCAGAAAGCAGCTGTTTGCTTCTGGAACACCACCCTGCCCTTTTACCAGCCACTTAGCTCATCATTTGGTATTTAATATAAGAGCAGAGAGGGAGAGGGAAGATTTTGGTATGAAATCACCAAACAATAATGTTTTCCCGTCTGAATGGGGAGCAGCCTGAACACGGAAAGGTTAAAATCTTTCTCATCTGTCTAATATGTATGCAAAATATGACCTATGAGGCTTGCAGGCTGTTCAGTCTAATGTACTGCATCAGCATGCAGCTTTGTGGGAAAATCCCTTAGCACGGAAGAACTGAGGTGGGGTTGTTCGGGTCATGTCACCTTACACATACACTATAACACCCCTGTAATCTATTCCAAAGGAGCATGGCACTGCTGTGTGCAACCCTACAGTATCCAGAGTCCCAGCTACTAAGTCTTCATTCTTCATGACAGTCCTCCATTACACCCCCCACCCCATTCTGGCTGCACCCACAAGCTGGGAGCCAAGCATGGCTATAATCATTCTTGAAGAACCTCTCACACTTCATTAAAAGCATAATCAAGTTCATTACAATTTCATAGGCGTTCAGGTAGCAAATGGCTTCAGATAAATCACGACTATTGGTCCTGTGTGCCTGCCATGTGTAGGTTTATCTCTGGCTCTCAGGCAGGAAGCCTAGAAGAGGAGGAGGGAGAGGAGGGGTGTCTGGATGTCTGGCCTTTAAATGACCTTCCAGTCTGCAGCAGCAGCCCGTTCCATCATGCGTTCTGAACGGCGGCGCACATCAACCCAACATCAGTATGCATCAACTCAGAAGAACTTGTTTGCTCGTGATGCCCCTGGGGTGGCAGATAGTGGAGGGATCAACAGATGCGGCCCCATGGGATAATTTTAGGCTGATCTCTTTGACACTGGCTGATTAATTTATCTTGAGACATTTTTTATGGTTATTTGCCCGACCCTATTATGGAGGAGACAGCTGTCAAAACATAAATATCCATTTCAAGTGGGAATTCCTTGAGTTCTAACTGAATTGGAGTTGAATTAGTGTGTGAAAACAGGAGCAAAGTATAAAAAAATTTCACAAAAGTAATCAGAATATATATATATATATATATATATATATATATATATATATTAGATTTTTTTTTTTATAATTTAATGTGGAATTCAAAGGGTATTAATACATGCAATTCAGAGAAATCTGCTGATGAAAACTGACTAGATATCTGGAAATGTCAAAAAATTATCTTTCCACTCAGTAAACAATGTGTAAACATTGTGTAACATGCTATAACTAACTGAAAAAAGGAGCCTCTCACTGACGAGCTTAAAGGAAAAGTCTAGTCAGCAAGGAATAATCAGTGGGTCATTATTTATACCCAAAACTACTACATTTGTGATGATTTAATAAGTTTAGCGTTACTCAGTAAAACAATAAAAACACTATTTTTTCATCGTCATCACTGAGTCCGGGACAAGCCATTTCTGCCCAAATATAGTAACACCTCACTCTTGGCATTGACGTCAAGGTGCGGTAAGTCGAGCGCCATTCTCGGCTATTTGGCTACCGCAATTCTTTACAAGCAAAATCAATGGAAGCTAATAGACACCCCTTTAATCAACAACAATTATTGGAGATTTCCAGAGGACTTCACCATTGAAATTCGCGAGAGCTATAGTTAAACTGACAGTTCCCACATGCATGGCCGTTGGATGTTGTAATACAATGGGTAAAAGTGAAAATAAATTAGTTATTTCACCTTTCCAATTCACGATCAGCCACCCTTTTGTCGTTGGATTAGTTGAAGAGGGAGGATTTGCCATCAAACTTCTGGCGGGGGAAAACACGTCATTAATCCGTTACTCTCTGCTTCACATAGTGCACTGGTTGTCACCATCATGGATAATAGCGCGTTGTGACAAACAGCAGATACAGCACTGGGTCTTGATCAACAGCCGATACCACACCGTGACCTAACAAACCAGTAGGTGGCAGTAGTGTTCTTTGACAAACATGGATGTCTCCAGTAATGACATTCAAATGAAATTACTCTTAATTAGAACCCCTTATCGTTTATTGAACAGTATGTAATCACTTCATACTTAAAGGGGTCATAGAATGCAAAACCGAGTTTACATTTTCATAGATGAATAACGGCAGTTCAGTGGGTGAAATGGACGTAAAGAGAAGTTCAAATAGCATCGACACCTCCTTTCTATGCAAATCTCACAATTCCAAACTTCCACCATAAAACAGGCGAATCAAACGAAGTGTGGATGAAGTGTCGACTGCTGGGCCGCTGACTCACAGCAGAGAGCCATGAGCTGTTGCCATTGCATTAGTGCTCATAGAACAGCAAATATGCCATTTTCAGCCCAACTAATGCTACATAACCTATTCAGAGACCTTAAGGACCAGCACCGAATACCCCATAGAATAATTCTATGACCCTTGCAGAAGTTTGTATTCTGAACATGACTGGACTTTTCCTTTAAGTGAACCAAAGCAAAAAGATGTCAACAACTATATCAAACAAATGCGGAGTTTTCTGAATACATATAGAGACATTTACTTTATTAGGTGAGGCTGCAAGATGGGGAGAGAGGGCAGAACTTTCAACGCAACAAAAATATGCTAAATATATTTAGTTTCTGTTTCTTTAATCTGGTTGAGCTTTGAAATTATCTGTCAGGAGACATGCTGGGTTTGAAAATATTCTCAGACTTTGGAAAACGTCATAGTTAGGGTAACCCCAGGCTCACACCGACTCCGGTCTTACCGTTGCGGTGCGGTGGGTGCGGCGCCGCAGTGATTCCAAGTCATTAAAAAGACGTAAACCTGTCTCACCGGCTGCTGAGCTGTCCGGCTGCGGTTACCGAGACACTCCGCAACAAGCTCTCGCAAATATCCTTATTTGGGCCGTGTTATCGCGTGAAGTTACGTGAACTCAAGTGAACTTCTGTTCTCGCGAGTTAAATCTCCGGACCTGTTGCCGGAGCCGCAGAGCCGCACCGCACCGTAGTCAAAAGGGCGGTGTGAGAGGGGGTGTGCGGGAGTTGCGGTCTCCGTCGGCTCGGTAACCGCACCGGAGCCAGTGTGAGCAAGGGCTAAGGATCTTCTTTTCCTGAACACAAGCTCATACATCAATGCAATCTGCATTAGCCAAACTAATGGCTTATATGCGGCGCTACAGATTAAAACTCATAAACTTATCCCAGCATTTGAACAGCTTGTTAAGCCCTGTATTATAACATTTGCTCACATGCATAGCTGGGCAAATCTTTTCCTTTAACTGTGAATATAACAATTACTTGTGACTTTTAACCTTTGACAAAATTACTTCTTACGCACACACATTATTTGGAATTGAGTTTACTACTTTTAATCTAGGACATTTTTCAGAAAAATCTGTCCTCCCATACAGAAAAAATAAGCCCTGGTAGTGTCCTACTCCAGCTAATCTCATTCATGGTTGAACACTGAAACCCCTCGAGCCTCCCAAACCTCTGCAGATGTTTCCCCAAGTGGATTCCTCTTCACTTCCATAGCTGAGGCAACATGTTTTCATCTGTTGCTATGCTCTGCTTCAGCATGGGATAAAACAAGGCTGCTCTACAGTGTCTGTTTCTTAGAAATATTCACCTATGCATGATTCTAGGATTTCACTAAATAAATCATGAGTGGTTTGTTTTTTTGTATGAGGCAAAAAATTGTTTTACAACTAGATATTTTAATAAACCGTAAAGTTTTTTTCAGTTTTAATAATAATTATGCTCACATTCATTAGTCTTTTAAATTGTATTTTTATGAATTGGTATAGCCTGGTTATGCTGTTGTATGTGGACGGATCAGAGCCAATAATATGATCAATGTAAGATTAGTGCAATAAAGAAGAACTTTGCTAAAAAGGCCAAATTTAATTTGGTCAGTGCTTGAAAAATGGTCAGTAATTGTTGAGTCCTTGTATTTCCTGTTAGTCTTTTCCTATTGAATCACCTAAATACACTATTGATGTACAATTACTATTTTACTTATCTTTGTCTTCAAATGCCTAAAAAGAAACATCGTCATATGCTAGTACTTCCAAGTGTAGTCAGTCTTGTTATCAAAAGACTGCATGTTTTCTGAGTAGCAGCTATAATATACGTAGTTACAGTATATTTGGCCGTGCATCACTTTGAGATGAGCTGTGTTTGACAGAGAAATGGGATTTGGCAATATTTGGCAAAAGATAAAAAGCCATACAAAGGTAATGGTTTCCCTAAGTTCACTAATACACTGGAGTCCAAATTTTGTAAACGCTTAATTAGATTACTCACTGTATAGAACTGGTTTCTATTAAGATCATTTATAGTTACCTTACCTTCAAGAGAAATATGTCACCTCACAGTAGATGGGAAAGTAGATTCCTTGGGGAGTGTTGGCCTCGTGGATAAGAGCAGTAAGCTTGTGCTCTGAGAAGAATGCTACCCGGTTCAATCCCCACAGCTGGCACTCTGGGTCTCTGAGCAAGACCCTAAACCCCACACTCCTCCCTGGGTACCCCATGATGGCAGCCCACTGCTCCCCAAGGGGATGGGTTAAATGCAGTGAATTTCTCCTATGTGAGATTGACAAAGTTCAATAAAAAATATATATACACCGTAAAACAATTATTTTGTTTTCAGCTATTCTGAATAATAAAACTTTCTAAAATGGCCATCTTTGTGTTACAGCTTAAGTTTTTAAAGTTTCCTAACTTTCTGCAAACTCTACAAAATGGCTCGGTAAGCCATTTATATGGTAGCCATTGCGGTTATACAGCTTACCACCATCGGCATGTGAATGTGTGTACGACTTACTGAATGTTGTGTGAGGGACTCCATAGTCCTTGCCTTGATAAATGCTAAACAAGTAAAGTCCAATTAGTTCCTTAAAGCTTAGGTTACTACTGATAAAAACTGTAAATTAGCTAAAATGGCGTTCCTTTTAAGCCATGCAGGTATTAGGCTCTGTTCAGACAACCTTAGGTGTATCCAGTATGGTATTTTGTTGATAGGCTTCATCTTCACAGTCACTTAGCATCTTGGGAGATGGGAAATTATCTTTTTTTTTTTTTTTTTTAAAGATGCCAGATATGAAATATATGAAAACACAGTTTTTTTTGTTTCTATGTAAACATGCCAAATTTTTTCCTTTTAAGTGGTTTACGTTGTAGCTCCATCTCTTTCTGTAACCCAGGTGCACCTCTTAGATAACCTGTTGCTGCGTTTACCTTGCAAGAGTCGTCTGCACACTGTCGCCAACTCCTAAGCCAGGAAAGTCGTTATTGGCTTTCTTAAAAGTCATAAGAAGTCACAAGATTATGTCTTATTTGCATATTCTGGCATATTTAATCTAGATTGCAGAAGAGAGAATTAACAATGGTAGCAAGACGTAAAGTGATTAAAAATGATTAAAAATATGATTAGAAATACAAATGAAACTTTATTAAATATAATTTGACAGTTTTACATTTTATTTCATGTAAGATTAAGTGGACTAATTGTATGATTGTGCATGTATTGTTGTCTATCTTGTGTGTGTCTAGAGATACACTATATTGCCAAAAGTATTTGCTCACCTGCCTTGACTCACATATGAGCTTAAGTGACATCCCGTTCCTAATCCATAGGGTTCAATATGACGTCGGTCCACCCTTTGCAGCTAGAACAGCTTCAACTCTTCTGGGAAGGCTGTCCACAAGGTTTAGGAGTGTGTTTATGGGAATTTTTGACCATTCTTCCAGAAGCGCATTTGTGAGGTCGCACACTGATGTTGGACGAGAAGGCCTGGCTCTCAGTCTCCGCTCTAATTCATCCCATAGGTGTTCTATCGGGTTGAGGTCAGGACTCTGTGCAGGCCAGTCAAGTTCATCCACACCAGACTCTGTCATCCATGTCTTTATGGACCTTGCTTTGTGCACTGGTGCACAGTCATGTTGGAAGAGGAAGGGGCCAGCTCCAAACTGTTCCCACAAAGTTGGGAGCATGGAATTGTCCAAAATGTCTTGGTATGCTGAAGCATTCAGAGTTCCTTTCACTGGAACTAAGGGGCCAAGCCCAGCTCCTGAAAAACAACCCCACACCATAATCCCCCCTCCACCAAACTTTACACTTGGCACAATGCAGTCAGACAAGTACCGTTCTCCTGGCAACCGCCAAACCCAGACCCGTCCATCAGATTGCCAGATGGAGAAGCGCGATTCGTCACTCCAGAGAACGCGTCTCCACTGCTCTAGAGTCCAGTGGCGGCGTGCTTTACACCACCGCATCCGACGCTTTGCATTGCACTTGGTGATGTATGGCTTGGATGCAGCTGCTCGACCATGGAAACCCATTCCATGAAGCTCTCTGCGCACTGTTCTTGAGCTAATCTGAAGGCCACATGAAGTTTGGAGGTCTGTAGTGATTGACTCTGCAGAAAGTTGGCGACCTCTTCGCACTATGCGCGTCAGCATCCGCTGACCCCGCTCCGTCAGTTTACGTGGCCTACCACTTCGTGGCTGAGTTGCTGTCGTTCCCAAACACTTCCATTTTCTTATAATACAGCTGACAGTTGACTGTGGAATATTTAGGAGCGAGGAAATTTCACGACTGGATTTGTTGCACAGGTGGCATCCTATCACAGTTCCACGCTGGAATTCACTGAGCTCCTGAGAGCGACCCATTCTTTCACAAATGTTTGTAAAAACAGTCTGCATGCCTAGGTGCTTGAATTTATACACCTGTGGCCATGGAAGTGATTGGAACACCTGATTCCAATAATTTGGATGGGTGAGCAAATACTTTTGGCAATATAGTGTATATTGTTCATGATATACCTCACCTCTTGCTGAATTAAGGCTGGAGATAACCCCTCCTGCACCTTTTTATTTGTGCCAGAATAAGATGGATGGAGGTATTTCTGTAGTAAAAAGTTAAAACAGCACAAGGCGGAGAATTTGAGCATAAGGCAGCTTTCTTTGTCTGGGGTTAAAATGAAACATCTGCTTTCTGTGTCCTGCACTCTGGGATGGCAACGTGCCTCTCCAGGGGTGGTGGTGGGGGGTTTATTAAAGGAGGTGAGAATGAGGTATGTTTGTGAATGTGTCAACAGTACTAGGGGTACAAACCTAGCTGGCTAAAAAAAAGGATGCAAGGCAGACCGCTAGGGGAGTGAGGGAGGAAAGGATAGATGAAGTACAGAGGGGAAAAAAGAGGGACAAAAATCTCAGCGGAACAAAAGACCTTCAGGATTAATTAGGTGTCAGATTGGTTGCAGGGCACAGCGGGGGGAGAAAGAGAGAGTTTAGCATTCTAGGAAGACCTCATGTCCTCAACCCTCATAATTCAGCCTGCCTGCCCATGAGTATACAACAGCAAGCTAGTTAGGTCCTGTGCTGTGCCTGAAACCACGTCTACTGGGTAATGGATGGATTCCACACTCCATCTTCATGTATTTTTATGTTTTCCCAGTGAGCAGTAATAGGTAGTACAGAGGTCATATATGTATCATATACTGTTTACATGGTGGCTTTCACAGACTTTGTCAGTGTCTCTGCATAGAGGGAAATGGATTAAATATTTCTTTCAGATAGCAACGTTTTTTCCTGCTTGAGCTCCTCTTAGCAGTCGCAAATTTGAAGACAATGAATACACAAAATAATTCTCTTATTGAACTTATCGCTTTCTCTGCTATCATCAGTTGTATTTATTTTCTTATTGGCTCCAGAACAGTTGAATTGCTGATTCGGGTCACTGGCACCACCTTTATATTCAAAAGGCGGACGCGTAGATGCCTGTTAATGCCATCTTCCGTTGTCACTGTCACAGAAGGACGTTTCCAAAGCGACCTTTGGTGACACATCTCACCCTCCAGTACAGGAAGTGCATTGAACTCTGCATACAGATGACAGGCAGGATTGCTGCAAGCCATAATATCCTTGGACGGTTTCCGACTCCCAGCGAAGCACTTAGCGAATCAAATAAAAAGCTTTCCCGGAGGCTGCAGCAAATCATGCCCTTACAACATTTGTTCCAATCATTCAGATTCATAAAGGTAGATCTAACATAGAGCTTTAAGGTATCTCAGCGGCATGAACTTCAGAACAAAATGTTTTATGGTGGATGGGATGATTAGCTGTTCAGTTTTCACCTCAGAACAGTGATAAAGCTTTAACAAATTGTGTTATAGCAGAGAAGAAAACTTGGCATATAAAGTTATGGTTAGAGGCTGGAAAGAAAAATGTTACTTCCAGTGATTTAGAAACTTCGACCCAACCTGATCTTGGGCTAAAAAGAAAATGATGAATTAATAATAAGTCTTGCCGAATTGTCCTTCCAGATGAAAGTAGAAGTTTTCACCACCTAACCTGAATGCAGTCGCTATGACTTTTAAAACGCACCCATTGCTTTATCACCTAGCTGTATGCAGCAGGTACAAGACAAATCCATTTCATCCATACTGTTTTTAGAACCTACATCTAGGTGGAACTTCAGCGCCTGTGTTGCCCTCTCTGGTGCAGAGCGATCAGCTGCCTGAGCCCCTGCTGATGCTAAAATGAAAGCGGCAGTTACAAGCTGAAGCACACAGTTTGACGTGATGAAAGGAGAGTCCTTGTTTGGCTTTTCACTGTGTTAGATTGTAGGAGTCTTGGTCAAATACAGGCAAGACATATGCTGCTACTCTACCTCTAATGATGTTACAGTTTTAAATGAAAATAAACAAAGATTCAAATTGTAACTCTCTAACCATAAGCTTTAATGTATTCTTTTAGGTGTTTTTTTTTTCAACAGTTTTGCTGGAAAGTGATGCTAAAAGCCAGCAGTTGTGCTCTAAAGAAACCTAGTTAGTATTGAAAACAGATGTTGAATTTATGATCACTTTTAAGTTTAATGTCTATGAAGACCTAAGATATTTTTATTGAGCAGATAACAATAAAAAAGGGATAAGGTTTATAGAAGAAATGGAAAGAGTTTGCTTAACTGCAAAACATAGGTATCCACCTGAACTTACGATCATGCAGAGACGTGTGTCGTAACACTGGAGGAGCTGCAAGGAATCATAGCTCAGGTGGGGAAATCTGTTAATGGGACAATTATTACTTGGGCATCTCACAAATCTGACCTTTTTTGGCATCAAAAGATAAAAAAAAAAAAGGAAAGTATGAAATATTGTTTGCCCGAAGCATGTATGAAACACATTAGAAGTGGTTTGTGGTAGAACATGTTCTGTTCAGACATGACCAAACCCAAACTTTCCAGCTTATATGCAACAGAGTGTTGAAAAATTATTCCAAATACTGCATAGCAGCCATTTATTTTAATGCCACTGGATGACGATACCATAAGAAAATAGTATTCCTAGATTCATTTACTATGGATTTGATCACCTCATGGGTGGAATTGCTATGGATTTTGTGGACGCATCAAACAATACCTGAACACGCCATGTCACAATGGATGCCAGTTTGCTGGAAGACTGTTGGAAATGACCTGTTCCTGTTTTCCAACTGTCCTTTTTAATAAACAAGTTGATTTCCTCTTAATTTCTTCACAATAAAGGTCTTGTCTTTCACCATTGTATAATTATTGATCATGAAAAGAGAAAAACTGGTAAGTTAGAAGGAAATGTGTGAATAGTCCACCGAGAAATAATGCAGGGAAAAAACTATCCAATCCATCTCTAAGAAGGTGCTTTTCTTTTATGTTTTTTTTTTTCTGTAAGACTAAAATGCGTCATATCATCAAACTCGTTTTCTATTTCTGATGGAAGTAATTTGAAGAGTGTCATTTGGCAGCTTTCAAGTAATGATTTCATTTATCAAGGGGAAAATGTCATCAAAACCAAACTGAACTGTATGGAAGGAAATGCAAAACTTGTAAAATAATGAATTGAAACCAAGTTTAATGTTCGACCATGGTTGAACTTTGGAAAAATCGTTATTAAACTGATGATATATCTGGGATAAGACTACTTTCACAAAAAGTATCATACCTATAATCTGACATGGCTGCTTAGGCTGGTTTAGTCTTTCAGTGTATGGAGCACCTGCTGTAACCATAAGTTATTTACCATCACTTCTTACCCCTAAGCTGAAGCACCATTAGACTTATGCTTAAACGTAGACATTTAGTACAGCTTCTCAGACAGCAAATTAACCTTTCCATTCCATGCAGAGCAGGAGTGATCAAATGTAAACAGTGTGGAAAAAAAACATGGTTCAAAAAAACCACACTGATTTGGAAGTCCAGAGCGTTAATATATATGGTGCAAATACACTCATCTGCCACTTTATTAGGTACCCCATGCTAGTAACGGGTTGGACCCCCTTTTGCCTTCAGAACTGCCTCAATTCTTCGTGGCATAGATTCAACAAGGTGCTGGAAGCATTCCTCAGGGAGTTTGGTCCATATTGACATGATGGCATCACACAGTTGCCGCAGATTTGTCGGCTGCACATCCATGATGCGAATCTCCCGTTCCACCACATCCCAAAGATGCTCTATTGGATTGAGATCTGGTGACTGTGGAGGCCATTTGAGTACATTGAACTCATTGTCATGTTCAAGAAACCAGTCTGAGATGATTCCAGCTTTATGACATGGCGCATTGTCCTGCTGAAAGTAGCCATCAGAAGTTGGGTACATTGTGGTCATAAAGGGATGGACATGGTCAGCAACAATACTCAGGTAGGCTGTGGCGTTGCAACGATGCTCAATTGGTACCAAGGGGCCCAAAGAGTGCCAAGAAAATATTCCCCACACCATGACACCACCACCACCAGCCTGAACCGTTGATACAAGGCAGGATGGATCCATGCTTTCATGTTGTAGACGCCAAATTCTGACGCTACCATCCGAATGTCGCAGCAGAAATCGAGACTCATCAGACCAGGCAACGTTTTTCCAATCTTCTTTTGTCCAATTTCGATGAGCTTGTGCAAATTGTAGCCTCAGTTTCCTGTTCTTAGCTGAAAGGAGTGGCACCCGGTGTGGTCTTCTGCTGCTGTAGCCCATCTGCCTCAAAGTTCGAAGTACTGTGCGTTCAGAGATGCTCTTCTGCCCACCTTGGTTGTAACGGGTGGTTATTTGAGTCACTGTTGCCCTTCTATCAGCTCGAACCAGTCTGGCCATTCTCCTCTGACCTCTGGCATCAATAAGGCATTTCCGCCCACAGAACTGCCGCTCACTGGATGTTTTTTCTTTTTCGGACCATTCTCTGTAAACCCTAGAGATGTTTGTGCGTGAAAATCCCAGTAGATCAGCAGTTTCTGAAATACTCAGACCAGCCCTTCTGGCACCAACAATCATGCCACGTTCAAAGTCACTCAAATCACCTTTCTTCCCCATACTGATGCTCGGTTTGAACTGCAGGAGATTGTCTTGACCATGTCTACATGCCTAAATGCACTGAGTTGCCGCCATGTGATTGGCTGCTTAGAAGTTAAGTGTTAACCAGCAGTTGGACAGGTGTACCTAATAAAGTGGCCGGTGAGTGTATGTAGTGTGCTGGGTTATGCAGTACGCAAATAGTTTAAGGCAGAGCAGCAAGTCCTTAGAAAAAAAAGAACAATAGTTTGAAGTGGAAAAAATCTAAATTGATTTCACTGAGATTATGTTGTCTGAGTTTAAGATTTCCACGAAATTCCCAATGTTGCAGAAGTAAAACAATACAGCACAGAAGAGTGTGAAAGTTTACTTTGCAGCATTGTAAAAAAAAAAAAAAACTTACTGCAAGTTACTACAAACAGACGATGGCACATGTTGCTGACCAGTCTGAGACAACTGATCTTTCATAAATACTTCCTCTGATAGGCCTAGCTTGTCTTTTTTGATAGAAAGTGTGTTGCACCTGAAAGACATTTATGACAAAAAAATTATTTAAAAAGGCTTGAAATAATTGACGGAGAGCAGAAAATTGGTCACACAACACCATGCTGTCATGGAGACGAACAGTGTATTGATCTGAATTGTTTTGGGGGTTCTTTTGAAGCTTTATTTCTGTGCACCTCTCCTATTGACAGAGCATGGTGCAGAATCATCCAACAGTATCTATTTTTTCAGGTGCAAAACACCAGATAATTTTCATGTTGACTCTTTAAGTCCCTGCAGTCTCCTCAAACCTTATCCTTCCCCAGCAGTGACAGCGCTTTACATTTCTCCTACTGAGGACACACAAACCCATGCAATGAAATTCTGATCACTTAGTTTGCCTGTCAAACTTAAACAAGCTAAATGTTCAATAGGTAGACAAAGACGGGGATGAAATGCAACACCATGGTTGATTAGACATTTGATTGGGTGTTGTAGGAGATTTCTGATGTACACATGCACACTAGGGATAAGTATCTCAGTATTCCTTCAGTCATATTGGATTTATATTTAGAAAATCTTGTATGTCTGTAATTCTGACTGTGCTTTCCAGTTAAATGAAATAATCACAAATAAACCAAAAGGGAATTGCTCAGCCACAGCAAAACAGACAGATTTTTCTTAATTCATTAGGCCACTCTCACCACAGACTTAGAAGGCATAGGAAAATAAGCAAGTATTGGATACTCTTAGAGGGGTTTTTGTAAATCAAGAACCTGTTATTTAGCATGGAATTTCTCTTTTGAACATGCAGAATCCTCCTATGATGAGAAATCGATACAGCATTGTTGCAGTGGCAGGTTGGCTCACTTATCTATATTGTATATTGTGTTACACCAGAGAGAATTTAAGTCTGTACCATCGAAGCTGCTCTCATGCCAAGGCTATACCAGGTTTTTAGCCCTTTAAATGTTTTAATATGATACTGATAAAATAACATCCTGCCACTGCTTGCTGCTAAGATTATTTCTCCAAGCAAATGACACAAAAATCTAGAATATTTATACCAGTAAACACAATTCCATCCTTAAGAAAAGTAGAATTTCAATGCAGTGCAAAGTGCAGTGCACACGTCTCCAAATTGCACATTCTGTTTAATGTATTTATATTTATGATGTGAGAACCAAAGTTACTTTTCTTTTTTTTGCACACAAATTGGCCATTTAAGAGAGAGGCCATTTGATAAAACATGTATCAACTGCAGCAAAAAAAAAAACATTGATTTTAATTCAGTTCAATTCAGTTTATTTATATAGCGCCAATTAACAACACACATAATCTCAAGGCACTTTGCAATTCAACAAGATCATACAGTCAAATTAATTCATTGTTTTCTATCTAAGGAAAACAAGTTCATTGCATCAACTCATTGACTCAAAGACAATCCCTCACAATAATCATGCTTGTAGCAACAGTGGAGAGGAAAAACTCCCTTTTAACAGGAAGAAACCTCCAGCATATCCAGGTTCAGTGTGAGCAGCCTTCTGCCGAGGCCAACTAGTTCAAGTAGACAGAAGCAGACTTACAGAAAGAAACATGGATACAAAAGGCAACAATTTTAACAGGAACAAACCTCAAATATAGCAACTCTCAAGTGTGTCAAGTGTGACACTCCATGTCCCATAGCAATAGTGGTTGAGAGGACAAAGATTATTTAAAAACAAAGAAACAAACATGACTCCAGTCTTCTTAGCCTTAGTGCAATCAGCGTACAGAGATCAATCAAAAAACTGTGTGGTTGGTTTCAAGGTACTTTTCGTGTCAAGATGTGAACACAGAGCACCGCTTCCCTTTATCACTCTGTATATAACTGCCCCTCACATTTTCATTGGTTAACAGATTATTAGGCTGAATTGCTGATACCGATGGTAGATGTGTAGAAACTACATTTAGACTGTAAGTTATTGGACTTCTAAGCCAGTGCATAACAAACTATTGTGGTCAAGCCTTAAGGTGTTCGTCAGGGCAACAGGTTGAAAGTTATTCTTCTAGCGACGTCTTTGACCTGTGGTCGCATGTTTTAGATGGTGCAATGTGATGGCAGAGGACAAAGCATGGAAGACTCATCTGGCCCAAGCATGTCTTCTGGGACTATTTGGTTGAGCCTAAAGACACACAGCTCAGAGACACACCACTGATTGGTGTGTCTGTGAGGTTGATGGTGCCTGTTGTGAAGACAATTCCTGGACTCCATGGTAGACATCAAAAGGTTCAGGCAGTAAAGGATGAAAGAGTTGAGGGAGTCTGATTAAGGTTAGCTGGCTTGTGGGACTCCACGGGTATCAAGCTGGTACCATAGTGGCATGCCCCCCACAGCCTATGACATCGTTTCTGAGGAAGAAAAAAAGCTAACCTGGTAGGTGGAAACAGAGACAGAACTTTAAGTTGGACACTTTCATTACCCAGGCTGAAGTTGCTGAGATAAGGAAAAGCTATGCAATGGTGGATGAGATCCAACCCAATTACCTCAGGTGTCTGGATGTTGTGGGTTTTCCTTGCTCAGCCACTTCTTCAACATATAATGGTTGGGGACAGTGAACCCTTGACTAGTAGTATGGATTGAGAGGAGAAAAGAGAAGGAGATTTTCAACGAAATTGAGGAGGGTGTTGCCGTAATTCTGACAGGACTCTGACGAGTAGTAGCTAAGATTGAAGGCTAAGCTGTTGATTTAGCAGTTAGTCTATGTTCCTACTCTTACCTATTGTCATTACATTTAGTTTGACCATCAGAATAAAGTCCCAAATACAAGCATCTGAAATTAGGTTTTTCCACAAGGTGACTGAACACCACCTTAGTATGGAACAAAAACTGCCCAGAACAGAATCTGCCTTTGTTTTTACACCGAATTTTAAACACAGATTTTTTTAACACCAAATTTTAAACACTGAACTTTTTTAGACATTGAATTCCTTACACTCAATTTTTATCTGGTAAAAATTCACCAGAAAAAAATTCAGCTGCAAAAATTCAGCCGCAAAAGTGTTGACGTTTTGGTGAACTCAAGCCAAAGCAATCTACACTCGATAGAGTCGAGCAGCTTCTAGCCAATGAAATTAGCTCATTTGGTCACGTGTCACAACGGCTGGGCTCAGCGCTGTTCCCCGGATGTATGAGGATTTTTTTTTGTTAAACAGAATTACAAAATGTCAGTTAGCTACTAACAGACAGCTATTAGAGTTTTTCCTCTTATCAGACAGGGTGAAACAACTGAGCCACTCACAGCTAGTACGGCACCCCTGTCTGCCCAGGCTCTTGGTTTGATCTGGAAGAAGCGGCCGGCGGCAAATTTTTTTCTTTTTCATCTCGGCTAGAGGCAACATGGCAGCCAGAGGCAACACTTTTGCGGCTAAATTTTTGCAGCTGAATTTTTTTGCAGCTGCATTTTTTGCAGCTGAATTTTTACCAGATAAAAATTGAGTGTAAGGAAATAAACTCTAAAAAAATCCGTGTTTAAAATTCGGTGTTAAAAAAATTTAGTGTTTAAAATTCCATGTTGAAAAAAAGGCAGATTCCAATGAGACTGTTTTTCTTCCATACCTTAGAGACAGAGTTAGGAGCTTGGCCATCCAGTACAGCCTCAGAGTAGAGCCAATGCTCCTCCACGTCAGCCAGCTAAGGTGGCTCTGGCAGCCGTCCCTGAGATACATGCATTTTTATAGCTAGAGATAGAAGAGTATAATTTATTTGCATTCAGTCAGATGTGTTATAGAATGTTGTAAACCTTGTTTAATTGATCTTACACTTGCCTTGTAGGCTAAACTTTAACACAACTGTCTAAAGGTAATTTTTCCACGTGTAATCTGCATAAACATAATTTATTTTTACAGAACACAGCAGCAAAAAAGGTTGTTTTTTTTTTTTTTTTTTTTCTTGTAGCCCCATTTATTATTTTTACTGCATTGAAATTATTGTTTTGATATGGCGTGCTTTTATGGCTTTTATTGCTTTTATTAGGAGGAGACAACCAGAGGGCTGGAAAACTCCCTACATTGCTCTCTACTCCTTGTCAATTTGTTGC